>NC_022029.1:31858488-31870965 GCF_000317375.1 Microtus ochrogaster
TGCCATTGTTCTTGAGTTCTCAGTAGTCCTCATTGTCCGCTATGTTCAGAGAGTCTGGTTTTATCCCAGGCTTTTTCAGACCCAGGCCAGCTGGCTTTTTTGTATATTGTTGCCTCAGGAATGCCCCCTCTTTTCCTTTTCTATCAAACTACTTATAGCATCTTTATTTTTTGTCTTACAAAAGAATTTAATATTTACTCTGAACCCCTAGAACTGGGAATTCCCTTTAAACCAACAACAATGCAATTCCTGCTAAGTAGCATGTCTATATTTAGGATAAGGAGAAAGGAGAATAGTACAGAGCACCAGCAGAATTCCAGATTCACAGCAGTTGAGAATCATAGAGTCTTGCTTGTCTAGGGCCAGGTCTCACTATGATGCTCAGGCAGGTATTGCATTGACTCTGGTCCAGATTGTGATAGTTAATTTCAATTGTCAAGTTCATTAGATTAACGAGTTCATCTCTAGTTAATGTGGCATACTTTTGTTGTGTTGTGACAAGTTTTTTGAAGACACATCTAGGGTGCAGGCCTTGGACTGAATAGAAAGAGAAGAAAGAGAAACCCAACCAGTTAAATGTTGCCAGTCCCCTTCCTCCACTTCTTAGTCTAGCAAGATGTGAAGCAGCAGCCTCCCACTCCTCCAGCTGCCCCTGCCAAGACAGACTGTGCCCTCCAGCTGGGAGCCTGGGTCATGTGTGTCTCTAAGTAGCTAACATTAATGAGAAAAATGAATGGTACAAAGATGTAACTTTCAATTCTAATAGTAAAATGGAATTTAAGAAGAAAAATGTGACAGCAAGAAATAAAAAAGTAATTCTGTAGCCCCTTTGATAATAAAATATATATATTATATAATAATAATAATAATAATAATATTGATAATAAACTCAATAAACTAGCATGATATTCACTATGCAGGTCAACTCTCCTTTGTAAATTGTATTTTGATTCAATTTTTTTTTCTTTTCTTTAAAACATGATTTTCAAGGTTATGGTGGGTAGCAGACAGAATTAGAGAGAATTTGCCTAAAATGGAAAATTATTAATCAGGGCTAGAAGGAAAAAATGAAATTTAGTCTTAATTTTTTCCCCATTGATGGTGGGTTCAGTGGGCAGGTCTCTCTGAATTTCAGACATAATAGAGAAAAGACAGCTTTTGTGTTAAGATGTGAAATTAACCTTTGAAGGTATCATAGCTTCCATTTTATTGCACTAATGTGATATGTGCACTTCTGAGAAGGTTACACATGTATCTGAGTTGATA
Source organism: Microtus ochrogaster (assembly GCF_000317375.1). Taxonomy (NCBI): domain Eukaryota; kingdom Metazoa; phylum Chordata; class Mammalia; order Rodentia; family Cricetidae; genus Microtus; species Microtus ochrogaster. Next base: position 31,859,755 of record NC_022029.1, read on the forward strand.
ATAAGCAATTAAAGTATTTGCATGTTTCCTTCAAAGGACTTGGGGTTAATTCAGCGTGGACTGACTCAGTGTTGAGTGAAGTAAGGGAGGGGCCCTGGAGAATGCGCAGATCTCAAAAGCTACTGCTGCAAGCTCGACACAACCGTCTCACCAATGCTTTCCTGCCTCCTTGCAATCTGTTTTTCCTAGACCTTCTCTCCGCTTCCTTATACAGTGTCCCGTACTCATGCTTCCTGCTTCATTTCACCTCAGCGAGACCTTTCCTGACCCACACTGTTTTCCTTACTATCATGTTTAGTCTTCTGCCTCTCTCCTCTTGCCACCTTCTGCTTTGCCTTTTTGTTTCTAGTTAGGATCTCATGTAGTCCAGGCTGACCACAAATACGCTTTGTCCTCAGGCTAGTTTTGAACTTTTGATTTTCTGGCCTGTATCCCCAAAATGCTGAGATTATAGGCCTGTACCACCACATCCAGCTTCTGCTCATTGTGTGGGTTTAGTTTCCCTTACAGTACACTGTACCATCTACCTCGTCTCTTTCCATTTTCTGTGCACCACTATCACGTATGATCTGTCTTAAGGCCCTGTGGAAGCTCTGCTCTCTTAGATTTCCCCAGTGTCTAGGGCACCACCACCACATAGTGTATATGATTGACTTCTATATGAATAAATACAAATATTTTTCGTGCTACTGTTCACACACATAAACCCATATGCACACATATATTGGCAGAATACAGTTTCTCACAAAAACTGGACTTAAGATAAACCAATTCATTTTAACATCAAAATTCCTAATAAATTTCTCAATGGAAGTGGTTTGAACTGTGCCCATGCTAGTCTTATTACTGAATTTAGTTATTATTGCTAAAGGAAATCATTGTACATTTTACTTTAAAATTTAAAGGTCAGTTTTGGAGAAACTGACAAATACCTATAATTTTTACCCAATTGTAAGACTATTAGACACACTACACTTTTAGAAACGGTCATGACATCCTTTGGAGTATTTACCATTGTTCCACGTAACTATGAGTGAGGGGAGCCAACAGTTAGGACTGTACATTGCATATAAGCACTAGAGAGACTCGTATCTTTTTACAGACTGGCTTTTTGTTAGCATGCCAGGAAATGTTTCTTTTAAATCACTAAGACCTCCCGTGTGTCCCATGTGCCGAACAACCTGCCACGTTATGGCTCTGAACGTATGGTGATCCGTACGGTCTTCCACAGTCTGGCAAAGCAGTCCCGTGACCTCTGCAACTTGGCCAGACATGTTGGAACAGACAATAGCTTCATCACAGCTTCTCACCACTGCCTTGGGAAACAGTGTATCCCCTTTCCCTTCCATCGGCATTCTCTATGACGAAAGGCGGGATGATGGCTACATTCTATGTGAGCCATCAAATCACACCCCACACAGTAAATCGGTAAATCTGAATTAGAATTGGCAAATATTCATGAAAGTGAATTCTGTAAAGGGAAAATAGATTAAATTCTAGGTTAAAGTATAACTTCAGTTTTAACTTAATGCATGCTATGGGAACCCTGCTGCTAGTCTGGTGTTAAGAAATTATATGCAGTCAGTTGGGAATAATTGTCTTTGTTTCTCAATTTTAGGAAACACAAATCACTATCCCTATCTCGATTCTGGGAAGTCATCTCAGTTTGTTATTTCAAAGTTTTATGTCACCATCCTTTGTTCCTTTGGAAAGAACTGTGTGTACTGTGCTTCCAACACGGTTATAGAATTGTAAGGCAGGGCTGGGAGTCATAACAAGTGTCTATCAAAGAGCTTTTCAAAACGTTTACTATAAATAATTTCTGGTGTACATATGCATATATGTATTGTGTGTGCCCATATAAAAAATTTTCCAACACAGCCTGTCTTTATAATTGCTAAGGCTTGGGGGCTGGAGAGATGGCTCAGAGGTTAAGAGCATTGCCTGCTCTTCCAAAGGTCCTGAGTTCAATTCCCAGCAACCACATGGGCTCACAACCATCTGTAATGGGGTCTGGTGCCCTCTTCTGGCCTGCAGGCATACACACAGACAGAATATTGTATACATAATAAATAAATAAATATTAAAAAATGCTAAGGCTTTTTGATACACCTAGGTTATAACCTAGGTCATAAACATTCACATTGTGAAATCAACATATTTAAAAATAGTATTCCTGGAAACCCAAATTCCATTTTTTAAAATTCTATAATTGTAAAATGTATTTGTTTTTAAATTGCAGGAGTATGCATTAACTATTTCTTCTTGGGATAGCGTTTCTAGAAAGGCATGAGCATCACACTCCTCTAGACCCTAATGTGTCCAGCTTCAGGAAAACTCTGCTAACATTGTGTGGTTAATGTTCTGTGTTTTCGATTTTTCAATATTATGGTAAGATCAAATGTTTAGTTTTTCACACAAATGCTCAGCTTAACATCTACTACTGGAAAGTTTTCATTTGATTTGATCTCGGTTTGGGTTTTTTTGAGACAGGGTCTTGTTTTGTAGTTCTGGCTGTTCTCGAATTTGCTACATAAACCAGGCTGACCTTGACCTCACAGAGATCCACCTGTCTCTGTCTCCTTAATGCTAAATTAGAGGCCTGTGCCACTGTGGGAGGTTTATCAGGAATACACTACTATAGAAAATCTATTTCAGCAGAAGAGGGTGGATACTCAGGTCTGTTTCTCTTTTTGTTGAGTTAGGGTTTGGCAAGCTTAGCTATGCCCAAGGGGGTACAAGGATGCTGTCCCTTCTTCAGTGGCTTTGCATAAGGACCGAGAAAGAGAAATGAGCTTTGTCTACAAGACAGCCTGAGTCCCAAACCACTGGAAATTGAGAAAATTTCCCAAGAAAATAGAATTAATATTTCAGGAACAGAGATTAAACAGGTGTTCTGGACTTTATAGATAGCAAAAGAATTAGTAACTAATATAAAAATGTGAAGTCCAGTTTCCTTGGACCCATAGCTAAAAGATGATGGCTCTGCACTAAATGTTTTTGCTAAGTCAATAAAACCTGCTTCTCTGGTGTGCAAACCTTATGTATACCCAAGTGGTGTGTGTGTGTGAGTGTGTGTGCATGTGTGCCTTTTATTTTTATTTATGAGATTGAACTTTAATTATATACATTTCCCTTCCCTTCAAAGCCTCTCCTATATCCCTTCCTTCTCTCTTTCAAATTCATTGTCTCTTTTTTCACTGTCATTGCGTCCTTATATATAGATATCCATATATTCCTACTATATATCCTCTTTGGTTCATATAATGTTGCTTTTGTGTACATACTCATGGCTGACAGAACTGAGCTGTGGGAGCTAATGCCATTCTGAATATCTTTTGAAAACTTCTAAATACTTGCTTGAATTCACAGGTTCTGTAAAAGGAAATGTAAATGGTAGTCTTTAATTCACATGTAACTTAACACAGCTTAGACAGCTAAATCAATACTGTAAATAATTTATCTAAGGTGAGAATTTGCCTCCTTGTCTTTTGATTCAGAGACAAAGAACAGAATAGTTATGCAAGCAAAGTGCTTCCTGGTCTCTCTTCAAAGTGGGCGAGGCGGCTCTCAGCAGCTTCCCAGGCAGTGACTTTATACCCTCGCCCTGTCTTCACTTGATCAATCCGGAACACTTTTTTGTCATTATCTCCTTTAATCTTCTCTCCAAAGTATTTACAAATAAGTAAAGGAGTTTCACCAAAGGATAGCACTTAAGTCTCCTGCTTCCTCTGCTCTCGTTCATTCATTTTAGCATCCATCTGGCCATTCGTTCATTCATTCACTCATTTTGCTGAGTACAAACTATGCAAGGTGTTGGCCCTCGTGAGAGCAGAACAGCTAAGTGAGTAGTTTTTCCCTCCTAGTGTGGAATTTTGAAGACATAGTGCACACTGGCTGTATACATACATGGGAGGCGTTCTGTATACTTCTAATCGACAGATGGAGAAAACGTTGGTTCATGAGAGACAATGGTAGATATGATAACTACGTAATCATGTTTGAGGGAAAAAACCATCAGAATACATCCGATAGGGGCATATTACATGTCAGAGAGCAATGGAAAATTCAGTAAGAAGTGAACCCCAGCAGATCTTGAGGTTCTACCAGGTGCTGCTAGGAGAGCGGCATCTCTGGTTTTCATTCGTTCTGTCTGCTCAATGCTCCAGAAGAGGGCTAAGAATTGACTACTGAAATCAGAAAATGCGCGGATAGGTGTTTATGCCTTTCCTAAGTGTAGTGACAGTGAAGGGGTATGGAGGAGTGAAATCACTGGCAGGAAGAATGGAGGAGAGGGACACAGGTACGCTGGGAGTGATGGGGTCAGGGAAGCCATGTCATTGTGAAGTCATCTAAGGAAGTGGCATGCAAATAAGACTGAGAACTTTGGGACTCCAGCTTGTGACCAGAGGATGTTTTTCAATTAGACAGTGATATTAAAATCCATTAAAATATCTGTCCACCTTTAAAGACAATGCTATTATGTATGTTCACTAGCGTACACTAGTGTTCTATCCAGTAGCACGCATGATTATTTCCTTATGCAAACACACACAAGCCCCTTCTTTTAGATTGTATATTCCAAGGCCTAAGCTCTGTAAAACCCTTAGTTGAATTGGAGTTACGGTCTGTTCTGAAGATTTAAAGTGGTCCAGCCCAGCCTCTCCCAGCGGAAAAGAGAATGCCTTGGCCCATCTCTTTACTCTTGGTGCTTAGGGATGATGCAAATGGATGCTCCCTCTTAGCCCCTGGCACTGCATAAGAACACAGCTAGAGAAGCACACTTTGTTTGCAGGCTAAGTTTCACAACCATGGGGCCGAAGGAGATTTCTGTTGTTGGCACCTGAGTAGAAGAATGTTTGCTTAGAGAATGTGTACAGTCTCAGAGCTGCAGGCTGGGGTACATGGGATCTGGTGAGCTGATTCTCTCCTGAGGGCCATGAGCTTCATGAGCTAATAAGTCTTTTCCATCTGTGAGATCAGATGGCAGATTTTACAGCATTTGGTGGGGAAGGGCTAATCACTTGGGGACCACATGGAGATGATATAGGAGAAAACTGGCGGGAGAGGCTTTCCTGTTGGCTGCGCCATGTACCAGGAGTGAGTTCATCTGTAAACAACCCTCCCCTCCTTCAAACGAGACAAACCAGAATAGCCTTTCAAAAATCTGCCACATGTCGAAGGTTTCTACCCTCAGCTTTCAGATTAGCACTCACAACTCAACCTCCTCATTTATTGTATGATGCTCTAAAAACACAATCTAATTCTGAGTCTCTAAATAGATAGGTGTGGGACAAGAGACAGAAGAGAGGCAGAGACAAACAGAAAGACATCGAAATTCTCATTCACCTTCAAATTTGTAATGATTTCTATAGCTAGCTAAAGGCAAACAGACAGAACTTCCTACCTTACTCTACAACTTTAGCCATTTTAAAGGGAAATGAGCAAATGGAAATGTGATATAGAATATCAGTCATTTCCTAACAGACACAGACACACACACACACACACACTATCTATGTCAGTATAAATAAATCACAACTTAATAAAGTCAAGTATGGAAGTAGAAGCAGCAGGGGTTGTTTTAAGTCAGACTACCTAGCCAAGTCCTGGCTTCCTCATAGTAAGACAGTCTTGAAAAAACAGCGGCGTTTGTAACCAAACTCCTGTCCTGGTAAAATGAATATAAAGCCACTTCCTGCCATTGTGGTGAGGATTAAATAGAATAATTTATCCTGCATGAATGGCAAGTGTGTGGTAAATATTATTGACATGATATTGTATCATGTATAAACTACAGGAGATTTTTAATATCAATCAGAAATACTCTATTTTGAAATATATTATAGAATCTACTGTATTATGGAATGCAATTTGTGTATAATTAGTGACAACTGGAAATATTTACCCAATGTTTATGATCATTGTAGTGAGACTTTGACCATGCTAGCTGTTAATAATACATTCTAGTTTATTCATTCTTACGATTCCCAGACATACTATATAAATATTACATACCAAAAGCATTGGCTGAATGAATAAGTGAAGGACAAAATGTATTTGCTAGTGGCACAGTCTTTATTTAGTATATAACTTAACAGGAAAGACAGAAAAGAAATGAAAAGATAGTGTGAATAAGAAGGTGACAAGCACAATCCACGGGCTGACCATCCAGCTGTGACCCAGCTGATGGTTCCAGGGAAGCAAGAGATAGTACACTGAGCCAGACTCCCTTGTGTCTGCAATGTTGGGCACTTTGGACACCAAGGAAGAGACTGTATCTTCTCCCAGTGGGAAGTCTTTGTACATTTCTAAACAATAAAGTAGCCGATCAAAAATAGGAGTGTTCAAAGGAGTACTGTTTGTAAAATTTGAAAATTGTAACTGGGGGCAGGGAGAGAAAACTGCTACGTGACATTGAAATTGTTTTTATTGCAGTACTTGATTTGTTGGGGTGGGGACAGGGATTAGGGATGGGTGCAGAATAGCCACAGTCCCAGTGTGTGTGTCTAAGGACAGCTTGTGGGACTTGGCTTCCTACCGTGTGGAGCCCAGGGACTGAAAATTTATCATCCTTGCTTGCCTACTCAGCTGTCTTACTGGCTCACATAGCCTTTAAAACTGTAGTCTGTTCATTTGCTTTCAGAGATCTGTGATATTAAAATACAGAAACAAGCTGGAGACATAGGTCAGTTGCAAGAGGGACTACCTAGCATGCACAAAGTCCAGTGTTTGAACCCCAAAGCCACATGAACCAATCACAGTGATTAAGCATAACTATAGCCCCAGCACTCAGCAGATGGAGGCAGGAGGAGCAGAAGTTCAAGGTTATCTCAGCTTCATGGGATTTTGAGGCTAGTCTGCACTTGATGAGACCTTATCTTAAAAAAAAAAAAAAAGATTCCTTTTACATGGTGGATCTGTAAATCCCAATTGAAGGCACTGAGGCCTAAACAGTACTTGTCTTCCTGCCTCCCACAATACACCATTTTGTCTCAAATAATCATTCCAGAGGTACAGGAAACACAATCAGTTACTGGATATCACCCAAGGAAAGCTGTGCACTCTATATGAAACAGAAATTATTTATGTAAGTAGATGTGCTAGTACCTGGCGTGTCATTAATTTCTTATCTGTATCCTCCTTTTCCATTCACGCTGCCCCCTACCTTTGGCTACTCAGAGATGAGAGATTTTCCGGACTGCAGAGTCAAACAGCAGTCTCTGCACAGATGGGAAGATGGAGCTTCTTATGGAAAAGCAGTGATCCTTAAGGATGTGTGGGATGTGGATACAGTTGCCAAGTGCTGGAGCTATTAGAAATGATTATGCACACTCTTTATGCTGCAATCCCCTTTTGTTTTCAGCAGAGGATCGGGCAGACTATAAAAGCCCCTGCTTCTCCTAGTGGTCAGATTCTTCTTCTCTGTCCCTTTTTTTTTAAGTCTATGTCTGTGTCTCTCCTGAACACTCTATCTTCTTTTATGGTGACTTTCTCATCATTTCTCCCCCCAAGAGATGCAAAAACTATTATTTTAAGACTCCACTGCCCCCCACAGAGGCAGCAAGAAAGTAGAACACACTGAAAAAACACATGAAATGAAATGAAAATTTGGGGTAGAGAAGATGCTAGCAAGGGAGGATTAAATTAGAAAGCTGTAGGCTGAAGACTTGTCTAGGGTGCTGGAGAACGTAGTACTGGCTTCATTTTTCTAGTACCACCAGAAATACACACACACACACACACACACACACACACACACACACACACACACACACACACCACAGTAGAGTTCAATAGCCTGGACTTAAATCTTGATTCCATCTTGCTACTAGCTTAATCTTGAGCAATTGATTTACTTGTCTGAGTGTTTCTTTATGTCTAATTTAGTGATAATTCCATTCCTTTGAATGTAAGCTTTTGTGGATTAAATGAGAGATGTTTGCAGAGCACACCAAGAAGCCTAGTGACTGGGAAGCACTTATCAACAGCTAAGAGACTTGCACATACCTTATCAAGATGTGTGGGGCCATGTGGAACTCAGGAAGGTAAAGCTCTGAATTTGCGCACTAGATTTAGTTGTCCATTTGAGCTGAAATTAATTCATCTGGTTCTCACTTAGTTTGTTTCTTAGTATTTCTTCAGGTAGAAGAAAAAGAAAGAAGGGTTTGACACAGAGAGAAAGATAAGATTTGCTCCTGTTAATTATTTTTGTTTCATATGTGAGTTCCGACCATTGGATCACATTTACACAACGGTGACAATATGCTGATCCTTTTTATTATTTTCTATCTTTTGATGAAACCCAGTTTCTCTCAAAGTTTCCACTGATTTAAGGGATCTTTATTTTGTTTCTGTTTCTCAAGCATATTGGTTTCCTTGACATTGTCATTGTGTTGAAGAGATTCCATTATTTGCAATAGCATATTGTTTCCTCTTTTGTCCTTAATTCTCATCTCAGTTTTCATTGCTGTGTGATAGACATATTTTTTGCCCATATTTTCATTGAAAATATTCAGAACAATTCTCTTTTCATCAAAGATTTTTCTCCTCCCCGAGTGTATACCTGGAAATTCTTCCCAAGGTCTTGCTAAGTGACGCTTTAAAGTTTGTCGTTGAAAATGAGAAATAGTTAGAAATTGTGTTTACTTTGAATGATTGTAAGATTCAGAGAGAGAAAACATGCTTACATCTATCTATCTATCTATCTATCTATCTATCTATCTATCTATCTATCATCTATCTATCTATCTATCTATCTATCTATCTATCTATCTATCTATCCATCCATCTGTCTAGCTATCTACCTATCTGTATGCATGTATGCATGTATCTTTTCCCCAATAGTTTCTTCCTTGGCTGCAGTAATTGAAGGAAATGTTGTGGTTCTGATCCTGTACATCAGGCAAGTGCACGTTCTCTACTCTTATGTTTGACATACAAATACATGTCTCTCTGAAGCACTGAGGACTGGTGCTCTCGGGAGGCTGTCCTGGGCGTGGCCTAGTGGGATGAACAGAATAGTAACTCTAATACTTTCAGGGCTAGCTTGCTTTCCAACACTAAAATCACCTCCACCAAGAGACGAGGAAGTCAGAATTCCGGCACTTGCCAGATGACTTCTACTGCTCTTCAGCATCCAACCTCAGTGAATAGAAACACTGTACTTTATTGTTTTAAGAGAATCAAAAAACATTACACAAATTCTGATGTCTATACTTCAGGGTCATTTTGCCAGTTCTCTAACGAAGTAAGCTAGTAGATAGGGCTTGAGTAACTGTAGCCAACCTTTCAGGGAGACAAGATGCTATAGGATACTGGAAGGGTGTAACAGACACCAAGGAAAGAATCTGGGACCTAAAATGTCACTCATACCTTCCTTTAAACTCTTTTTATCTAACTGTAGAAAGTTTCACTAATGAAATTCTTACTTAGGTGTGCCGTCTTAATTCCATCTTGCCACTAGCTTAATGAATGAAGCAGTTCTTCTCTTGAATACTCAGTTGGTTCTCATGACAAGGTCAATGAAGAGTGTTAAGTGTCCACACCACCTAGTGCTCACTGGTTTAATTAGATGGTGTTAGCCAAAGCACTAACTAATAAGAGAAGGAATAACTAATTGTTGAACAGATGTCAAGAAGCTAGAAAGGCACTCTCTTCAGTGACATTGTCATGATAATGTCTCAGTCTCTTAGCCAGGGATCTCTGTGGAGACAACAGAAGTGGAAGAAGAACACAGAACGGGGAGGAAGGGGAGGTGGGAACTCAGTACAGGATGGCAGTGTGGCCAGAAAAAGACAATGGATTCTTTTTTTCTATCTGCCAGCCCTCTCTGAACTCAACATTGTCTCCAAAGTTCTAGCATATTTGTTGTTTCTACTGCAGTACAGGTCTATTAACCTGGAGCAGTGCCTTACGTTATGAGGCATTGACAAAAGAGTGGAGATTTTATACATACGTTTGTGTGTGTGAGTGTGGGTGTGTGCACACATACAAGTTTGAGCACACACACATACACACATACACACACGTGTACACACTCCCACTTTTTGAGATGACTCATATAGCCTCAGACTCTGTGTTTCTGAAGAAGACCTTAAATTGTGATTGTCCTCTCTCAACCTCCTAAGTGCAATGATTACAGGAACACATCATCACTACAAGTTAGATTATATTTTTATGGAATTTATAGCTGTGTTATATTTTTAAAAAATCTATTGGAGTTCACATTGTCAACTTATTTCATTATAGATGGTAAATACAAGTGTAAAATATAGAAGTAGTAATATAAATGCAGAGAACTGTTTTAAGATTGGTGTTAAAAGTTATCAAATATTTGAAGTAGTATAATACAGAACAATTAGAAACCCATTTTATTATTGTATTTTTAAAGCAATTAATTATTGTTTGCTATGGACTTCTTTCCTGACTTCACAATCTCTCTGTTTTCCCCTTTAAAATGTAAGTTTGAGAAGATTTATTTATTTATCCTCTCACGGGTGCCTGCATGTGTGTCTGTGCACTCTGTGCACGAAGGTCAGAAGAGAGAGGAAAGTCTCCTGAAACTGGAATTACCTATAGTTGTGAGCTGCGATGAAGGTGCTGATCAAACACTGCTTCTCGAAAGAACAGCCAGTGTCCTTAATCACTGGACCATCTTTCCAGCTCCTAGGTTCACATTTCAAGGACTGTAGTTGTAAATGCATTGCCGAAATAAAGCCCATTAGAAAGAATTCTTCCATATGTGCTTACGGAGTGTTGACACTCTATAACCTATATGGTTAAGAATGGCATTTCTTAGACTTGAATGTATATGAAATTACATGAAAAAATAATGATATGGACAACTGTTAAAATGAGAAGTCTAAGTCATGAAGGGAAGTCTGGACTTCTCACTAAGCAGTCAAAAGCTCAAGAGGTGCTGCTGCTGCTGCTGCTGCTGCTGCTGCTGCTGCTGCTGCTGGTGCTGGTGCTGCTGGTGCTGGTGCTGCTGCTGCTGCTGCTGTGACTGCTGCTGCTGCTGCTGCTGTGACTGCTGGTAGTGGTAGTTTAAAGACTGACAAGAGGATACAGCCCAGAGGGTTAGGGATTACAGAGACTCTAAGAGTAGCCATCTCCTGTAGTTAGGGATTACAGAGACTCTAAGAGTAGCCATCTCCTGTAGTTAGGGATTACAGAGACTCTAAGAGTAGCCATCTCCTGTAGTTAGGG
>NC_022029.1:31871065-31874215 GCF_000317375.1 Microtus ochrogaster
AGCCATCTCCTGTAGTTAGGGATTACAGAGACACTAAGAGTAGCCATCTCCTGTAGTTAGGGATTACAGAGACACTAAGAGTAGCCATCTCCTGTGGTTAGGGGTTACAGAGAAACTAAGAGTAGCCATCTCCTGTAGTTAGGGGTTACAGAGAAACTAAGAGTAGCCATCTCCTGTAGTATTGTCTCCATCTCTCTTTTCTGTATTCAGTAGAGGTCAATTTGAGAAGGTGTGTTAGCTCCCTTTGTCAGGGGACTTAGTTACCTGTGGTCAACTACACTGAAAAGTATTAAATAGAAACTTGTAGCAGTATTCATAAATTTCATATTCCAGCCTGTCTGAGTTACCTTCTCAAATCTCACACAGTCCTGTGTCTGGAATGTGTTGTCCTTTGTCCGGTGTGAAGACACTTTCTTCACTACTCTGTTATCCACCATTCAGTATTATTTTTATGCGGTTGATTATTGAGAAATTAATATCTGTATTCAAGTAATCATTGCTTATTAATGTCCCAAAGACGTAATGGTCCAAGAATGTGTCAGGCGTATAACAGTGGGGGACTGTTTGATTGCACCAGAGTGTAGGAAGTAAGGAAGAAGCATAGTCTATAAAGAGCATAGCAACATAGGAAATGTTAGGCATTCAATGAGGGGCTCACCAATGAGCTCATTTTGGATAAAATGGAGACACCACACTAAATTCTTTGTTTTATCAAACGTCTGAAAATACAGTTGTCAAAGACAGCCAATAAATTCTTTGAAAGCACTGATGAGAGGAATTTGAAATTCTATGGCTCAGCATTTGTAAGTGAGGTGTCCAAGAGAACTGCCTGAGGACATCCCGGAAGTTAAATTGTTAATGGGAGTGTCTCCCCTTATTCTGCTTATGCTCACGGCCATTGTGCGAAGCACTGTGTATCATTTAAAGAACACCTTCTCCCAGGTAATCTCTTTCTTTTCCCTGCCGCAATGGCCCTCTGCAGCAAATCTTCAAGTTATCATTTCTAATTGAAAGCTACAGAAGGGTTGAGGTTTAAAGACCTTTGCACGAGACCACACAGCAACTCAGGAGTCAGAGTTAAGCCTCGTTCTTGTAATGAAGTCAGGGTTCCACTCACATAGCCACAGTCCTCCCCGTACTCCTCTCACTGACGGTTAAATTCAAAAAAATAAACAGGCAAATCAACCTTCATAGAGTCATTTTCCTAAGTGGTTCTTCGGTTAGTGATAGCTACCTTTGTGCTGTACATCTAGAAAGCGCCACTTCCAAGATATGCCAGCAGGGGGCAGTAATGCCCTGGAAATTCAGTTTTGCCAGCAACCTATGTCTCCGAAAGGATGTTACCTACCTCTAATCCTTTTTTAATGCCAAATTTTCACTAAATTCTTACATTTGTTAGATTGACAGCTAATATTCGTTATTGGAAATATACATCATCACTAACATTTTTATTAAAATAAAGGTTTTTAACCTTTTAATGTGAAGAAACTGTGGGATTTGGGAGGGAGATAAGGCTGATAAAGCAAATGCATCTCAAAAAAACTTTCCTGTGGATCTATTTTTCTTCTTAACCATTGAGTGTATTAAATTAATGAAAGACATCAAAAAACATGGTAGTTTGGTTTCGATCCCTTGGTACCCAGGGCACATGCCTGTCTTCTCTTTCACAGGTTCATTGCTCTTTCCTGACAGATAAAAGAAGAAAGAGCCTTGATCCCTCTTTGGGCTTCCACACATTCAATCGGAGTAAGGAACTGCTGCTCTCCAGGGCAAACTGAATCTCTCCCCTTATCAAACCTTCCCTCATTCGGCTAGCTTTCTGAACCCTTCCCCCATCTTACCTCAACAGGGGCAGAGAAGTCACCCTCAGACTGGGAAAGCAGAGCTAAGTCACCTAGAGCAGCCCAGGCTGGGCTCCTTTCCATTTGCATGACACAACAAGATGCTGCTCAGGAAGCAACTTGGAAAATTCACCCCATTGGTATTCTAAGTTGCTTCTAAATGAGACATTTTTGTTTGTAAGGAAGTAAAATACCAGCCCCAGGCTCCAATTGTGTTTTGTTCTACCAAGATAATTCAGTCCGATAGGGGTGTCCAGCCTCCCAGGCCCCAGTTTCTCAGCTGTCACTGAAGACTTGTCACTGAGAGTCCAGCTGCCTGCGACGTCCTATGTCTGGGAAGAATATGGAAGAAATCTTAGAGATTCCTGTGTTAGTATTTGCTGAGGACTCCTGACGAGTTCTACAAAGAAGCCTGAGCCTCCCTCGTCTGCTGTCATTATTAACCTTTGCTGGCAGTGTCTTCTCAATCCACTGCCAATTTAAGGGTCGCATCTACAGTAAGTTCCCTCTGAAATGGTGGTGGGCGGCAAGGACCCAGCACTGGGGAAACTGAGGTAGGAGAACTGCAAGCTTGAAGCCAATCTGGACTCCAAAGCAAGACACATCTGAAAACGCTAACAAGTAAATGCATTAAGAACTTTGAAAATAATCTATCAGTAAGTCTTTTCATCTAAAAATGTAGAACTTAAAATGCTATTTACTTGTTTTCTTTTTGAACTAAAATTCATTACTATAACTCTTCTCAAAATCAGTGTGAAAAAGACATTGACAGATGTGGGAAATGGGTTACTGAGTAAGAGCAATTGACGCAAGTTCATCAGGACCTGAGTCTGGATCATAGCACCCACATAACATACGAAGTGCATGCAAAAAGAAGGTTGATTTCCTGGTCAGCTATTCCAGCAGAACAAAGAACAGCAACAACCAAACCAAAATGAAACAAAACCCCACAAACATCGAAAATAGACTATGAGCTCCAAGTTCAGTGAGAGAATGTGTCTCAAGAGAATAAGGTGGGGAGTGACAGAGCAGGACATCAATGTCCTAATGTCTTCCTGTGGCCTCCCCAGACAGACACCAACCCACAGGCACTTCCCCACTCCCACCCCAGTACACATAACACACAAAACGCACATCAAAGTTTTAGAAAGGAACCTAAAAGTCTTAGCAAGTGCTTGGAGTGTATACTGGGGGGGGAGGGGGGAAGGGGGCTCTGAGGGATCCTTTTGGGCTCTTGCTCTAACTCACATTAGAATTTAAAATGGACTTGGAAAGAAGCTTCAGGCCTATTTTATTGAAAATAAATTTA
>NC_022029.1:31874315-31912867 GCF_000317375.1 Microtus ochrogaster
CTTGGAAAGAAGCTTCAGGCCTATTTTATTGAAAATAAATTTAAAAATGGCGGCACAAAACAAATTCTCAGCAGCTGCTGGGCAGGGAGGTAGAAAGTTTTAGAAAGGAACCTAAAAGTCTTAGCAAGTGCTTGGAGTGTATACTGGGGGGGGAGGGGGGGGGGGGGGTGTGAGGGATCCTTTTGGGCTCTTGCTCTAACTCACATTAGAATTTAAAATGGACTTGGAAAGAAGCTTCAGGCCTATTTTATTGAAAATAAATTTAAAAATGGCGGCACAAAACAAATTCTCAGCAGCTGCTGGGCAGGGAGGTAGAAGAGAGAAGAAAGAAAAGAAAGTCAGGTCTTTCTGAGTTAGGGTTCTAGAATGCCAGTATGCTCAACCGTGGAGGTCAGGCAGCAGCCGGTGTAATAGAAAGCGGATAGTAGATTGTCAGAGGAAGAGAAGACAGGTAATCAGAGAATGAATGTTTTCAGTCTTTGGCCAGTATCCAAAAAAAAGGATAAAGAAAATGAAAAGAAAAGGTATGCTTAGTGCCTGTCCACAGTTCTGAATTTTGAGGGCACCAGAGGCTGGTCTCGAACTCACAAAGATCCGCCTGCCTCTGCCTCCCAAGTGCTGGGATTAAAGGCGTGCGCCACCACCGCCCGGCTGAGAATAAATGTTTTAAGTCTTTGGCCAGTATCCAAAAAAAAGGATACAGAAAATGAAAAGAAAAGGCATGCTTAGTGCCTGTCCACAGTTCTGAATTTTGAGGGCACCAGGCACTTGTGTCCCAGGATGAAGAATTGCACCAGAGACACATGTTAGTCACAAAAACAGAGAGATAGGGAAAGCACTCCTTAAAAACTGGGTGACTTCTGAGCTGAGAGAGAAAGTCCATAAAGCCTAGGGCCACAGGTGCAGAGCCCTTACTAGACAATTGCGTAGCTTCTGAGTCTGCCAAGTTTCTGTTGTGAAGGTTTCCTTCTATGCACTCTGTCAGTACATGAGCATACAGGGGAAGGGCGTCTGGCTTTTCTCGAAAAGTAGCTTGTTTTATATTCATCTTGATGTCTTACTCAGCCTACACTTCCTGTAGGGACAGTATCATATACGAGGACAACAAAGGCCAAATGACTTAAAAAAAAACCATTGGAGAATATTTAAATTTGAGATATTAATTGGTTAGTTTGCTATTTTGAGAGTCAGGGAAAGACCATCTTATGTCAGTGTTAGAGACAGGGATCCATATTAGCAGAACTCAGAGAACTCGCTATTGAGGTTGTCCCATGGCTGTGTACCCCAACAAGGCTGCCTGACAGAGCGCTCCCCCAAGGCTTTACATGTAATCACAGTCTGAGGAGCCAATTGCAGGTGCACTTTGTCTTAAGGTTTCTATTTCTGTGAAGGGACACCATGACAACGTTTATATAAGAAAACGTTTAACTGGGGCTGACTTACAGTTCAGAAATTTAGTCCATTATCATCGTGGTGGGAAGCACGAAGGTGGCAGGCAGACAGGGTGCTGGAGCGCTCTACATCTGGATCTGCAGACAGCAGGAAGTGACAGTGACACACTGGCCAGATGTGAGCTGCTGACACCTCAAATCCCATCACCGACGGAAAATACTTCCTCCAAGGCCACACCTTCTAATAAAGCCATGTGCTGTGAGCCTAGGGGGGGGGGCATTTTCATTGAGACCACCACACAATCCCTGATGTCTGCATATTTCTCTAATATTTTTACACCCCGCTTTCTTAAAAATCTTATGAGCTTCCTATTTCATAAGACATGACCTTTTTGTTTGCCTGAAGGATTTTCTTTTTTTAAAGTCTCAGCATTCAACGTTTGGGCATTTTCTGTCTTAATGAGTTTACATAGATCTAGATACGAACTTTATTTGTCTTTGTTGACATGGTTAATATATTCCATTTCGTTAGGGCAGGAGAAGCTTCGGCTGCCTTCACGTAGAAGCTCTCTGGTCTGGTGACCTTGTGGCTTTGCTGATGAAGACTTTGTGTTCTTGTTAGTCTCTGGCCTTAGTTATTTGTTCAGGCTTTTACTGCTCCCTTTCTGCACATTTCTCGCTGCCTGAAGTCAGTGGACTTCTATGTATGTCTCCAGCTTATCATACTAGAGTAGTAAGTGGATTGCCAAGCATCCCTCTCTGCTAGACAACGTGATTTTGTCCGTGGTGTTTCAGATAACTTGAATAATGTGGAGGAGGCTAAGTGACTATGTGACTCTAAGTGACAATAGGATGAGAAAGTCACCTGATCATGGACCAGTGTGTCTAAGTGTAAAACACTTCCTTCTCAGTGGCCACAGCCCTGCATATGAAAACGCCCCTTAGACATCGATCTTTAGAAATGATGTCTGCACATTAGTGACTGAAACTCCTCACCTCACCCCAGTTCAGTCTATTCTGGCAAAGTGTTTGTATTTCAGAAAATATACTGAGACAATGGGGATGTTCTATCGGGAACTCACCAAGGCCAGCTGGCCTGGGTCTGAAAAAGCATGGGATAAAACCGGACTTGCTGAACATAGCGGACAATGAGGACTACTGAGAACTCAAGAACAATGGCAATGGGTTTTTGATCCTACTGCACATACGCTTTGTGGGAGCCTAGGCAGTTTGGATGCTCACCTTACTAGACCTGGATGGAGGTGGGTGGTCCTTGGACTTCCCACAGGTCAGGGAACCCTGATTGCTCTTCAAGCTGATGAGGGAGGGGGACTCGATCGGGGGGAGGGGGAGGGAAATGGGAGGCAGTGGCGGGGAGGAGGCAGAAATCCTTAATAAATAAATTAATTAAAAAAATATAGATTTGTTGGTTGTAGATGTCATGTGACCACTCATGTGGGATTGACACTGGTGTTTTTCATAAGTTACTACCCCCTGATTTCCTAAGTTATTTGTTGGTTTTTCCCTTCTATTTTATCTAAGTAGATTCTAATGCTTGTGATATTGCATTCAAATACTCTGCTCGCTTTAATTACCTGACTTTACCAAATGTGCTTCCTCAAGAGAAATAATAAGAATCTAAGACAATAGCCAGTGAACTTCAGCTCAGTGAGACATGTTTGGAATTTGATATTGTTTGAATCTATAAAAAGGATGACCTTAGTGGATTCTTGAAGTAGTGCAGATTTGGGAAATGGTACTACATGTGCTGAGGGTTATTGAAGGAAACTCAGCCAATAAATCAATCCCATTTAACAACAACCACAAAAAACCAAGAGTCTCTGGATCTGAGAAATGTTTGAAACTCTTGACACATAGTCACTGAGCCTTGCTTCTGTGTGAAGCAACTTAAACTGATGATAACTTCGAGCATTCTTCTGTTTCTATATTTAATAAGTCAGAGTGTCCTCACACTATCTTGTTGGATTATAAAATCTTACCTTCGGTATGTGATGATCATATTCTAAAAACACTGAAGAGTTTTTTGTTTGCTTGTTTTTGCTCTTCTTCTTTAATTGGATTGTGTTTGTTGGCCAATTCAGTGATTGAAATTAGGATGATATTTTCTGAACATTTTATGCATAAATCTTACTGTTACTCTAAAAGAACATGGAGTTGGGCCAATAAGTAGCATCAGTAAAATAAATCTTAAAAGACAATAAATTTCACTTACTTCTACAAGTTCAAGCACAACCATTTCCTTTACACTCGCCTTTTATTTTGTAAATTGAAGACAAGCAAAGGGCAACTGTAGAAAAACACTTTGTCAGAAAGCATTGAAAATCTCAGTTCTATGGAAGCTGGTACCCTGGTCAGGAAATGTCCACTGAGGGACAGATTTGGTAGTATATTTGTGACCCAGCCCTTGGTAGAGGAAACTCAGGAATCTAAAAGTAGCCTTAAAACTGGTGTAAGTTAGAGACTTGTCAGGGCTACACGATTGCCTGCTTCAGAAAAACTGAGAGAAATCTCCACTGACGCCTTCATGCTTTAGTGTTCTCGTCTGTAACATGCTAGTCGCAGCTCTGCCCCAGAGCCACTGTTCTTTGGGTTGTCTCTTTTGCACATTACCTGAGGATGCCTAAGAGAAACACAACTGCAGATATCGTAATAACAAGCAGAATTTCTTATGCCCATCAAAAAAAGATAAAAGCAAAAAAAAAAATAGAAAAACTGATAACAACCATACAACACATAAAAACAAGCTCCGAAATACAGTATGTATACATTATTTTGTAACAGGAGTACAGGTGATTTCCTATTTGTCTGCTATACATCACTGTCATAAATTTTCCCTTTATATAATTATGCCTCAAATAGTTCCAAGTGCAATATGCACTATCACATAAATTATCAGGTTAAATGAACAGTAATGAAGTTGACACAACAGAATCTCTCAGGCAAGAGTCACCGTAGATTGAAGCTGCTTCCACTGCTCTCAGCACCCAAGATGCTTTGGTAAACCCACTGCCTGCAACTTGGCATAGGACACACCCCGTATGTCACACGCAGAATGCCGTGTGCGGCTCCCCCAGGTGTTATGTAGCAGCCAGCTTTCTCATTAGGCTGCTGAATCCCAGTTCTCGGTGATCTCTATAAAGTGCTAGTTTTAGTTTATGAAAAGCAAATTTTAGCAATTTGGTACCTATTTAATGATCTTCTCCAAGGGCAGTTTAGACATCGGTGAGTGGGTTTCTGCGCTGATCTTCCCTGAGGCTGGAGTAGAGACTTACACACTGCAAGCAATGCTGGCTAATGTGCTAGCTGTGGTGAACCGCACCAGTATAAACTCCTAGGTTCCAACCTAGCCCTCTTACAGCTGTCACTGTCAACCACGGAGCAAGTTACCTAACTCACCTCAGATTTCCTGTCTCTAAAGTAGGTGCAGTTTTATTGCAGTTGAATTGTCAATCCACAGGGAATTTAGATGGTATATAAAAGGATTATCTATGTGCCTCTTATAAATTAAAGTTCTGTATGATCATTAATTTTGTTATCTGTTATTGTTATCTTTTATGGATCTCAACACAGTTCCCTAAGGTGGTAGCTGTGTATTCAATTGAAGTCTATGTAGTTATACTTTGTTAAGATGCAAAACATACAACACACTTGTTTTGAGTTTTCCCAGAGTTAATGTATGAATTAGGGACTATTCTCATATAAGAATAAATATTTTCCAATGTTTACAGGGAAAACAATTCTTTCCTACATTCTTTTCTAATTCTAGAGGAGTATATCACACTTAAGAAATTGGTTTTGTTTCAGCAGTTAGATAGCATATTTTAGCTCTTCTTCATCTAATGTTAAGAATTAGAAAACTCATTATGATAATATCCCATTCGCAAGTCTTCTGCTATTCACTCATTCAGCAGTCACCTATTGTTGCCAACTCGAATATTTGCCAGATTATATGGATGTGTGAGTAAAATAAAGCCAGAGACTAACCTATACTGGTGGTCCCAATATAGAGTTTAGTGACATCATAGCTGTCTTAGTTTGTACAGACATGCTGAATGATTTCTGTGCATAGAGGAAATAGTTAGCAATGGATTGCTCAGGGTGTATTTCCTTCATTCAACTTCTGTTAGACAAACCAATTAATGCATATGATGTAATATAATATTTATGAAGAAAGTATAGGTTAGACATGGGACACAAAGTAATATAATATTTATGAAGAAAGTATAGGTTGGACATGGGACACAAAGTACTATAAAGTAAGGGGAGGCAGCAGAAGAATCATTGTAGAAGTTTGCTTGCAAAGAAGACATTAGTTCAGGAACTGAGAGAAACCAAGAAACTAGAAAGTAAAAGTCAGGAAACAGAGAGCACAAGAGGGAGGACTCTTTGCATGGTGGAGTCTCTCAAGAAGGCCCGATTAAGAATGGAAACCCAAAATCTTTTCTCACTTGTTTATTTAAGAGTTTGAAAGTAGGTGGGTTATGTTTGTCTTTTTTGTTTTGTTTTATTTTGTACTTACTATCAGGCATGGTTCTGATATATGAAGTCTAAAATTTGGTTTCTTGTCTAGTAGGCATCCAAGTGGAGAAGTTACTTGAACAGGAAAATGAGTTAGGACTTTGAGGGGACAGTTGCAGGTGGAGGAAGCATCATGCCATATACTTTGATGGAAGTGGGAGTATCATGTGAAATTACTTTAAAAGGAGTTTAACTAGAAGAAAAACTGAGTATTCTTTTGTTTGGAGGTCACAAAAAACAATATAATCTAGCAAAGGAGTCTGAGAATTAATGACTTACTGAGCCTAGAAAAATAGCATTGACATGACATCCTGAAAGCTTTGGAAATAAAGTGTCCCCAACCAAAATATAGCCTATGTGTCAAGGCTTTATTTATAGAGGGAGAAAGCAGTGATCGTGTAAGTAACCTGGGAAATGGTAGCAAATGGCTGTTGTTGAAAAGCCACCTTTGGAAATTCCTTGGGTTTATTGAGGCCTTTGATGTGTTGAGCACCATCCTTGCCCTCGTTTTCTTCTCTTGGGAAATGTCGCAGCATATGAACAGAAAAGTGTACTGATTCCCTAACGTTATGAAAAATCAGAGATAAAGGCTGTTTTGTAAGGCTTTTTTTTTTTAAAGAACAGTTGTATTTGGTTTCACTCCAGGTCCCTGGAGCTATCTAGTCTTAAAATCTTGGAATCTTGGTCACCAAAGCATTGGTAGGTGTGGGCTTCATCACATGGAGTGGTCCTTCTTTCAAACCAGACAGTGAAAGGTGTTTGGGCGGCCATTGCACTAGTATGTTGTGTTCAGGACCAGTGTCCATCCAAGGCTTTGTGGCTGAGCTGGTGTTTACGTTTCTCTTTTGAGAGCATCCACAATACCTTCTTGTACCAAAGACACTGGAAAACAAGGATGAAGGCTCTATAAGGCACCAGCTTGACTTCTCCATGTTCAATGAGTTGTGTGGGTGTTGTCTTCAGCAATGGAGCCTGTTGTCAGTTTGTGGGAGCAACCTATCTATAGTCTTAGCAACATCCTGGGTAGTTTGGAGAGTCTAATGTGTAGTTAGATATAATCCCAATATTGGAATCTCCATTCAGTGTCAAGAGATATCTACTTAGGGCTCTCTCTTCCCTATTATTTAGCAATTTCAGTTTGATTGCCTTTATATATTTATATATTTCTAGAAATTTTCTAGTTTATTAGGCATCAATACTGCTCCTCAAATTGCCCTTAATATTATCCATCTATCCCCATATTCCCTCCTTCACCCCCTCTTCTCTTTCCGATCCCAAATGATCCTCTTGTTCCATTCCCACCCCACCCCCCAACATCCATTCATAACTATCTATTCCACTTTCCTTTCCCAACAAGATGTACCAGTCTCGCTAGTCCCTTACTCCATCCCTAACCTCTGTGTGTCTTTGGATTTTCACTTGGTTATCACTGACTTAGCAGTTAACATCCATGTCTCCATCGAATCTCTCCCCTCAAAGCTCAGGAAACCCCGCAGAATAGGAGGGAGAAAAAGTGTAAGAACCAGAGGGAATGGAGGACACCGAGCAAACAAGGCCTCTAAATCAGCATGATCAAGGTTCATATGAACTCAGAGACTGAGGCGACATGCACAAGGTCCCAATGGGTCTGTACCATGTCCTCTGCATAGATAATATGGCTTCTAGCTTAGTAGTTGTGTGGGATTCCTGAGCGTGCAAGCGAGTGGTTCTCTGATTCTCGTGTCTGTTCTCGGGCTCTTTCCTTCTGTTTGTATGCCTTGGTGTGTTAGTTTTTGTTTCATCTTATTACATTTATTACAAGAAAGGAAGGAAGGAAGGAAGGAAGGAAGGAAGGAAGGAAGGAAGGAAGGAAGGAAGGAAGGAAGTCTATTTTCCACATCTGTTTACTCTTACTAAAGAACACCTCCATTTAAACACACAGAAAACTTAATGAAACAAAATAGTATGGAAAATGGCTTGGGATTTAACTTTAACTCAGTCTGTAGAGTGTTTGTCTAGCATACAGGAAGCCCCGAGTTTGATCCTCTGGACCACATACAACTGAACATGACAAATACACCTGTATTCTTAGCACTTGAGAGTTTGGAAACAGGTAGAGCATAAGTTCAAGGTCATCCTTGGCCACAAATTTGAGAACAGCAAGATAAATAAGATCTTATCTCAAGAATTGAAGAGATAGCACACTGAATAAGAGTACTTGATGCTTTTGTAGAGGTTTGGAGTTCAATGTCCCAACACGCATCTTGAGTGGCTCACACTACCTATATCTATGTTTCCAGGGTAACCGACACCCTCTTCAGTCCTCCAGCACTGGTACACATATGTACATACACATTAAACAGACTCACAGACATGCATATGATAAAAATAAAAAAAAAACTTTTGAAAAGACCTCCCCCTGCCAAAAAAAAGGAGATGAAGTAAAAGAATTAGAAAGAAAATGAAATTTCTAGTTTCTGCAATTAAGGCAAACTCTGTTACACTATGTATGCCACATTGTCACCAAAGCCAAAGAGGGAAAAAAGGGAAAACTCTGAAATGGCTTAATGTTACCTATCTCTCATTTCCCATAAATTCCCTACATGTTCTCAACATCCAGGGTATTTTTACCCCCTTCAATGAACAAATCCTTGCTTTTTCCTTTTCTGAAACCAGCACAGTAACTTCTCTTCTTTCTCCCTGGAATATTTCATGGATATTTCATTTAAAGCTCCACCATGCTCACATTCCAGGAAAAGATAAATGACCTCCAAGGCCAGGCATCCTTATCTGAGTGGCACAATGTCCAGAGAGGTCTCTCAACTCTGAAAACCCATGGCATTATTATGTAAAAAACAAATGTTCAAATTTTAGAGACAAAAGAAACAACATTTTCCAAGTGGAAAAGTCATCCAGTCTGCATTTACTTTGACACAAGTTAATGATGGCGATTCTGTCCAAAAGTAATAGTGCTTCTTGAGATGTCGCTTGTTGAGAAAGAACTCTGGACTTATTTTTTGCCAATGTTTTATTTGTGCCTACGTTTTATTTATTAGCATTCTCTCATTCTCTTCTATCCCATAGATGTTGTCATGTGGTCAGACTTTTTTTTTTTAATTATTTTACGTGAATGGGTGTTTTGCATACTTTTGTGTCTGTGTACCAAGTTTGTGCCTGGTGCCCAGGGACGCCAGAGGAATGCAGCACATCCCCTGGAACTGGAGCATAGATGCCTGTAAAATGTCGTGTAGGTGTTTGGATCAGAACCCAGGTTTCATACAGGAGCAGCAAGTGTGCTTATCCATCTCTCTAGCTCCATTTGGTTCAAAGTTTAACTACCTGGAAATTTAAAGTAAAATCTATTGAATTTAAATTCTGTTCTTTCTGATTCTTAATGCACTCCTTTTTTTTCTGACTGCCTACCCAGCTTGCAATCTGATGTTGTTCAGGGTTTTCTACCTGAAATTTGTCCTTGCTATTTCCTGGTTGTTTTCCTAAACTTATTAGTGTATAGATTATATATGTATCAGGCGCCAAACATTAAAGATATAAAAACAACTCCTACTCCTCTGGGAATATATCTCCCAAATATAATAGTCATAATGTGTGATATTTAGAGAACTGTTTTAAAAATTGGTTTTCTTTTCCTATTGTAACATATATCACCTTCTCATCGATTAGGTGCATTACCATTTCCATTCCTTCCCATCATCTGGTAATTTTCTAGAGAAAAAAAAAAACAAAGAACAAATACTTAAGTTCAATGAGACACAGCCTACGAAAGTGTTTTGTTAGTAATCTGAACTCACTCAACCCTTTGTTTAGCAGGGTGATGACCAGGAAGGTAAATAGGGATTACAGAGCCTGAAATACAAGCACATAAACAGTTCATCCAAAAAGGTTTCTGACTTGAATTCACATTTCATGTAGTTGAAAGGTATAGTCTAATTATAAAGACTTTGTTCTTACATTGTATCAGTAGTTATTCTGCAAACCTTATGACTAAGTCATGTGAGAATTGCATATTTGCTTTTATTAGACAAACAGATGATAACTCAGGAAAGAGACACCTCAATGATTATCATACATGGCAACTTTGATAAATTGATAAGTAAGCTTCATAATTTGCCTCATTAGGTAGCAGCAAAAATTAATCTACAGAGATATTTACAAGTGAAGTCAATTGCTCATAAGATAATTTTATCATCAGAAAAATATGTTATTAAATGAGGTGCTCCCCCCTCTCTCTATATATAATGTATATATAACTATATATGTATGTATATGTATATTGTTATAGAGAAATGACTTGCAAACAGGAAAAAAACATAGTCAAGGAAAAGTATTTTCAGTTGCTTTGTGTTCCTCTCTAAGCTATGTGTGGCTGCCTGATCATTTTCATTCTCATTCTTCTCTGTAAATTAGAAGCTTAGGAACCAAAAGAGAGTCTCAGATGGGAGATTAATACGCATTGATCCATTTGCTAAAAGTCAGCCTGCCTTATTAGTACATTGGAATTTAAATAAAATGCAATTGGTGCCTTTGCCAGAAACCTCCATTGTAATAAAAGCCAACATTGTCCTGATGTTCCTAAATCATTAATACTGTGTATTAGGTTTTTAAAAATAAATAAGAGAACTTACAGAGGACATTTAAACAGGGTAGAGCTATTGTATTTTTTTAAATAACATTTGAATCAGAAGTATTTTTTACCATAATAAAGTGAATTATTTTTAAAGTAGTATAATTTGGACTAGTTACAACCAAGCTACCAATAGACTAGTGTTCTCTAGGCTGCTCTCTGTTCCCACACCGTCATCGTATTCAGTCGGCGACACAAGGAGCCACTTTCCTTTTGAAGTACTTGGTTCCATCACTTTCTTTTATCCTCTTAACTATTTTGCCTCTTTTCTCTCAGAGAACTTGGCCTCCTTAAGACATCTAAATCAACTTCCCTAAGTATTTACCTGTCCTACTTCACCTCCAACAACTTTATGCTGATAACCCAGCAGTGTGGGTTGTAACAGGAGGCCAGAGTCACCAGAGTTGTTCTGGTGTGAAAGCATACCTATTGCAGAGACCATTCAGGAGTGTACTAGGATAGACGGCTTGTGTGCTAAGTTTTGGGTTCCTGTGCAGAAAGGATTGAAAATCTATTGATGTGTGAGATATGCAGCTTGCAACAAACCAGCACTCTCAGGCTTAAAAAAATTTACATTTCTCTACCTGTGATCCTTTTAATAATTCAACCCTTGACCTATGCGGGATTTCTAGTTACTCCATGAAAAGTATGTTTATTTTTCCTCTGTCAAAAGTACATCCACTTAAAAAAGTAATGTGATACAAAAAATGTCAAGAAAAACACTAGTTGAGTGACTCAATATAAAGAATTTTGAGGATAAGCTTTTGTAACAACCTTAAATTTTTGTTTGTCAATTTGCTTTTTTCAAGAAAAGGAATGGACACCATAGCGTGAGAAGTACAGTACACAGTGCTGAACTGAAACCCGAATTTCAGCCTGAGGAGCTGCCCTGGAGTGGCAACTCCTCCCACATCTACTTTGCACAGTATTCACAGAGCACTGTTACATTCCAGTATGTATCCTTGAGTGCACGGATACATTGGCAAAGGTATACAAAAGGCACCTGCTTAATGAAGTCAAGTTGAAAAGTGAAGGGAAGGTGGGCATTGACAGCAAATTGACAACTGATTTCTGAATTACACAAAGTAGGGGAAGCCAAAAAAAAAAAATCTCTGAGAAGGTTCTACTGAATTCAATATTTCAGCAGCCAGTTGGGAGTAACTAATGGGAAAGTGGGGGCAGGATCCGTGTTACAAATTCCTATATTCAGATATGATCAAGAGATTTACTCAGTAGGTCATAACACATTTCTATTTTATTGCTATCTTTACCTACTTTCATTGATTAGGATTAAAAATAATTAGTACTCTGGTGAATTCTGTCTCTGGACTTTTCAATTTGCTCTAATGATGAGGGTAAGGATTGTTGTCTGACTAAATGCTATCGTTTCCCACATTTTATGACTATAGTTATTGAAAAGCAGGGACACTGAGTGCTTGTACATTTACGCAAATTCCCGGTGCTATCTGTACATTGCCAGGGAATCATGGTGCTTCACTTGAACCTTCTATCAGTCCCCATGTGGCTTCGTGACACCAAATAAGGGACTTGTGGCATGCCTCCCTTGTCTATTTGGTCATCTGTGCTGCTGATAGACATATTCCTAAAGCCGCCAAGATGTGTTTTCTTTTGGTTAATTTGGTGATCACATAAATAACCAGATTGTAAACATCTCAAAAGAAGCAACCAGTTTTTGGAGTTATTTTCTGTTGTAATCATCAAATCTATCAAAGAAATTGTATTAAGGGGGGAAATATCCAATAAAACGTTGTCACATGAATGGAAGAATAAAACAATATCTGCAAGGTGTCTTTGAATCATGATAAGAAAAAAAAATGCCCTGCCATTGTTAGACTGTGAGGATCAGTTTCGGCAAACACCCTACTTTTCAATATAATACGATGGAGTAGGAACATAAGTTATAATTTCACATGAACTCTCTCCTTAGAGAATCCATTTCTGCTAGAAGCCAGATTTCAGAGTTGTTTCCAACTCCCTGATGGGAGCATTTCTTAAAGACATTTTCAATAACAGGATGCAAGAAAGACAAACCTCAGTTTGTATATTGTGTAATAAAGATGAATTACAACATGACTTAATGTGCTGAGTAGCTGTGAAAGAGCCAATACATGTGCACCAGGTTCTGATGTTGATAGAACTGAAGATCTCCCAGAAAATAGGAATCTCTATATCATGATCAAAGGGATCAAAAGCAGAGTCACGTTTGACAGCAATTACAATTACAAATATACATGCATTATACTTAATATATAAGTATAGATTCGTTAATGTCCATTTTAAATAATTGAAGTGATAACTCAGGTACAGTTTTCTTACTCAAAAGTCTTTCTTTAACCTTACTGTGTTATGTAAGATCTGATTAAAAAGAATTTCTTAGTATTATGTTGTCATACTATGACAATGAATTCTGGGTAATTAATAAGGGTAATTAATAAAGAGGAGACCCTTGTCTCACATTTCTGGAGGTTGAGAAGTTCATTACTAGGTTTTTAGGCTCCAAGGAGATTTTTTTTTTTTTTTTTGCTGTGATATCCAAGAAATAAGAGTGTGTGAGTAACTGTAAGCATAAGGTGCTGTGGGACAATGGTCTTGTACCCTGGAAAGATTTGTTACTTGTATTGATTTCATAAAACACTGTTTGGCCAGTAGCCAGGCAGGAAGAACAGCTGGGGCAACCAAGCAGGAAGTAGAGGCAGGGAGGGTGACAAGAACAGGAGAATTCTGGGAAGAGGAAAGACTCAGTCTGCAGTTGTCACCCAGACACAGAGGAAGCAAGATGAGAATGCCTTGCTGATAAAAGGTACTGAGCCATGTGGCTAACACAGACAAGAATTATGGGTTAATGTAAGTTATAAGAGTTAATAAGAAGCCTGGGCTAATAGGTCAACCAGTTGTAACTAATGTAGGCCTCTGTGTATTTCTTCAGAACTGAAAGGCTGTGGAACCAGATGGGGCAGAAACTTCTGTCAACAATCAGGCACATTTATTTTTTTATTATGAATATGCAGCCATCATTGGGCCCAATACAATAGCAACACTATGTTTTCATGATCTATTCTACTGTTACCAGGGTTCCGGGGAGGCTAGCAGCACATAACAACATGAGGCCCCATTCAAATCAAATCAATTTGTGTTCACCCCATTATAGATGGTTCATCTCTAAAATGCCTAAAGCAGCAATAGTATTTTATCTTAAAGGAAGGAAGCAGAAAAAAAACTTCTGAAAACAGGTGAAACATATGTACTCTTGTTTTAATTTCCATGAGATCAATTAAGAAAGTTAATGTGATTAACTATCTAATTAGTTTTAGGTCCTTCTTGCTTTTAGAACTCATGGTACATTACTTAGGTCCCTAGGGATTTGATATTTGGTAACCATAGTGAATGTTTTATAAAATGTTATAAAGAAATGGTATTCATTTCTTAATTCAGAAGCTTCTGGAAGTTCATGACAGTGCTCATTGTTTCAAAGTAATCACATGTTTAAAAAGATCTTAAAATTTAACAGAACCATTTTCTAATGTTGTTAAGAAAAAAAAAAATCAGACTCCCTGAAGAGAGGCTTAATAAGACCATGGACTTCAACTGTCAATTATTTCTTCATGCTGTTCTTATCATTTTTGACTTTAGAAAACTAACTGACTAGAACTCAACTTGGCATTCATTTCTCCTTTCTTGGCAGTTCTTATGTAGGTTTGAGTAAATAGAAAATGCAAATGTTAAACATATATAGACAGCCTTATATATATATATACAGTACTTAATATTGTTCAAGAGACATGTGAACCTGACCACTATTGTATCTGTCCACCTTTCTGCTCAGTGGTTGGCCCCTGAGCACACCAGGAACAATGTCCCTTGAAGAAGGGAAAACATTCAAGTGGTAACAATGAATTAGAAATAGATTTTTCTCTTTCAAACAAGATTGTTTTATTGCCAAGTAACTTTCCCTCAACATTGACTGAAGTCACAAAGGGCTTTAAAAAACATTTGAAAAATGCCTAGCAGACGGTATTAATTCTGACTAAGGAACTATTTCTTCATACTTGCACTGTCTTTTTAGTATTCCTTATGTAAAATATCTTGTTTCATTAACAATTGGATAATCTATAGATTCATGGATAACAGAGGTATTACATGAAAAATGTAGGGACCATGGAACAAATCCAGAACTATTTGACTGGAGTCATAACTTGAAGTAGATGTAATTGATCAATTAAAAAAAAGCTTTAGGTAATAGCTAGTAAATCACTAAGCCTCGATTTTGCTAACTACAAGTGAAAGATGATAGTTATAATATAATGTTGTGAGGGGTATAGAAATAGGTACGTATTTAAAACACCCAACTCTGCCCAGTCCCTGGTGGCTTAGCATTAAATGGAAATAGATGAAAAAGCTGGAGTTCACCTGGAGGCCAAGTTCCTGACCCATAGCTACCTCTTGATTCCAGGATTCTCCCTGGTACACTGATACCCCTAGCTCACTGCTTAGTGGGTGTCCACAGGAAACAACTGTTGTTCCTGAAGTTGGAGTTAGAAAGAGCTGAACTATTCTTATCACCCTCACCTTCTGCTGTCATCCCTAATTTAAAATGCTCCAATAGTTGGTCACACTTGTTTATGCTAATCTTATTAATGCATAGTCTTATTCTGGGTAGTGCTCATCCATCCTCGGTGCACTGAGAAGGAGAATATCCCAATTGCCTCTGCTGGAAGAGTCAATTTAGCGCAAATAGCCACTTAATAAACTAACCTTTTTGGTTGCTAAAGCTCATGATTGGCTTTTGTTGAGATAACCGTAAATTAAAATAGTGTAATTCTTTTTGCAAGTTTGTTACTACTAAATAAACATTCCAGTATTTTGTGTCTGTAAATTTGATCATTAAATCTTAAGTTCAGAAAAAAAAATTAATCCTTCTCTTTAAAATATTATTTTGCTAGCAATGACCAGTTTGGAGTAGTTAGCAGCTTTAATGTTTTGGAAAAATTAATTTTAATACGGGACTTTAAAAAATGTACTTCTCCTATCAAAGCATCACACCGTGACTAAATTTTAATTGTAAAGTACAGAAGTAATACACATAGAGGCATTTGTGTACACTCATTTGTAGTAATCCACATTTGGTCCACAGTTTGCTTCTTGTAGTTTCAGTTGCCCAATCAGTCCTGGTTCAAGGATATTAAATGTAAATTTCAGGAATACACAATTTGTGAATTTCCATGGTGGAAACTTGCTCCACTCCCTTCGCCCAGCCTAGGCATGCTGTATGTGACCTCTTAGCAAACATCTTATGTGTCAGAATTGTTAAAGAATATCAGATATATATATATATACATATACATATATATATTCAATTATAGATATTTAATAATATTTTTGTCATGGAATTTTTAAAATTAAATTCTATTAAGGTTAAATTTTTATCTTGATATCATATTTATAAATCTAAGTATCAGGTCTTCATTATTTTGTATGAAAGCCATTGATAAAATGAGGAAACTATGTGGGAGATGCATGATAACATTGATTGGTATTCTAAGTGAGATGGGAGGGTGATGGAGGTGCGGGAGCAACCCTCCTATATAGTGGGAAATAAAAACAGGAAAACTTTCCTGAAAGGGAACTGGCTGTGACAGAAATCAAAGTAATGACAATGTGCAACTCAGAAAAGAAGTCACAAAGTGAGACACTGCCACACCTGGCTGGCCCTCTAACAGTGCTGATTCTGGGGTCAGGAGAAGCCACCTACACATCATTATTCCCCAGTAGCATATATATGACTTCTGCTAACTGGATGTAGAACACACTAAGGCTTCTGGGATTTGCCGCTTTCAAATGCTGTCTGACAGTACTGTGTGAAGGAAGTCATTTCAGTGAATGAACTATGCTGTAGTCTCCAGAATATTTAATGTATTGGGGTCTGACATACAAAAATGCAATAATGTAGGAGGGAAGCAAACTCTTAACTTTGTGGACAGGATCTAAACTGGCCAATGGACTACAACTGTTACTTTACTCAAGTGTTGAAGAATAGGCTGCAGTTAAGGAAGCATGGTCTAGGAAAGGGATGACCCACAGCTGGGAAGTTAAACTGAGGTCTTCAGCTTCGTGGAAAGGGTAAGACCCACTGGTCTACGATACCTGTTCCCCTCGAAAGTTCTTCTAAAGTTCCTGCCAAGAGCTCAATCAATTTTGAGACTAAGCTTTTCACACATGGGTCTTTATGGATCCATGGATACCGAACAGCCAGATTATAGCCCATTTTAAAGTATTTAAGGGAGTGATCATTGAAATTGGTCTCTTGATACAAATGGAGCTTAAGGAATTTCATGTCTTTTAGAAGTTAGAGAGTAGCTTGAAACATATTGATCAGAAGGCTCTTCCCAGTTTAAGGGACATTGTTGCAGAAGTTGCCAGGAGCTGAGTGGGTGAAGGAGCAGCTGTGATGGACCTGGGTGATCAAAGGGAACAAGCCATGCGCGTGGGTGGAGAAATGGTGGCGCCAGACAAAGTGACAGACAGCTCCAAAAGTAACGTTCTGAACAGGATTCGGAAAGAGAATGAGGGTGTAGAAGTCATGAAGTTGAAGGAAATGTTTACGTGACAAGCTGATCCTATTGCATTTCTAGATCTGCAGTGTATTTGGAGAGTTTCTGTCATCATTTGGAAATCCATAGCCCAGAAGAATTCAGTAGGAAACAGGTCTCTGAGCAATATATTAAGGAGAAGATGTATTTTTTTTAAGCCAACCCATTTTTACTCCATATCAGTAGGTAGGAAAGCACTGACGTTTTCCTTCCCATGCTTTGCCTCACTTACAGAAATCCGTATTCTGAGGCTGAAGAGGTCATGGAATACTGACCTATCACATTGTCTGTAGTAGAGTTTGGGAGACTAAATTTATTTCTCCCTTCTCTTCACATAATCAGCATCTGACACAGGTCATCCCTTCTAGGCAGGTACAAGACAAGAAGAAGGATGGGAGATTAGCTGCCGGCTCTCCACCAGTCTCCCTGACAGTGCATTCCCCAGTGATAGCGAAGGGTGTCAGTCATATATGTGATCAGTTGCGATTACACCCCCAGAAATTGCTAGAGCTGAAAGAATTCAATGAGCTCACTCTATTCCAGACTTCATTTTGCAGGTAAAGCAAGAACCAGAGCAGAGCATGTGTCCAATGTATAGGATGAATTATTTTTAGCGAACAACGGGAGCTATTTCTTTCATTCTTTTGTTTCAAGACAGGGTTTCTCTGTGTTTTCCTGCCCCCTGGCTGCTGGAACTTGCTTAGTAGACCAAGCTGGCCTCAAACTCACCTGAGATCTGCCTGCCTCTGCTGAGATTAAAGGCATGAGCCACTATTGCCTAGCTGTCTCTTCTATTCTTTTTTTAAAATATTTATTTATTATGTATACAATATTCTGTCTTCATGTATGCCTGCTGGTCAGAAGAGGGCACCAGACCTCATTACAGATGGTTGTGAGCCACCATGTGGTTGCTGGGAATTGAACTCAAGACCTTTGGAAGATGATAGATATGGATCTATTTTCATTCTTCTACAGATGAGAGAGGGGGACTTGATCAGGGGAGGGGGGAAATGGGAGGTGGTGGCAGGGAGGAGGCAGAAATCTTTAATAAATAAATCAATTAATTAAAAAAGAAGACCTTTGGACGAGCAGGCAATGCTCTTAACCGCTGAGCCATCTCTCCAGCCCCACTTTTATGTGTCAGTGTACTGTCTCTGAGCAGGATTGTTGGGGGGGGGGCATGGCCAATGTATGGAAATCCTGACAGTAGCGGATGAAGAAGACCTAATTTGGGGCTCAAAGGTTTTAGCAAATATCTGTTCATATTCAGCAGCTTAATTGACTCTGACCAAAATAATATTGAAGGGAAAATAAACACTTCCCATTCACTAAGTTAGTCATGGCTAAGAAATACATCATCAAAGAGACAGCTGTAAGGAAATTCCAGGAAATGCAAATTAGTGAAGGATCCTAAGAGGGGGAAAAGAAGTGATGAGGAAAGCATCACGAGAAAGCTTGTGAAGCAGCAGGAAGGAAGGCTTCTAGGGCAGTCTTGTCTTTGTAACATTATGGGTAAAAACCCATGACTTTTTACCAGAGGAAAGATAAAACATCTGACTTCCATAGTGAGCCTGTCCTCCAACCTTTTGGTCATTTCCCATCATAGTTCCAGCAGAAGTGGTCTGCCCGTGGGGTACCGAAGCTGCCTGAGCACATGTTGGCATTCATGGTAAATCTCTCCTGACAGAGGAACAGTATCAGTCCTGGAGGTGAAACTTGATAGGCTATTTCAGATCTGGCATGCTGCATGTTGTTAATAAACATCAGAAAATAAAAGAACAATGGTGCCCAGGACAAAGTTTTCTCCTTATTTCCTGATAATTTTTTAAAAAATTATGTGTGTGTGTGTGTGTGTGTGTGTGTGTGTGTGCATATTTGTGTATGAGGATGCATGTGCATTTGGAGGCCAGAGGACACTGGAGTTCTCCTCTTTGTCTCTTTGCCTTATGTCTTTGAAACAAGCAGGGTCTTTCACTGAACCAGAAGCACACTGTCTCAGATAGCCTCTAGGGGTCTTTCTGCCTCTGCTCCTCAGTGCTGGGGCCACAGGCATATGTGGCCGTGCCAGCTCTTTGTGTTGGTACTAGGGATTGAACTCAGATCTCTTGTGTGGCTTTATCCATTCAACTGTGTTGACAGTCATGCTTCTTGATACTTTTAAAGAAAGGAAGCCTCTTCACTTTTTTTGTTGTACACTAGCATTAATATCACCATGGGCCCGGAGATAATTTGTCATCTACAGTATTCTTAATAGACTTTGAAAACCAAACTGTCAATACTAATTTGATGTCATACCTTGCCTGATGGCCTAATATCATAATAAACTTGTTTTTATTTGGAAATTAAAATCATAGTAAGTGTTTATCCAATGGGAAAAGTACAGAGTAACAATCCATTAATCTAGCAGGATTCTGCTGTGTAGTGGCATTGCATACTAATGATGACGGCTGCTGATGCTCACTGAAATGTAGGGAGAGCTACAGGAACTCCTGGGTTTGTTTGCGTTTTGAGATAGAATCACACTGTGTAGTCCAGACTGGACTGAGACTTGCAATGCATGCTAAGTGGTTCTCAGACTCCTGATCCATCTTTGTGAGCCCTCCCAACCACTGCCTTACAAGAATGCACTGCCACCGCTGGCCGTTTAAATCTTCATTTGTTTCAGCTCTCTCTCTCTCTCTCTCTCTCTCTCTCTCTCTCTCTCTCTCTCTCTAATCTCTTTATGTTGTGGTAGGGACAGTGTGTGAGGCTTTGCTTATGCTAGGGAAGTACTCTATCCCTAGCCATGTGCCCAGTTTATCATGTCATTCTCAGAACTTGGTTCTGAGAAGCCCAAGCATCTCTGAAACAGACCAGTTCTTCTCAGACTCAGGGGACATGAATCCCCTTCATGATAGTACAGGCGCACTGAATTGGCTTCCACTATTGGCTGCTTTGGAGTATAAACTCTACCATGTTTTCACTCCGTGGTTATTCTGGGCCTTGAAATACCTCCTTTTTAGCTTCTATTAGTGACCGAATCCTGGTGATCAGAGGACTTACAACTTCTTTTCCTGACCTATACTAATCCTCTCTGGAATATAAAGGATCTTGCACCTCAAATCACTTTTCTTTTCTTTTCCTTTCTTTCTTTTTATTTTTTTTTTTTGAGACTGTGTAGCTGTGGCCTTCCTAGATCTTACTCTGTAGACCAAGCTGGCCTTGAACTCAGAGATCTGCCTGCCTCTGCCTCCTGAGTGCTAGAGTTAAAGGTGTGTGCCATCACCATCTGGCTCACGTTATTTCTTTTGGGCATATCTGTGGATCTAGTTCTTAAAATGTCTAAATCTGGCCACGTATCATGGCTCACAGCTTTGATAACAGTACTCAGGAAAGAGAGGCTAATGAATCTCTCTGACTTTGAGGCCAGCCTGGTCTGTGTAGGGAGTTCTCGTGTGGGAAGTCCTTCTTTATATGTGTTGCTTTTATTACTTAATGAATAAAGAAACTGCTTGTGTCTATGACAGTGCAGAATAGAGCAAGAAGGAAATTCCAGGCAGAGACAGAGGAGAAAAAAGGGTGGTGTCAGAGAGATGCTATGTAGCTGTAGAAGGAGACAGAATCACCAGAATCTTACCAGTAAACCATGAACCTTGTGGTAAAATACAAAATAATATTAATGGGTTTATTTAAGATGTATGAGTTAGTTAATAAGAAGCCTGAGCTAATAGGCCAAGCTGTGATTTAATTAATATAGTTTCAGTGTGATTATTCGCATGTGTGGGCAGCTGGGAATAAAGGAGCAATCTCTACCAACAGAGTTCCATGACTGAAACCCTTTTTTTTTTTAAAAAAAAAAAAAAAAACAATAAGGTTAAATCTACACCATGGAGAGCTCTTTGATAGGTGACTTACATTGGAGTATATTTGCTGTTAATGAATAAAGTTAATGTGGCTGGTTTAACCAGTAGGTTAACTATGACATCCTTACCTTATGCTAAAAGAAACATCTTCTGAAGGTCATGGTTCTGTTGGATACCACTCTGAATACTCTAAATCCTTCCTGTAACCTAAAGCTCCAGTCACCTTTCTCTCCAGATTCCATTTTCTAGTTGTGAATTTCGTTGTAAAACTAGCAAGAATGGAGTATTCTAAGTCCAGTAAGTGATTAAACCATTAAACTATTTCCCCTGGCTATTGTGTGATAATTCATCCTTTGAGCATCTTCTCCTCCCACTCTTGAAACCCACCCCTTCATGCACACCACATTAAACAAGCCAGAATACTGGCACAATGATAGAAAATTACATCATGTGTAAATTAATAATAGCAGTACCAATTTTCTTTTTTTTTTTTGGAAATACATGCAACTTTATCTTGGTCTGTAGATTATTTTAATATGTATATTGTCTTTTCAAAAATGAATATTTTGATGTTAGGCATCTTCATTCAACCCTGAGAAAACATGTATTATGTATCAGTAGCATGCTAGCTAGTAAGACTACAAACTAAGATTTATCCATGAAAGCATAGCATCTAGGGAGTCAAGTAAGATATAAATAATTCACCACAATACATAATATTATTGCCGTGAAGCAGCAAGTACAAAGTCTGATGGTGGTCAGCATAAGAGAGGGATTGATTCTGGCTATAGTCTTTAGAACACTATTGTAATAAGTTATGCATATTGGGCTTACAACAAATCTATGTATCAGTCACAGTAGTATGTCAAAAGTAGAAATTCAGAGAAGAGAGAGGTACAAAATAGTCTTTCTTAGAACTGGAATACACAGCAAGCCTTGTGATGGTAACACTATTCCTCTTTAATGGGTAGCTTTTATTATTAATACTAACAATCATTTTGATAGTGATAAATTGCTCCCGTCTATTGAGTACACATTATGTATTGGGCTTCTTGCTCAAGGCGCATTATTCAGTCCTCACACAATCCCTAGGGACTGGTACTTTAAGGATGAGAAAACTGTATCAGTCTTATAATAAATGGCTGGATCCAAATTATAACTATCTTTGTCTTCCAAATTCCTTCCCTTAAACACTGTGGTATTATTAGCAACATAAATCTAAAAATTTGAGCCACTAATGTCAAGCCATTTCCCAAACAACTGCTTGTTTGTAGCTGTTGACCCCAAACCATAGGACCATTTTGACATGTGAGATGGTCATGAAATGTTCTGTAATATCATTAGTGAAAAAAAAAGGAAATAAAAATGCATTATAGCCCTTTCCTAACAATGCAAAGGCTTAGATTCTTGTGGAAAATTTTGACTACCAGGTAATTTGTAGGATCTCTCAGTTTCACAATATTAAAATTAAAACCATAAAACCAATTTTCAAATTAAAGAGTGGTTAAGTTTTTAATAAAAACCATTTTTCAATGTCTTTTATTTTTAGATCCATTTAATCAGTCAAACTTTACGCTTCATTTTATCTATATATTTCATGGTGCTGGAAAGACCGCTAAATGCTTAAGAGCTCTTGCTTTGCTTGGAAAAGGCTTGGGTTCAGTTCCCAGCAGTCACATTGGGTGACAATGGCCTACAACCTCCAACTCATGTTATCTGATGCCTGCTTTTAGCCTCTGTGGATACTCCTGAATATATCTGGTACACATAACACAACATAGAAAAACACACATAAACATGAATAAATAAAAGTAATATCTTATGATTTGATACTAGCCATTTGAATTTTTCATGTAAGGATTTTATAAATTGTAATTAGGATTGCTATAATGAAACTTGTTTCTATTCACTGGGAATATAATCTTTTTCTCAAAGGGTTAGGCTATAAACAAACATGGTGTCACTAAACACAATATGATGGAGTTAGGTATTTTAAATGAGATATACATGATTTAGGGACTTGTAACAAATGATTTCTTCCTAAAAGACTTAAACAAATTATATTCTATGATTATTGAGGTACTCTGTTCGGGAAATTTCCTTAGATTTCTAGATACCTTTTTTTTTTCTAAATTGTGTGTTAATATTAGATTTCTTTGCTATGTATTGCCTTAATCAGAAAAGTATATGAACTAGAGCCAGCTGTGGGACTGCAGAGCATCTCAAAGAAGTCATAAAGGGGACATAAACAAGACATTAGACCTCTTATTTCCTCTCCCTCTCTCTCTTTTATTGCCTAGCTCAGTGGTCTGTTTTATAGCCATGGAGTTCTGCCTAGCAGTCAATACTCTACCTGCAAGCTAGACTGACTCTCCGGGAGGTGGAAAATCTTCGACTGTGGGCTTGCACACAATAGATTTGTCTGTTTCAGTCTTCAAGTTTCTCCCTGGTAGCTCTACTGCTCATTTTCCATCTGCTCTCTAGACAGTCTGTGCAAGCTTTCTGAGGCAAACAGGTGGTCAAGGAGAGGCACAAAGCATGTGGAGTGCTTAGGGATTTGGCCTGGTTACTCCGTGTCTGAAACAAAGGGTCAAACAATGTGACTATCATTGTGACAATCCAGTTGTGTCTGTGTTCTCTTCTGTGTCCCACCTCTGAATTATGCTCTTGTCTTCTTTCTTTTCTATAGTTTTTGGTTTCTGTCTCTCCCCCATTTCTTGCTCTACTTTAAATACATTATAGTCAACACAGCCATTCCTTCACTTAAATGTTTATTGCCTGTCTTCTACATGACAGATACTCTGTTAAGTGCTGGGTCTGCACCAATGAGCAATGACAAGCTTATTGATATCTCCGAGAACATTTACATTAAACAAATTATTTCAGAACTTATTTTAGAATTATGTGAGGGAAAATCCTGGAAGGGTGTGAAATTAAGGTTACCTTGCCTAAATAAAATTGTTTTGTTTTTTGAGACAGCGTTCCTTTGTGTAACAGCTCTGGCTGTCCTGGAACTTTCTTTTTAGACCAGGCTGGCCTTGAACTCACAGAGATCCACCTGCCTCTGCCTCCCAAGTGCTGCAATTAAAGGCGTGTGCTACCACAGCCCAGTATCTAAACAAAATTGAAGTTGGGTTATTGGTCATGTAGTATTTGCATTGGTCAATAATCAGTTGGGGTTTTATTTTCATGAATTTCAAGTTGATAATTACTTGTCAGAATAATCTAATTTATTTTTGAAATTAGGAATAGGCAGCATATACTTACTGTTATATTTTCCTAAATCATATCAATGAATACTAGCAGTTACTTACAGAAAATTCTTTTAAAGTTATTATGCATATACATATGTGCATACATACATAGGTGTATATATGTATGTGCCTGTGCAAGTCACTAGAAAAGAATAAAGTGTTGGCAGAGGCCTCTAGCTCAGTTCCCTACCACCCTAACTCAAAATAATCACACAGAAAGTGTATTATTTGTAATACTGTTTGGCCAAGAGCTTAAGTATATTTCTAGCTAGTTGTCATATCCTAAACTAACCCATCTCCATTAATCTGTGCATCACCACAAGGTTGTGGCCTACTGGCAAAGTTGTAACACATCTGTCTCTGGTGGTGTCTACATGGCTTCTCTCTGACTCCACCTTAGTCTCTCTGTATTTCTCTTTTAGCCTGACTTTATTCTGTTAAGCCATTGGTTGAAAGCAGCTTCTTTATTAACCAATGGCAATAAAACATATTCACAGTGTAAGAAAGAAAAAAAAGAAATGAAAGAAGAAGGAAGGGAGGGAAGAAGGGAAGAAGGAAGAAAGAAAGAAAAATAGAAAGGTAGGCAAATAAGTTTACTAAATTGGACCTCTGTTGGTTTAGTTAGAAGGTTTACCAGGAAATATCTTTACATGGCCAATCAAGCTTACCATGTACCAAATAACATGTTGAATGATTCCCTCTTTGTGTCTAGGTTGCCTAGCCTTAGTTATGTTCAGTTAGGACAAGATTCCTTCATTCTGAACAGATGCCTATAATCAGAGGGGTGACGGATTCTATCTATCACTGAACTAGAACAGTTCAAATGGTCCTGATTGCTATTGACTTTTCTGTTTCCTGTGGACAGATAGTACCTAACTGGCTGCAGTGTCTACCTTCCCACTTCCCACTGTCTTTGTTTGAAAACTACACAGATATTCAGATTCAGCCACGTTTTTCTTCACAAATTTGCCTTTCAAAAATGTGTGACTTTTGTGTTTCAGTTCATGAAATGTGTGGAGACAGCAAATTACACAGAGCAGCTGCAAAACATAACATGGGCTTGCAAGATTGGGGTGGGACTAAGACCTCAGTTGAAGGTCTGCCTTAATTCATTCTGTCACTTTGGAAAAATGGGGGTTCACATCACAATACTTTGCTGATATGCCTGTCTTA
The DNA here is from genome assembly GCF_000317375.1 of Microtus ochrogaster. Taxonomy (NCBI): domain Eukaryota; kingdom Metazoa; phylum Chordata; class Mammalia; order Rodentia; family Cricetidae; genus Microtus; species Microtus ochrogaster. The sequence goes on from NC_022029.1 coordinate 31,899,744, forward strand.
ACTTTACATATAAATATAAGCATTGCAAGTTTTAAAAAAGCATATGACTTTTTGTGAGTCACACAAATTATCAGTTCATTGTTCTAGAACCTTAACTATCAAAAAATTTGTAATAAGGTATTGTTCATATTTAATTTTTTTCTTTGTTGTTGTTAGCTCAAACGTCTTTATTGGAAGCTATGTTTTGCCTTTCCCATCCGAAAGGAACAGAATTCTACCTACTGACATGGTTAGTCCCTATCTGGTTACTGTTGATTTTAGATGTCTCTCTTGTGAGTGCATTCATTCTTTTCACCATTCAATAGTTTGATTTCTACAAACAAATTTTTCCACTTAGAATTTTCTGAGGAACAACAAACCATAGAAAAACATGTATTTGTGACTTTAAACAATTTATTTGATTTCATCTTTTCGTGTGAGTACCCCCATGTATGTATGGGCATCTCAGGTATGCTCAGTGACCACAGAGGCCAGGAAAGAGCATAGGATGCCTAGAAATGGGTATTGGGTCCTCTGGAGCTGGAGTTACAGACAGTTGTAAGATACTATGTGGACACTGGGAACCAAACCTAAGGACTCTGTGGGAGAGACAAGTGACCACTGAGCCATCTCTCCAGGCCCCCTTGCTGTTTTGTTAAAAAGGGGTCTCTATCCTATGCTAGCATTGAACTGTGTAAATTATGTAGCTGAGGAGGCTCACCTTGAACTTCTTGTCTCCTCCTAAATGCTGAGATTAAAGACTTGGATTACACCATGCTTGCTTTTGTTGTACTAGGGATTTATCCTAGGGCTTCTCAAATGTGAAACAAGCTATATCCTCATCCTAAAATAGCAGACACACATCCTATCAACAATAACAAGTTATTTTTAAAACCCCAACATCAAATTCCAGTGATTTATTTTCACCATTATTTGATGCATTCATCTACAGCGCCTTAGTGGTTCAGCTGCACTTTAAGGCTAAAGGTTCATGTCGGCTAAAGGTTCCCTTTTCAGTGCTAGCCCAGTATGCTTCAAGTTTTGGTAGAACCACTTAGAATTAGTGAGAACACAAAGGAAGACAAGTAATTCCTAACCATCCAAACCAGTAAAAAAAAATTATTGTACATTATTTTCCTTTTTTTATACCTACATGGTAAGAAACATTCTTGCACTGTTTTAGGTCTTTATATCATTTTTTAATTCTTCTAAAGAGTCCAAGTTCACAGGCCACTGAGAAAAGCTAGGAATAGAAGAGGAAGCCTTCACCTGGAAAGAACACAAATTGACTGTCCAAAACCAAATGATCATACATAGAGGCAGAATTATATAGACTAAACAGGCTATGTTTAGGAACATATGTGTATGTATGTACATATATGCAAGCAATCATAATTAGTAAAAGAAAGAGGGCATGAATTTGAAGGAGAGATGGCAGGGGTGTAAGGTGAAGCTTGGAAGGAAGAAATGTAAAGGAGAAATATTGTAATTAAGCTATAGTCTCAAAACCAAAAAGACATGGGAAAAAAGATATACCATTCAAGCAAGCAGAGATATGAATCAGGGCTCTCTGCTCATGTTAAAAATAAAAAACTCAAATTTAAATTTGTATATGTATTTTCCTCAAATATTCATAAATGATGATCTTGTCCAATATTCTTTACATACCCCCTCAACAATACTGTTTCATGCATTTAAATATTTTACTAATATAAATTACATAGTATAATTTTTTTATTATATTACTGTCAGAAAATTTATTTTTGTTTTTCTTTCATATTTCTCTAACCTAAGAATTCCTAAAACAATGTTGCTTAGTTTAGCTTTTAAAATATGCTCTTTTTAATCATTTGGTACCTCTCCTAAGATTTTGAAAATAGGCATGTTAAAGCCAACATCCTCCTGACAGGTGCTTTAAAGAGGAGGGTTCTGATTCATTGAGGGAATATTTTATTCACTACAGCCAAAATAAGCTGTATTTCAAAGAAGTATTGTTGCATTTGTTTATGACAGCTATGAGGAGATTGCATTTGATTTCAACTCGGAGCCAGGAAAGCTTTCTCTTAAAAATACATTACAAACATCATCACTTGGACTGTTAGATCAACCATTTGTCTTGTTTCCCACAGTACCATTACTGAATTTTTGTTCTATGACTCTACAGTATGATTTTAAAAATTGCTAAATATCATGCTATTATTTAGCCATCTTAGCACTTCCTCCCACTTGAGCTCTGGAGTCTTCAATATGCTTTCTTCATTGTTAGAATCTTAGTTTACTGAAATTTCGCTAGTCAAGTTCGCTGTCATATACGATGAGATTTTAAAAGATACTTCGGTGCATTAACATTTTCTCTATATGTTAGAACTGGTTGGTATGTTACTAAACCCAAAGGCAAAGTATATAACTTAGATATCAAGAGACTTGTATTTAAGAAGCTGAGATGTTGGCTCAGTAGTTGGTGTGTCCACTGCTCTTGCAGAGGGCCTGAATTCCATTCCCAGCAACCATATCTTATGGTTCATTTCTGCCTGGAACTCCAGTTCCAAGAGATCTGACACTCTCTTCTAACCTTGGATAACACCTGCATTGAAACATACAACCATTTCCACAGATAAATAACTTAAAAATTAAAAAAAAGTCTTTAGAAAAAGATTTTTATTAAAAGTCAAATACCTAACTACCTGTGAGGCGCACTATCTGTACCCTTTCCAACTTACACTTCAAACTCCAAGAATCAGCTGGCTTATCTACAAAATGATGGCATCAATACCTGGTTCTTAAAATAACATTTAATTATGAAATCAAATAAAAATATGTTAGAAAATATTTTGGATGTTATTTGGCTCAAAGTAAGAGCTTTGTTGGATAAATGGTTGTCATTGTTTCTGTTCTTAACACTATAAGCAAATCTCGGTAGAAACAACTGTTCCTGGCTGTGTCAGTTACTTTAGAAGTAGCATAAAACTATTCTCTTAATAACAGGGACATTAAACTGGAAGATATTAAAAAATGTTTATAATGGCATGCAATATATCTTGAGTGCAAGTGTGTATATGGCAGTATATCTATAGTTACTTCCTCTGAGATAGAAACAAGGTTTTGTATCCTCAGATTTGCACTTATTTTTAGGGCACTGTTGTCAACAGCCACCTCTTCAAAGAAATTATTTCTTTTGATTCGTTTAGTAACTTGATCCCAGCTGCATAAAAATAGACTTGCAGCATTTCATTTTTCCACAGACTGCTGATGGCTGCCTTCCATAACCTAAGGAATCTGTCAAAAGAGAAGCCTCTTAAAGTCAAAAGCTTCCACAGAAACCTGTTGCATTTGTTGACACCCCAGCTCGAATGATTTGCAATTCATAAGCTTTGGATTTAAAGATACAACTTGAAATACGGAATACAAGTGTGTGTATGTGTATATATATATATATATATACACACATACATATGTGCACACAATATAATTTTGAATTTTACATTGCACATTGGTTGCTAAAATTTGTCTCCCCTAATGGATACTACATGATTAGTAGTTACCTAGGTATAGAATGATCTTCCTATTGTCTCCTTGGTCATGAGGCCAACAGCTGAAGTGAGCATTTTGGCAAGGAATATTGTTTCCATGAGTGATTTTCTCGGCAGTGGCATCTTTAACAAACTGTTGTCATAGTTGCAAATGTCTTGACCACAAGGAAAAGCCTTTCCAGCTCTTCCGCTTCCATCTGTGGGTTCTGTGTGAGATTTAAGTGCTCTATTATTGTTACTTAATTTCTATCACAGAACGTACTATCACAACACAAATCTAAAGAGAGCAGGTTAGTTAAGAAAATCCAAATGAATACATTACCCAAGTCTGACAATTACTTTACAATTCAAATAGGTTTTTATCTATAACCCATAACTTTCCTATATCTACTCACTAACTGGGTTATTTTGAAACATCTAATGCAATTCTTCTTCATCTACCTTCAAGTGTTTTAAAATGAGCATTGAGAATATGAGGATCTAAGAAACAAACAATGATCATAATAATTTGGTGTAATTTTGATAGCATCGATAAGACTTAGAAATATTTTGACTATTTTCTTTAATCTTCCCTTGCCAAGGATTCCCAAAGAAGAACACAGAGTGCTATAGTATTTCACAGTACAGGGCTCTCTAGAAAATGGTGATCAAAACATTCAGTGTGGTCTTGAGGACTAAGATTTCCTCATGGATGTGAGTCTTTGGTTGTGTGTATTTAGAGACTATTAGCAAACTAATATGTGTCTCTTCCATATCTAAGTATGTTTAGTTCAGAAAAGTGACCAAAATATTGAAGAATGTTGGCTTTAATGACCAGAGAAGCATAAGCTTTTCAGAATATACTAGTTGACTTCCAATATTTAAAATATACCCTAGTGAACAAAAGACGCTTTGTCGTTTCAGAGGGCAACGGTTTAATCAATGCGAGAAAAGGTGGAAAGACAGGGTATAGCACTATAATTACTTTTTGAGGACTAGTGTTCTGAGTCATAATAGCATGAGATGTAGAAAACTGTTAGTTATCTACAGTACCATCAAAATCATTGGTCAAGGAAACTTTATTATGTGGCTGTCAATAGTTTAGAATAACTTATGACAATAAATATTTTATACATTAGAGTTATAGCTATATTTGTTTCAACTGTGTTGGGCAATATTTTGTTAGTTTGAGAAAATTATAGATCCACTGTCCATAAAAATGTATACACGTACAGTCAATTATCACAAGATTATGAAGGTCCATGATTCTCCCTAAGCTTTCATAGATCCCAGGATAAGGAATTTGGTATATAATTTAATTAACTTTGCAAATCTGGAGAAATCACTTAACCTTGTAGTCCACAAGATGCTCATAATAATGTATAGTAGGCAATTTTCAAAGAGCTCTTTCAACTTCTCAAATATATACATATATGTATTTAGGCATTAGTAACATAAAAATTGAGTTAACAATTCTTTTCAAAATTTGAAAAATTGAAGCCTAAACAGCAGGTCACTCAAAATCATTTCTGGTTGTTTTATATATGTGGAACCTTTTCTAAAGTACTAATTTCACTCTTTGATTTTTGGCTATTTGTAATAATAAAACAAAAGCACAGAAGGTTTGTGGGGGAGTTAGACACGAGTGAAAGATGAGGAACACACTTTGTAATAGAAGAAAATGAAAAGGCATCGGTGCCTGGACAAATCCATTTTATAGCTCATTAACCTCGATCTTAATTGATGGAAGTTATTACTAGGTTTATACACATGCAAACATGCATGTGCATGTGGACATGGAACAGATTTCTTTGAGTTCTGTTGGAGGAAGAAAAAGAGGGATGCACATCTTTTCAGTATCAGAGGACGAATTCCTGTTTTTTTCTCAGTCACTTGTGTTTTGTCTGCAGTACGCATAAGGCTTCTGTTAGTAATGTTAAATACATTTTGGAGAGTGATTTTGGGGTTAGCAAGAGTGAGTTGCACTGACAGAAATTTCACTGGACTTTATGAATTCCTGCCTAGGAAAACAAAGGAGGTTTCTAATAGTGTTTCTCTTATATGCCTACCCCCAATCATAAACTCACTTTCCAAAGCCTGCTATTTCTCTGCTATCACCTTCATCTTTTTCCTCCTTAACACAAACAAGTATTTATGGTTAATTTTAGGAAAAGCCTGATGCTTTAGGAAAAATGCTTAATGAAGTTGTGCATTGCAGCCTGGGTAGGATAGCATCCCTTTAAGTATTTACTATCCAGTGGCAGAGAGGACACACTAAAGCAAATCAACACCTCTTTGTTTCACATAAATACATACAGCCATGCCAAAAAAAAGAGCATTGTCCTTAAAGGCACAGCAGGCATCCATGTTTAGCTGTTCCTTGACAAACCACATACACACATGAAGTTCAGCAAACATATATTTTTCAACGTCCAGTCTCTTGTAAGAATGCTGATTCCTGAGCACATTTAATCTTCCAGCAACTCCAGAAACTGTAAAACCCAGGCTTTTAAAAGAGTGCTATGAGTGACTGGCACGCTGCCCTATTTCCAAAAGCAGTATCTTCTTATGACCTCTAGACTCGAGCCAACACAAAGCATGCACCTCATGTGGATGTAAGATAGTCTGAGATTCAGTATATGTACATCCAAAGATGGAACATACAACAGAAGATAGTGAAAGTCATATCAAAATGATAACTTAGGGCTGGAGAGATGGCTCAGAGGATAAGAGCACTTCTTGTAGAGGTCCTGAGTTCAATTCTTGGCAACCACATGGTGTCTCACAACCATCTAGAATGAGATCTGGTGCCTTCTTTTGGCCTGTAGGCAATGCAAACAGCACACTGTATACATAATAAATAAATAAACTTTAAAAAAAACAAAATAAAAGAAACAAACAAACAAAAAACCTGATGATCTAAAATTAAATAAAAGGAGTGGTGGAGAGGTGAGGAAGTCTTTATGAAAGAAATGGGAACTGAACTTTTAATAAGTAAGTTATTTTTGTTTTTGTTTTGTTTATGGGGAGCCATGTTTATTGACTATGACCACTGTTCATTTGGTATCTTCACTTTGGCTTCTATCTGTACAAATATTCTTAGTTCACACCCCAGCTTTTTCCTAGTCACCATGCTCCGACTCACCTTCACTGGCTAACCCCCTGACCCTGGATTACGAATAACCAGTACTATTGAGGAAGTATAGGAGATTACCTAAATATGTAGTAGCAGGGTACCGGAGTCAGGAAGCTACTCCTCTAGAACCATAGGGAAGGGATGGATTAAGTGTGTGTGTGTGTGTGTGTGTGTGTGTGTGTGTGTGTGTGTGCATGCTTGTGTGCCTTTTAGCTTCAATGTGCATGTGTTTGACATCACAGAGAATGTTATGGGAGGAAATTATGTTCAGAAATTAAAAAAAAACTGACATCAGAAAATGGCTACTTTTCGACACTGAGACTGTGTAAGAGAGCTGGGCATCAATTCTAACCTCCTGTAGAAGACACTGACACCAGGACAGCTGCAGCGTTTGGTTCTGTGTATTTGGAATTGCAGGATTGCTTCTTTTCTTACAAGAACAATCCATGTGATTTGACATATGAGGTACATAATTCAAGTCTGATTTGAGTGCTAAAATGCATACTTATGGTTGGCTGGACTGCACGTATACAGATGCCAAAAGCATGGGCAGTATTGAGTGATTACAGTAGCACACAGGGAAAAACACAGAGGCCATGCCCAGCGTTCACTGTATTAATGAGCTAATGGCATTACTTATTTATGTCTTTTCTGTGTTCTTCCTGGTTTTCACAGTTGCTGTGATTACTTCAGCAGCCATTCCCTCATGGGATCAGTGCAGTTTTGGTTTCCTCTTTTGTTGTGGTCCTCAACTTTCCTAATACTGCAACCTTCTAATACAGTTCCACATGGTGATGACTCCCAACCACAGAATTATCGCATTGCTACTTCATAACTTTAATTTTGTTGTTTTTATGAATAGTAATGTAAACATCTGATATGTAGGATATCTGATATGCGATCCCTAAGGGGATCACAAATTGCTCAGTGGTTGAGAGCCACTGCAGTCTATTCTCTGTTGTGATTTCTTCTTTTCCTATGTGTTATCTTATTTGTAGTTAGTTTTTCCAAATTTCTGGCTACTGATTTTATTTTGGGATATTAACCTTATCTTTTTCTTTCTTAGGTATCTTTTAATACCCCAACTCACATCTTCCTTGCAGAACATAGAAGGCATTTTCCTAGGTATAAAGACACATGGATAAAAATAAGAAAGAAATGTACATGGTCAGAACCATTATTATTATTATTATTATTTGCATAGCTGCTAAGAAGATTATAAAGGATGAATTCTAGGCTCTCCAGGCTACACTCAGGCATATCATAGGATGGTCTATTGAACTCCTTCATGTCTACTCATATGCTAATAATCTTTCAGTTTTATTGATTGACTATTTAAACTGTCTTATTATACCTTATTATCTATTCTTTCTCCAAAGAAATATAGAAAGATCCAGATAGGGTAATAAATCAGGTTAAGAATCAGGATTTTCCTTTGAGCTGTAGTTTTCTTCAAAATCCCTGCTCCTTCCCTTTCTAAAACCTCCCCAGGTTTTGTGTACCATATCTGCTACTTTATTAATCCATTTCCACTAAATGATCCTTTCCTATAGTTACAAGGCAAATAAAGAACAAGTCTAGTTTTATATGGAAACCCTTGAAGTATTTGAAGATACCTGCAATGTTTCTTTTCTCTCCATTACTCCATACCACGTCTCTTGAGACTATCTGTTCCCCAGCCTGTTCATTAATGTATCTTTTACAATTAGATGCTAAGCATCTCAAACCACACCTCTGTATATGTTAAGTAAGCATTTGGGAGAATTGTTATTCCATCCATGAGCTGGACATTAGAATTCAATACATACAAATACTTTCTAAGCCATTACAGGAAACTCTTGTCTGTTATTACATTTGTAAAAAATCCCGTGGTTATATTTCACACTAACAATGTTGATATTATGTCTCTCTTATCCTGTGCTAGTTATTTATTTTCCCAAGCCTTCATGCAGGATTTTGCAAATGTGTTTGTTAATTGTTTTCCTGTTCCAAGTTCACGATGAAGCAAATGAGTGCATGATGAAGACAATGCCCTGTGAGAGGAAATGTGTTTTATTAGCTTTACAATCATTTGCTTGATCTTAACTTCAATGTGGGACCTCTAGATCCTTCGCAGGTATATTTCTAGTTCATTTGAACAGACAACACACACACACACACACACACACACACAAAGGGCAAGTATAGTTTTACATGCTTATCTGGGGCTTTGAGGACCACAGGAAGCAGTGACAAAAACATTCTTTGGGAAAACAGTACAGCTATTGATCTTATGCCCACAATGGTTTTCTTGATGTCCAAGTCAAGACCTTGTTGCTTGTATGTATTTAATGATGGTGTGGTGCCCAAGAATAAAAGAGCAATTGAGACTCTTTGGGTAGACAGGAAGTTAATAGTAGCCTTGCAGGATGGCAGAATATTAAATGCAAAGAACTTTTAGATCATTGTCTTTTTTTTTTAAGTCACCAACAGCATTAACCAAATAGGTGACAAATACCTGGTTAATAGGCATGTCTGTTATATACACACGGCAGCTTTGCAACTCCCAGGAAAAACAGTAGATTGACTGGGAGAGAAATCTTCCTTTAGCTTCAGGTAGATTGAATATGCAGGTCAAATTCTACAAGTCAAGGGGTGTGCACAAACATAGCCATCAAGACATCTTCATAGACATCAAGAGAAATTTAGATTATCTCAGTTCAGAGTAAGAAGTAAGCCCAGAAGTTTCTTTCTTCAGCAAGAATTAAATCCCCCGTCATTTCTTTTCTCATAAGTTGGAGGCCTCTTACAAATCCTGTTTCAGAGTAGGTGTTCCTTATTTATTTGTTAAATAAGTAAAAGATTAGAAGTTTTTATTAAAAAAACCTATGAATGAACGCCTGGTACTCTACTGTTGTTGCATATTTTGAACACAGTCTGATACCTCCAAGACTGCCAATAAAGTTTACCTTGAATCACAGGGCAGAGATAGCTACAGTGGACCAGAATTAGCCATAGAGGTTTTGGAATACCCAGTACATAGAGAGAGACACCGGAAGTACTAGGGATGGACTTAGAAAGATTAGTGGCCCTTTTGGATAGAGGAAGGAATGAGAGAGAACACTGGTATTTCTCCACTTCTTCTCTCATCAATCAGGTTTTTATCCCAATTCTGACTCCTGAGTTTTATTTAATAATGGAACAATATAAGTAATCACTTCACTCTACATTTGTCATATCTGTGTATAACACCTGGAAATATGTGTTTATTAATAGCAGCCCTGCCTCAGTCCTCCCAAACCCCCAAGTTAGGAGGACATAATGAATATGGCTTCATCAAGTTCTAACTCTGTGTGTAAGTGGTGTGTAGTGTGTCTTGTGCTGTTGCATGCCCTTGAGGTATGAGTACATAGATCCATGTGTGTGCCTGCGAAGCTCAGAAGAACTTCATCTGTCTAATGCTTTCCTTTTGGTCTCTGTTGTATTACTTTGAGACAGTAAACCAAAAAGTGGCCATCTGGGCTGCATTGACTTGGCCAGGCAGGGAGTTGCCTGGTCTGCCTGCTTCTTCACGACAATGCTGGGGTTACAAGACTTAAAACCATGCCCTTATTTTTTACCAGGGAGCAGGATGGTGGGATTTGAACTTAAGTCTTCATAATTGCAGAATAAGTGTTTATACCATTGAGCAGTATGCCCAGCCTACAAGTTCTAACTTTTATCTCCAGTAAACGGAATGCTCTTACTATTTGTTTGTTTCATTGTTTTGGGTTGTCAGGGTAGACAGAAGCTCTTCCCTTTGGGTCCACAGTGTTTTTTTTTTTACCTTCTTCAAGAGCCTTAGCCAGCTTTCTTTACCAATTAATGTCCCTAATGGTCTCTGAGCAAAGGGAACTATCTTGCCTTTCCTAAAGTGCTTGTAGCTCTTAAGGGACCAAGAACATGTCATAGGCTACCTGTTTTCCGGAAGGAAAAGAAATGCCTCTGTTAGAGTGTCTCGAACACAGGTGGGCTGACTCACCCAAGTAAGTAACTGCCTTTCCAGGAAATTGATTACAATCATCAGGTGTGTATGTAGCTCATAAAGTCCAACATAGAGACATGTGACTAAACTGATCACGTGCTTCGAAGCTTTCTTAAGAAGTTCAAATAGATGACACAGGGCTGTAATAAAGCCTGTCAGAAGATATCAGACATTGATAATCCCCTGCCTTCTTGCTCCTCCATCTTAACGGTATCAGTTTGAGGATATGATGTCAAGATGGGTGTTGTCCATAGGAAGTAACTCTACATTTTTGCTAAGTGTTACAAGGGTTTAGGGATGAAAAAATAAAACATACTAGACCCATTTATAGCCCTTCAACATGAACTAGGTCATAAAGGCAGCAGTGTAAAAGAAAGTTTGGGAAGGTGAACATTTTTAGAGGAGTGCATTGCTACACTATGCAACAAAGTAATCCTTTTTGCTAGGGAAAATGAACTTTAGATGTTGGATGCAAAATCAGATCTACTGGGTCACATCAGTTTTACTTGGCTGATAGCTCACTCTAGGAAAGCACAGAACAGCAAGGTTGCTCCTGAAATTGACTGTGGGCTAGCACTTTTTTTTTGAAGTTATGTTTTAAGGCAGATACTACTTAGTAAGTCATTTGGTCTCATTCCCAATCTTACCACTAAGGGGAAAAAAAAAGACGTCAGTTAGCTCAACACACTGTCCATGTCCATTCTCTGATGTGTCATTAAACCAACTCTTGATTTGTTGTTGCTGCTGTTTTATCTCCAGTCTAGAAAACTGGTGGATTCAAAGTGACCTGTTATTATTACATGAGGTTGGACTGAAGGCGTTTCACAGGGTAAAAGTAACATCTTTACAAATTCCATTTTCCTCAGTTGTCCTGAATGTTTTCAATATCTTAAACAGTTTTGATTGTTTAAGTTCATTTTGTTGCAATGGATGGATTCCATTCTGCTTGATTGTTGGTCTGCAGTCTTTTAATTTGGCTACTGTGGGACTTATTCCCTTTAATTTTTAGAAACAGTTTTCTGACTTATGCAATAGTTTTTCCCCACCTCCAATTTAGAAAATAGCATTTTGGTTGTAAAGCAGGGAATGTCTGCTATGTGAATATAGTTGTTGCCTGGTCCTCAATATCTCTATAGGATGTTGAGTAGAAAACTGACTTAAAAGTGTCAGGATTTTGACAATTGGAAACAGACTATCAAAAGCCTGCTAGAGCTTTATCCATTAATCATACATTGGATACACAGATGAGTCAATAGTGTGAAAGGTAGGACTGTAGACAGATAAAATAGAGAAATGAAAGTATATGATAAAATCAATTAGGTTTTTCACAACATTTAGATTTAGCTCTGAAGGCTTTTTGTTCTTAAGAACATGACATGAGAGAATTTACCACTGAAAATGTACAAGTTGCTTAAACATGACTCACATAATCAATAAGTTACAAAATGGATTGTGGAAACCAACTCTTGATTTTCTTCCCCCATATTTTGTACCTGTGACTATTTTTTGCCTTTATTATTTAAGAGACGTTCACCTCTTCCATGAATAGAAATGTGCTTAAAAATGATGATGGTTTTCACATGGTGCTGTTGAGTACCGTTTTCTGCTACACATTTCCTCTAATATGAATTTATTGATGACCAAGGGCAGCAGTTAATAATGTTTTCACTCAGAGATAAAACAAGCATTTACAGAGATTTGCATAGTTTTCAGATGTCTGATGTTAGCATATCTGTGCAACTTCAAAATAAAAATTACCTGTATTTTTCCTGAAGAAAGAGAAGGAAAAAGCCTTCTGGATCATTGCAAATTGGCTCCTATTGAGTTAATTATCGTTAGCTTGTCTAGCAGTTTAGTCTTCCCATGCTGTATAAAGGTGTCTGAAAAGACAACATAAAGAAGGCTAGCTATTCATTTTAGTTTTTTTTTTTCTCTTCCATTGATTGGTTGTGAAATATGCTTTTGGGGTTTTTTGAAGTTTCCCTTGAGAATGCTTATGTAAATTGAAAAAACATCAGGATTACTTGTAAAAAAAAAAAAAAAAACTAAAACTTTGAGCTAACAGGACAAAAGAGAGTAGTGTCTAATCCCTCAAGTAGGAAATTGTTTTTCTCCATGATCCATTGCTTTCATACTGATCTTGCGTGCTATTGCTGCAGAAGAACCTACCTTCCCTTGTCTCTGTGTTTCCTTTTTCCTGTAAAGTGTGGCGGTGAAGAATAGTTGAATACGTAAATTTAAATTATAATAGTTAAATGCATGACTGGCAGGATCTTCCGGTCTCGTGGAAAACTGCAATTATAAAGAAGCAAGAGAGAATTTTCAAGGAAAACTGAAATGAGACATTAAGACCTTGGCAGAGTTGAGCCGTGAGAATGTGGCTTATTTGTAGCTCCTCCTTGTGCTATGCTAAATATTAGCTAGAAAGGGTCAGGCCATGCTCCAAAACTGATGATTTTCTGAAAGAGACAGGTTTTTCTTTTTTCTTTTTCTTTGG
>NC_022029.1:31912967-31937214 GCF_000317375.1 Microtus ochrogaster
GGTTTTGGAGCCTGTCCTGGAACTAGCTCTTGTAGACCAGGCTGGCCTCGAACTCACAAAGATCAGCCTGCCTCTGCCTCCCAAGTGCTGGGATTAAAGGCATGTGCCACAAATGCCCAGCAAAGCAGGTTTTTCTAGGTAATGTTTTGAATTTTGTCTTTGACAAATTTTAAATCAAAATATATCATTACTATGAAAGGGTGTTGGTTGCACTTATTTGAATTGATCTTCCATTGACCATCAAACTATTCAGTTCAACCTCCACTTAAGCTAATGTTTGCTCTGCTAGATATTAACATTACTTTTAGCATAGAACACTGCAAACTGGATTATAACACATTCTCAATTAGTTATCTCTAATTTTATTAACAAGTACATTTTTTACACTGTACAGAACACTTTTATTTTTCCATCCTTTAAAGATGAGTACCAAAAGCCCGGTTCTGTGGCAGAAGGCTGTAAGTAATCATAGCACTGGGGAGGTGGAGGCAGTGAAAGTGTCAGGAGTTCAAGTTCCCCTAACTGACATAGAGATCAAGGTCACCAGGTAATGATTTCTGAGATGTTGTCTGAGAAACTCAGAATACCACCCTACACCCAACAGAAGAGCAAATTCTGTTTTAACTGTTGAAGACAAACAGAAAAAGAAATTCATTTCATCTAGTCAGGATTTTAAAGAATTTGTATCTAGAAATGGGTATTGTAACTCTGTGATGAGATGTCTCGAATAATTGAGCTTAAACTATTTTATTGAACATTGTATGAGGTGATCATGAGACAGAATCCAGAGAATCATCAAGTAATGCTTTGTTTTTAATATCTACTTCTATTAGATATTGAAGACCACAACATATGTCTAATGAAAGGTTCATTAGAAAGATATCATCAAATTAATTCCACCCACTCTGTGGCTTATTGTATTTAGAAAACAATAAGGTAAGTTTGTTACTTTTGCAGCATTATGTTTTCTACTGTATCTCGGTGCAACCAAAAAGAATTCCACAGAGGTCTCTGGAATCCAGTAACACCTGTCAAGATAAACACGTGGTCCTCCAGGGGAATCACTGCAGCAGCAGAACAGAGCAAATGGGAGGGAAAGCAGTTCTTTCACAAAAGGAAAGGGAAGTCAGTTGCAAAAACAATAGATTAATGGTTTTTCAAAACGCTTCAGAGGTCATATATGTGTTATAAAAGAAACAAAGCATCCCCTATCTTTTAGGAATTAATATATTGGGACATGTTGAAATTGATATTCTAGGAGACTTGAACTGTGAAGTGACACACTGTTCGAGCTGTGCCACTTCCCAGCTCCTGCAGCTTTTCTCTTACTGTCCCCCCAGTAAATACATTTTATTTGAAGTTTGGTTTTAGATCATGGACTATTTGAATGGTTATGGTGATGATTATTTTAATATAAATCATATAGCTAAAGATTCAGAAATTAGCCAGAAACCTTTCCTCACAATTCCACTTGCCAGCAGGCAGCTTAGCCAGGGTGTATTTTGTTTTTCATGACTTTAGAGAAAGAATGACATCTGCTATGACATGAGTAGGAAAAACATGACAATGAATTCCATTACTCCTTATAATCAACTAACTTGGCACTCCAGTTAAAATTCAGTCTCAGTTTCTTATAGATTCTAAGCAATAGAAGGTGTCAACTGAAGAGTTTCTAGGTGAAATGAGAAGGGTGTTTTCTTCTTCTATTTGTTTGGGTCCTTGGAAATCACTAAACATGGAGATAGAACTAACTCTGTAACTTCACATACCCACTCTGCAGAGCTGGAATTTAAGCATATCATTATATTTGAGTATTTGAGGAATTTTTTTTTTTCTTTCTTTAAAGTTATTTATTTATTCATTTATTTATTTTTCAAGGTTTTCTTTTTTATTGATTTTATTGAGCTATACATTTTTCTCTGCTCCCCTCCTTTCCTCTCCCCCCCCCCTTCAACCTTCTCCCATGGTCCCCATGCTCCCAATTTACTCAGGAGATCTTGTATTTTTCTACTTCCCATGTAGATTAGATTCATGTATGTCTCTCTTGCGGTCCTCATTATTGTCTAGGTTCTCTGGAATTGTGAATTGTAGGCTGGTTTTCTTTGCTTTATGTATACAAGTTACTTATGAGTGAGTAGATATGATATTTGTCTTTCTGGGTCTGGGTTACATCACTCAGTATGATGTTTTCTAGATCTATCCATTTGCCTGAAAATTTTAAGACGTCGTTATTTTTTTGTTGTTGTTGTTCTTGCTATGTAGTACTAGATTGTGTAAATGTACTATATTTTCCTTATCCATTCTTTGATCAAGGGACATTTAGGTTGTTTCCAGGTCCTGGCTATGACAAACAATGCGGCTATGAACATAGTTGAGCAAATGTCCTTGTGGTACTATTGAGCATCTTTTGGGTATATACCCAAAAGTGGTATTGCTGGGTCTTGAGGAAAGTTGTTTCCTAATTTTCTGAGAAATTGCCATACTGATATCCAAAGGGGCTATACCAATTTGCACTCACAACAGCAATGTAGGAGTGTTCCCTTTATGCAATAGCCTCTCCAGCATAAGTTGTCATCAGTGTTTTTGATCTTGGCCATTCTTACAAGTGTAAGATTAAATCCCAATGTTGTTTTGATTTGTATTTCTCTATTGGCTAAGGATGCTGAACATTTTCCTAAGTGTCTTTCAGACATTTTAAATTCCTCTACTGAGAGTTCTCTGTTTAGGTCTGTACTCCATTTTTTTTAATTATTTGTTCTTTTGATGATCAATTTCTTGAGTTATTTGTATATTTTGGAGATCAGCCCTCTGTCTGATGTGGGGTTGGTTTAGGAGTTATTTTTAACATTCCAATAATCAAGAATGTAAATAATAGTAGCATCTCAAAATTTTTCCAAAAAAGAAATATGTTTAAAAATTTTATTGAAGAAATGAATTGAATATTAGGAAGGAAAAAGGGAAAAGGGTTGCTTATTCACCCTGAGAAAATAGGGTGGGTAATGGCAACGTAAACAAACAATCAAATATCCCACCATGTTTTAGAAAAGGGTTTCTAGAAGTGGAGCACAAGGTGTCTGTAAATGGAAGTTTCTCTCCTACTTGCCAGTTCTGGAATAACCACTCTGAGGCTTAATATTAATTGCAAACTATTTGGCCTTTTAGCTCAGGATTATTGTTTACTAGTTCTTATCACTAAATTAACTCATTTTCATTATTCTATATTTTACCACAATGCACATGGCTTGTTACCTCACATCTTGCTTCTCTACTGGGTGCTTGCATCTCTCTAATTCTGTACTTTTTCTTCCTGTATCTATGTTAGAATTTCCCACCTGGCTCTATTCTGCCTGGCTAGTGGCCCAATCAGCTTCTTTATTAATCAATGGTAATAAAACATATTCACAGCATGCAAAGAGACATCTCACATAAGGTGTCTACAGGGGAAACAACAGGAGCTGAACACTAAGACCAAAGAGGCTGCACGGATGCCAACATAGTGGCTTATATTCCATGCTATGAAGATTTAACTTTGCCTACAGGAAAGGGGATCTTTTTGGTGGATTGACCATGCCTGCTGAGCTAGAGTACTAACATTGAAATATCATTGTGACAAATTTGTAATCTAATATATACCTAATCTAATAACTACCAAATTGGATAGGGACTCGACTATAGATCTCATATGAAGCTATTTAAGATTCAATCCAAATTTCATGATTGAATTCCTTTCGTTGCATTCAAATAGTGTTGTATGTTTTAGAATATGGATTTGCAAAGATAGAGTAAGCTGACTGGTAATCTAAGTGCTTGGATGCTCGGGAAATTAAACACACGGTAGGGACATGATTTCTGGTTTCTGATTTAAATGCCTGTGTTCACTAGAGAATCATCAAATTGTGTGTTAATTTTCCATCACCCTACCTTGGCTTCTAATTGTCCTCCTTACACTGGATTCCATTCTGAACAAGCTCATGTTGCTTTCTCTGGACAGATGAATGAACATGATAGACTGTGCTCTGTAGTGGAGCAGACAGGTGCCAGCCTGTCAGTGCACAGCATTGTTTTTCCCCGTAGCTGACATGGGCCAGATAGGAAGCTTGATAGGCCAGTCCCTGGGAGAGATGTCCTACTTGCTTTTGTTGGAGTGGTTGGCTAATTGAAATAGTAGCAGTTTTAAGTTTTATTTGAAAACAAGTATTACCTGATTTAATTTCTTAGTATAATGGAAGAAAAATAACCTATGATAATCACTTGAAATAACAGCATAGCTATGTACATTTATGTGTCAGGCAATATTCTATTTCAAAGGTATCAAATTTATTAATCTGCACAGTGACCCTGCAATTATTTGGAACTTTTTCCAATGGGAAATTATGTTTAAATAAATAGCCTACCTAAAACCATATTGCTAATAAGTTAGTAGGAGCCAATAGCACAGTAACCAAAGATGAACTCATGTGCAAAAAGCAGCAGAAAAATAGATGATTTTTGAACCAGAATAAAGAGAATATACATTTGTATGTTGTGAAATGAAGATAATGGCATATTGAAGTCTTCAAATATGCTTTACAAGAGAGAAATGGGATCAACACCATCATATATGGTTACAGTACACTGACTTTTCTGTAGCTTTTGAGGCAGCTAAATGGAGGTGAGATCATTGCTAAGTAGCTTAATGAAAACAGAACCCTGTGTATTCACTGATAAAGCCTATGTCAAAGGCAGAATTCAGATAGAGGAGCAATCCGAAGTCTTGTTCCCCTATACCAGCAGCTCCAGCATCACCTAGGAACTTTTAGATAATGTATAGTACCAGGTTCTCCAAAGATTAAGGAGGCCAAAAACAAAGCAACCTGAGACCCGAATCACACAAACTAGCAGATCTTACTGTGTTCTCCTTTCGCATTATAATTTGAACAAAGGATATTTAGAGAAGTCAAACTAATAAATTATTCAGAAAATAAATGAACTTGACAGAATAAAGAGAGTTTTAAGCATTGTTAAAAAACACATCACAGCTCCTTATATCTGTTTTCAGTATCTGACTAAAATGTGTAGATATGAATGAAGTTCTTAGCCTGTCTTAAAACATGTTAAAGTAGTATTGTAGTCATTCTGCAGATCAGGAAACTGTGATAGATGGCACCTCATGTCACATTAATGACAGAGATGAAATTCAAGTTCACACTCTGACACTTTGGCTTTATGTTTCCCAACAAATGAACTTATTCACCTTGGGATAGTTTGTCAAGAATATGAGTTTTATGAAAAACTAGACAGACAGTAAATTCTGACAATAATTGAAAGGTGACTTGAATGGTTGGTATCCAAGCAAAGACCTGCAATATTTAAAGGTAGTTATTATGGTGCATAGGCACCGACTTTTATTTAGGCCACCATAAATTACATTCTTACTAAATAGGACAAAGGAAACATACAGATCACAAATATTCCAGTCCTAAATATAAGTATCCTTGACTTCAGTAAAGTCAACGGAACATCCAGATTTTGATTTAGTTTGAGTCGATTGCGTGCCATGTTGGCTCATGTAGGATTCACACCACGCCCCCTGGTTTATATTAGTGAGTAGGCTCTAAGTTATAGAGAGATGACCATGCCTGTGACTGGATGGTGGCTCTTGGGGGGGGGTGAAAATGAACTTCTAAAATCATACACAACATGACTATTTTGCTACACAATTTTACCATCCTACTTCCCCCCTCCCCAAATTAAAGAATTATAGGAGATCTCCACAGATGCTTTTAAACTGTCACATGTGTTTTTCTTTCTTTCTCTCAGTGTCCTTATTCCGCTCTTCTTGGTCATCTCTCAGAATACCCTTTAGGACCTACTGTCATATAAAGAGGTACCAGGATTAGGAGTTTATGTTTCTAATTCGTAAGGACTATATTCTTCTGTGAGTGTCTTTCTCTTTCCCCCTCAGTTCTAAGAAGTACAGATAGATAGAAATATGGGGTCTGCTTGTTTCTACAATGATGTCAGTAGAAGCGCAAAGTGCAAGACTGACGCTCCCTTCATTTTAATTTTTGGAAGATTAGTGCTGCCTCTGGGTTTTAATATACTTCCCTTCTGCTACTTTTAATGTCTACGTTTCTATTTAAAAAGCTTAATACTGAACCATAAGGATTTCCAATTAAGCTTAAGAAAACCATGAAAAGGTAGAAATGTCTGCCTGGCAACCATTCTATTCTTTAAGACAGTGTGACTTTGGGAAATGAAACAATAATTTGAAAGGGACAACCCTTTCCCACTTCTCTCTGAATTCTTCTTTCTCCTCACTCTCTCCCGTCATGTCCTTTACCTCCCTCCTCATTCACAAAATGTCACACCATCCACTTCTTAAGATTGTTGTCCACCTCAGGCTACTCATGCTGCTGCTCATTGTAAATCATCGCCTGAGTTGCTTGGGATGATTTAACACACATAGCTAGTTGGTTCCTTTGGGAATTATTTAGGAGAAACAGTTGTTAGGGGCAAGTGAGGGCTAACTATTCTAGAGATCACAAAATAGGCATAGTGAATGCAAGATTTGAACTAGTTTCTGGTATATAAGCAGGTATTAATAAGTAGGTATGAAATTATGTAGCACTTTCTGGGAGCTGGAAGAGGTTCTAGCCCTTGGATATTTTGTTTGTTTGTTTGTTTGTTGCTTTTTATAAGCAAACTCAAAGATAATTTACCAATAATGTTTTCCTTCAAACACATATAATAATGTTTTAGTGATAATGTTTACTCAGCTTATCACCTCTCAGAATTTGATGGCTATCATATTAGAGATCAATATGAATACCTCCTTCACAACATTTCGCAATGGCTAAGTGACTTAATGCAATCAAATATTCAATCATGTCGACTGCAGATAAGTTGTTGGTTCCTAGTAGTATTTTGACATCTTATACATGATAAAGGATGAGATGAATTTTAGGATTCAGATTTTTTATTCAATATAAGTTGGATGTGTAAGAGACTGTGGATATGCCACACAGTTGCTGTATTAATAATAAAAACAAAGAAAACCAGTTTCTAATTCCCACTACACCAACTCTCAATACTTGAACTTTATATATACTCATCTATTTTAAACAGATAGAATATACAAACTAGTAAAAAAAAAAGAATATAGAAACTAGTGAAGAAAACTCCATCATGATCAGAAATGGTGATGGTCCAAGACTTCCAGCAACTATCTCTGGCATTAATAATAGGGCATAAATTGTGGATGAAGAATCATCATATTGGTCTAACTTCAGCTGATGCAGAAGCTGAGGCAGGATGATAACTTGAGAACATTACAGTGAGTCTGTATCTAAAAAGGAAAGAAGAGAATCCCAGAAAAAGTCACCGGCTCTCGCAGAGTACAAAGTAACACTAACATACACTTAATATCACCCTACATGTGCTGGGAATAAAAAGATCTGATAGCCAAAGCCCCATGTTTTTTCCAACAAATTTTTGAGTCATCTAAAAACAGGTTTTCAGACATGGCTCAGCTTCCCTTACAGAGCATAATCTCAAATTGCTGGCCTAGTCATCTGAAGGGGCAAAGATAAAACAAAAAGAACAAGCTTTAGTTGCTCATCCAAAAGAGGCATGTGTTTGTCCATAAGAATTTTGCCCACCATCCGGATAAAATTACTACCATTTATAACAAACTCGGATGCAGCAGCAGCGCAGTGTCCACCCCAGTACATCCTAAGTATTGCAAAGGTGCCCTAGACATCTGCCTGAAAGACAATAGCTACAATTTTCTCTGTCAAGACAGCCATAAATACTCCTTCTTAAGCTCTTGAGACTCCCGTAAAACTAAGATTTCTAGCCTATCCTTTCCCTAACCCTGTCTTTATCTCCCAAGGCCTTTGGCAATATACGTCAGGAGAGAGATTTTTCTTCACTGACTGCTCTTCGGCAAACTCATTGGAATCCTCTGCGTTGATCCCCTTCTTCGTATGTGCTCTAACTTATATGAGTTACTCTCTAAAAGCCTACCCCATCCTTTTCTAGAAATCAAGGGAGTAACAAAGGCAGTCGATCATGTTTATCCACACAGAAAGGTTCTTCAGCCCTCTTCACTCAAGTGTGTCACCCCAAATTAATACTTGACTCTTTGATAATTGTTAGTGCAAATGCAGAGAATAATGAAAAATTTCAGTCCCCAAAAGGGGTTCAAAACTCAAGGTGAACAAGTTGAGGCTCTGCCTCCCTGCTTCTGCACCAAAGGAATGTGTTCTGATGGCAATGTGCTTTGTGACGAAATTCTTATACCTCTCATGGGTTTTTGTTTTGTTTTGATTGATTTGATTTATTTTTTGGAGATAATGCATCTGTGTAGCTCATACTATGCTCAAACAACATGATTCTCTTGCTTCTCAAGTGCTTTGCTTACACTTTATGCTTTTCTTGAGTGATTTTCATATTTGAAAACAGTTCCTAATCCTAACACTAAAATGCATACAGCCTCGAATGTCCTTGACAGATAAAAATGCATGTGTTACATAAGCTTCATTCAGGTCAAGAGTTTTTTGTTAGTGAACAATGTATATTAAGTAATATCTTTAAATAGAATATAAGGGTCTTTGTTAACTAGTAATTCAAAAGGATATCACTAGCATTGAGAAGAATCTAACCTGGTATTTCTCTCTAGAAAAAGTGACTCACCATTTGCTGCTTCAGTGTTCATGGTGTCCATATCCATGGTTATGATTATGGACTCTAACTATAGAAAATAATGAGAACTTGGTGTATTTGAGATTACCCTGTGTTTCACATATGCTGGGCACTAGAGGGAGTACAAAGGAAGACTTACTTTCTGTCCCTTCCAAAGACCTAGTTGGAAAGGAAAGGACAAATTACACCATCTATGGGGTACTGGAGAAAATACACTCATTTCCTATGGATAGAAAAAATGTGAGGTACTGGATACATTAATCAACCCACACTGCTTATACCTGCCTTGGAAAAGATGCACCCTGACTCTCGCATGAACAGAGAATTCAATGCGTTTTTAAAAGCACTCTAACATTAAAAGACACATTGTATCTTTTGCACCTCCTGGGATTGATAGCTATTTTATGAATGAAGTCATGTACTCTGGTGAGAAGGCAAGAAATCAAGATGGCATAACCCATGAACAGCGTTGCCAAGAAGCCACCACAGGTTTTTGGTTACCTAATTAAGTATTCTCTTTCCTCGAAGACACTGATACGTCAAATCCAGGATCTGGGCCTGTAATCAGCACTCCCCACGCGTGCATGCTCATTTATGAGCGTGGTGGATGTGGATCTACTGTTCTCATGTGTGAAGGTCAGAGGACTGTGTTTGAGCGAGACAAGAGTGCTCTGTCACTGACATTGCTGCCTCTGAAATTTTCCCTGTCACCACCTCCCGTCTCTATAGGGGCGTAAGGGGACCACAGACGAATAAACCGTTTCATGTGTCTTATAGTGGGTTCTGGTGATCCAAACTCTAGGCGTCAGGCTTTAACAGCAAATGCTTCTTCTCCCACATATATCTCCTCCACCCCTGGGCCTACAGTCTTAAAAACATACTCTGGGGGTGATTTTATTAATTCTCTCGGAGCAGTACTTTACAATAAATATAAAGATGATGCTTGCTTATGAAAACACAAGTAAACAAAGAGGAAATCGCCCTGGGGGACAAGGGTAGAAGCAGCAGATAGTAGGAGACTCAGGGCTTGTTCTGTTAGTATTTGAGCCAGTATGGAAAGTTGAGAGACAATATATTTACATAGAGCAATAAATTATGGAAGAATTAGATTTTCAGTAAAATGAAATACGCTTTGAGCGAAAAAAGGTGACGATGGACTGCCACTTGTTTGATTCAGAACCCCTGGCCATTGTTTATGTATTGACTCTCATGGTCTCGTCTTTATCTGTTTGCAAGAGCTAGCATACAATGTGCAAATTCAAATGGTCACATGGGTGAGCAACTGATTTGAAGCAAATCTTCTCAGAATAGCGTTCCAAGGTTTATGAACTCAGAACAGTGCTTGTGAAGACAGAGCAGGAGGATATGGAATTCAAGCCTAGACAAAAGTATATGCTATCTTGTCTCAATAGAGTAATAATTAATAATAATAATTTAATAAAAACACAGGGACTCATATTTGTTGCTACATAGTATACATAAAGTGAAGAGCTTGTGTGTTCAGAGTTCCTTCCATTTGTCTTTCAACAGAATAACAGTAAGACTGTCAAGTCAGGGGCACACTGTTGCCCTTATCATCTGTTGAAACACTTGGTGATATTTCAGTAATAATCCCTATTCTTAATCTGAAGGGGGTCCTCCTTGTCTCATGGACTGTCTCATAGTCTGAGAGGAAGATTTCTATCTTTGTTTCTTTTCTTTTTCTTTCTGTTTTTACTGGTTTTCATGTGGGGATACAAAGCTTTCAGGAAAGATGCCCAATTTCATATAAATATCTTTTTTCCCCCTCGAAGAATACTAGGTCTTGGGATTTTTGGCCCTAATGCGATTTTCCTTATGAACTAGGGTGAGAACCTGCCATTAGAAGAGGAGAGATCACAGCTGGGCGGATAGATATCTCAGCGTTATTGTTATGGTATATCCCAATTTATCGACTGAGAGACAGTTAACTCCCACTACTTCTGTGTCTCTTGTCTCTGCATCTTCTCATACTCCGTGTTTCTCTTTTCCACCTCTTCCCCAGCTGCTCACCCTGTTGTCCTCCTGGACTTTCAGTCTCCCTGACTTCCACTGGCTCCTATAAGGCACACGCTATTGTAGTGTGAAGGAGGGTTCTTTGTTATAAATAATACATGCAGTAAGCAGATCATCGGAACTGACGCCGAGTGGATGGAGTCAAACCTTTTTTAGCAGTTTGGATTTGAACACCTGGAAGAATAAGTTTGGTCCAATAAAAAGAGCCCGATTCCTTCTCTTTTAGGAGCGCTAAAGACACTGGTTACTTTTACGCAGAGGGGTAGGCGATGGTGCCTCTTGCCTGGGTGATTCAGACAGAGGGATCACCTGGTTGAGGGAGAGCGTTGCTTTTTAGGTGTTTCCCGCATCGCAGTCCACGTGGCCCTGTGATGTGTGGAGAATGCCAGGGAGAGGCCGGCGATTTTTGCGGGAAGCTAGACCAGCCTCCCTCGTTACATAGGCTCTTCCTCTGCATTGCATCCGAGCCTCGGTGATTTGCTGTTTGGAGACTGCAGATTTGCATAGAGCCCCTAGCTTCACCAGCGTGTGTGTTTTTCAGTTCTTTTATTTATTTTTTCTTTTTAATTTTTTTCTTTTTTGTTTTTTAAAAATATTTTTTTTTCTTCTTCCGCCCCTTCATTTGCTCCTGTTTTTTCTCTGCTCGCCTTCCCCAGTTCGATCCCCGCTGTCTTTACAAGGGTGCCCTCTTCCCTCTGAACCCTTCGCCCGGCGTAAGTGTCAGGAGGCGGCGGACTCGGAGATTGCCTCTGGAGCAGGCGATGCGCGCCGCTGCTCTGCGCGCTGCCCGGGGGAGGCTGGCGCGAGCCGGAGAGCGGGCCGGGGCTGAATGGAGAGAAGGGGTGCCTTTCGTCCATGGGGTCTGCTTCTCTCCTGAAAGGAGGCTGGACCGGCGAAGTGGCCTCCCCATTCCCCACGCACAATGCTAAATGGATTTACCTAGTGGATTCCCGGTGGATGGCTGTCATGTAGAAGTGAGGACCCTCCGGGAGGAGCTTTAAACAATTTCCCGGCTCCCCACCCACCGGCACACACTCTCGCCCGAAACTCTTGGGGAGTATATCTGGAGAACCTGGAGCATTGCAAACCTGGGAGCAGCCACCCTCTCTGCGCTTGCTATTCACCGGGGCTGCCTTTCCGGACAAGTCCCTCGCCAGCTGCATCCGCCTCGGCTATGTTTCGGATTGTTTTGGGTGCAGGGAACAGCAGACTCCAGGACCCCGAGAAGACTGTCCAAAGGAGGGAGAGGATGGGTGCCATGGCGCGGTGAGGCGGCCGGCCCCGTAGCCCGCCGCGATCCGACGGATCCCCGGCTTCCTCTCCTCTTCTTGCGCCCCAAACTTTGCCTCCCGCGGAGGCTGCCCCTTGGCGGGCGCCCCGCCATGTACCAGAGGATGCTCCGGTGCGGAGTCGAGCTGGGATCGCCCGGGGGCGGCAGTGGCGGCGGCGCAGGGGGGCGCCTGGCCCTCCTCTGGATAGTCCCGCTCACCCTCAGCGGCCTCCTAGGAGTGGCCTGGGGGGCGTCCAGTTTGGGAGCGCACCACATCCACCATTTCCATGGCAGCAGCAAGCATCATTCAGTGCCTATTGCAATCTACAGGTCACCAGCATCCTTGCGAGGCGGACACGGTGGGTCTGCGATGCCAAGTTCTTGCGGGTTATCTCTTGGTGCCCCCCTCCCATTCAACCCAACACTTGCTCGCTTTTCGCCCCTTAAGGCTCTAAGAAATCGGAGTAGGAGAAAAGGGAGGTGTATTTAGGTGTGCTTGTTGGGAGTCACTTATCTCTTTGAAGACAATAGAAGGGGATGGGTGAAGGAAGGCATCGCGGGTGTTTGTGGTGAGGGGTGGGAGGGGCGTGCCTTACCGAGGTGCTGGGAGATGTGGGCATCTAATAAAGAACCAGCCTGGGCAGGGTGCCTGGCCCCTCTCGAAGGGGGCGTCACTCGCTAGAAGGTCACTCAGTGGCCAGATGGGGCGCCGCGCTCCATAGAGGGACCTAAGCGGAGAGAGGAGGGCTCTGCAGAACCTTTTGTCTGTGCGGTGCTGCCCCACCTCCAGCCCATCTTTCCCGACCCGGGAAGGGAGCTTTCAAATCTGTGCATCCCTTCAAAGCGCTCTCAGACTGCAGTGACAGGAAAGAGGTCCCGGGACTAGGGACCCACTCAACAGGAGGCCAGTCCTCTTGCCCTACTTGTGTGTGTCTTACTGGAGAAGGCAGCAGTGTAACAAACTCTCTGATCCCGGCCAGTCCCCATTGGACACATGGTTCCTCCTGGGAACCGTCCTTTGCCTGCTTCACACACGCAGGGATTTCAGTTTCTTGGTGATTTTGCTAGATTATTCTCTAGGTGAAACAGGAGCGAGCTTAGACTATACCGACCCTGTCTCCCTGAGGATCTTGTCTGCAGGTTCCTGAACACACGTCCAGCTTTCTGCTCTGTTCACTTCTTTCCATTGACGGTTTCCATAGAGTTCAGACTGACTGGGCTAAGCCAGGAGCTCTGCCTGGAGGAAGAGAAATTAGAACAGAAGGAACCTGTTTCCCAAAATCCAGTTTGGTTAGCAGGGTTATTTCTTCAGTGGAACCAAGAGCATGAACCAAGTCCCTCTCATCTTTAGATGAAAGCTACATCATTGTCTGAGTTGCCAAAAATAACAAAAGCAGTCAGGTTTTTCTTTTTTCCTTTCCAGGGCATGCGAGTCTTTCTAAACCCTTACCAGTCTTTGTCTTTTCTGAGGGTAAAATCCTCAGCAGGCTGGAAGTTGTGATCAGTTTCTTAGTGACTCCTCTCCATCTTTCTTGTAGAGTCCGCTCACCTTTAAGACTCTGCTCAGCCTTGGATCCTCTGCCAGCTGCCATCATTTTCCCTCCAAGAGGCAGCTGCTAGGACTACTGGTTTGCCTCTTCCCCAGGGGTAGACTTCCTACCTTGGGACCACTGTGGTTAGGCATGAAAAGCTAAAGCCTGATCTAATGAACTGAGCCCGGGTCCTCCTGACAACCCCTCACGGGCAGTGGAATAGTGACACACTTTACTCTGACTTCACAAAATTGATTGTTTACCACACTTCCCTGGTTCTCCCAGGAATTCCTTTAGAGACACCTAGTAAAACCTGAACTAGGGCTTCCTGTAGGATCTGAGGGCCGTTGCCTGGGAGAGAAAACAGTCATGAGTCTCAGGTGCTTGTTCCACGGGCTCCCTTTACCTGGTGCAGACCTCAACCACTGCTCTGCCTTTGTGCAGAACTGTACAAGTCCTGTGGGAGGAAGGCGAGCCAGGGCACAGGAGGGCCAGACAGAGCGTGGGTGGGTGGGAGTGGTACGCCAGATGGGGGGTATGCGAGGGTGTGGGGTGCCTAATTGTAGCAGTGGGGCGCTATGAGCTAATAATCTCCTATGCATCTTAAGTTCCCTGTGAGTCTGCCTCTGCAGAGTGACTGGGTGATGTGGCCTCTGAATGGACATAGTACCTGAGCAGGAGATGGAGGACAGCAAGGGGCCCCTGTGGCAGCCGGACCCCCCTTTCCCATTGCAGCCTCTACCCCAGGCAGACGATGTCTGCTGGTTGTTGCTAACATTGATTTCCCTCCAGAATAGAGTATCTGTCTATGTGTGAATGAGAACTCAAGCTCATCTATCACTGAGAAGAAGAAATACCGATGGAGTGGGGAAGATAGTGTGGGGGCCACTGTGGGCATTGTTCTTTGGGGTCAGAGAACTTTCTCTGCTTCAGAGCTGCTGTTTACAGGATCACTTTAGTTTGTAAACCTCCCCCCATCCCCACCAAACCAATCACAATGTAAGCGCCTAAGAAACTCCAGGTGTGAAGTTTTCACACTTCGCCCCTCCCTTCTCTAGAAAAGAGGGAATTAATTTGATAGGGAACAAATTAAGAACATTAGGATAAAAAATCAGCCTCCTAGGTTGGTAGACTCAGAAACCAGGGTGAGGAAGGAAGTGCAGAGGGGCTGGAAACAGGGCAGGTAGGGTGGTTGCTTGAAAGAAACCTAATAAGAAAGGGGTGATGTTGGATTTGTTGGGTCAATAAGCTCTCTGGATACTGAGCTAATTGTTAGGACAAAGGACTCATCAGGGAAGAAGTGCTGAGCCCAATAAATGAGACTGAGAAAGCAAAGTACAAAGGTAAACGCCAGTGTGATCATTCCTACCAGAAAATCAAGACAGCTAAAAAAAAAGGGTTTAAAATCTGTGACTCTTGCAAATGTGCATGTGTAGACAAACAAGTAAATGAGCCTGTTTGAGTGTAATGCAATTTCTGAGAGTCCTAAGACCTTTTATTTCATAATATGGAGTTCACATATAGGCTTACATGTATAAAAGGAAAAAGCAATTGTGGTATATTTTAAAGAATAAAATTATTATCTTATGTGTTAGAAACTGCTGGGCTGAGGATCCAGGTTCATTCTTCTTCATTTTCTCATCATGCTATGCTTCATTTGCACTATTATGAGGTGTCACTTACAAGGCTTGCAGGGTACAGAGGGAACTCATGGCTACCCCACACGTCTTTGTGCAAGCTGACCCAATTGCAGAATCTGTGGTGAGGATTTTCTTAAGTGCATATACATGAGAAGCAGATCTGGAGACCATTTCAGTACCCCCTCCTATTTTGCATGAATTTAAAAACATAAACGGTGAAACAACTTCTGTAGAAAATTATTTTTTTTCCCAGTTAAATCAACGGAGAACTGTGTAACTGTAAATGATAAGAAGCAAGCTTGCTTATAATTAAAGCCAACTGGAGTCCAGAATAGACCCGTGCTCAGCCAGTACTGCTTTTGTGCTATGCCATATGTGCAGAGCATGGGATGATGTCAGTGCTATGCTCAGGTTCCCATTTCAGCTCCCAGCCTTCCTCAGCACCCATGCTCTGCATACTTTAGAAAATTAGCTGAAAGCCTCTCAATATTTTCAGCAGATACAGAAAGGAGAAAAGCCATCACAGATCTTAGCAACCAAAGTCTCCTCCAACAAATATGAACTCTGGGAATTATAATACGGTGATGAGGTTATGCCATTAAAGGGCAAGAGGGTTTCCCGAAGGGAAAATGTTAACAAATTTTAAAGCGTGCCTTGTATTTGAAGGAACTCAATGATACTATATAAGGGTAATATTTGTAACAGAAATTTATAACATATTCTTCCAAAGCACTTTCAAGATGCATGCCAAAGTTCTAAGAGTAGTGGTGGGTTTTTGCAGGGAGCTTGAATATTTTTCTTGTGTGGCTACTGAGAATTATCATAGATGGGCCAAACAATTAAGCCAGATCTTTGATCAGAGTCAAAGAGAAATTAGAATCAAAGCTCTGTGGCTCCACAGCCCAGGGCAATTCCATGATCTCAGAGGTTTTTAAACTCAAACAGAGAGGGTCCTTCATGTGACTTAATGGCTGGTCTCTCTTGAAGCTGAATTTGTTCCAAGTAATACAGTCACGATATTTGTGTCCAGCATATATCATCAGTACAATGTGCTACATATAAGACACAGTCATCTGGTGTTTCACTGGTATGTTCATTAACTCTGCTGAGGAACTTTCTGCTGCATGCTGGTTGATAGCAACTTTCCTAGTTCTTTTGGATCCTATCCAAGAGAATTGATGAGCAAAACCTTTCACAATATATCTTATCTTAATGAAAACTTTAACGGCTCTGGTCATTAGTTACTATAGAGGACAGGAGACTTTTTGACTCTGAATGTTTGGAACAGACATTGCAGCTCCACACTTCTACTGTTGACTTGGTAAATAAAATGGTCATCGCTTTATAGGACCAGCATCATCATATATGCTTACATGGGGGAAGTGCCACCTAGGAGGAACCAGTGCACTTTTAGTTCAATCAGCATTTATACCTTAGCTCTAAAAGTGCATGCTACTAGGAAATGTTAATCTTTAGACAAACACAATTCCTCTTTAAAAACAAGTATCTCTAAACATAATGATAAAAAACAAAACCCTACAAAGTTGTTTTTTTTTTTTTTTGATTTTCGAGACAGGGTTTCTCCATAGCTTTTTTTTGGTTCCTGTCCTGGAACTAGCTCTTGTAGACCAGGCTGGCCTCGAACTCACAGAGATCTGCCTGCCTCTGCCTCCCGAGTGCTGGGATTAAAGGCGTGCACCACCACCGCCTGGCTTGAAGGTTTTTTTTTTCTTTTTTTTTTTTAATATGTAACAGTTGTCATCTATACTCCATCATAAAATTGTTTGGTAACAATATAAAACAACTGAATTTTGTCACAAGTATCTTTTATTACCTTAAATATTAATGCCCTAGAAAGAGCTCCTTGCACAATCACCTTATTTCAAAGTGATGCATTCATTTCTTGTAGCAAAACCACAATTTCGTGTTTCAAATAGACATTGGACTTGCTTCATAAATGCATTTAAGATGGAAGGTTCACTGATTTAAATTTACACTGATGTGTAAATAATTGAGGCAGCTTGGTCTGGTGGTGATAATTCTCAGAAACATATCCATGCGAAAATTTGGCCATCGCCACTTATCGGAGTTGTGAAATTTGTAAAGCTATTTCTCTTTTCCAAGACTGTTTTGTGAACACATAAAATGAAAATGCGATTTATTACTGTACTTGGAACAATCAATGAGATCATGGATTTGATGATACACAAACTATAGTAGTTTCCTAATATTTAGCAGCTAAGAGACTGTAAGCAGTAGTTATGTATCTATTGAATCAACTGAGTTCTAGCCCTGAGCCCACCAGTTATTAACAGAGTGACTCACTGAATTGATTTCGAATATCAGTCTCTTTTGGCTCTCAAGTTTGATGAGAGAGTCATTCTCATTTATCACTGTGGCAACAGAAGTCTAAGTAAGTTGAATCAGTCATACCCACAGGATCACATCAAACCAGTAGGAAAATAGGAAGTGGAATCCATGTCTTCCAATGTATACTCTTCCTTTTTAAAATATGTTTCCTTGAAGCCCTTGGGAGGTCATGGCTGGGACTGATCTCATTCATTTACTCTTCCATCTGCTAACTTGACTATCAAAGGTTTAAGTGTAGGTGTTAAATGAGATTAAGCTTATCCCTTGGGATAGAATAGATTCCTTTCTGGTATAGAAAAACCATTGAGCCACTCTTCTCTGTTGTTACCTATCCTGTTAGTGAACCATCAGAGCCTCAAATATGCTATACCTTATACTTCTCTTTTATGCACATATTTAATACATTAACCACCTTAATAACATTCAGCATGTTGTATATTGTTTAGTCAGTGAAAAGAGCTCCATGGTGGTTTCATTCTCAGATTCCATTGAGTGTAAGAATCTCTTTATTTCTCCATGCTCTGGTTGTCTTTTCCAGGGCTTTACTGATTCTAGGCATGCTTGTCCTATTTTTTTCCATTGCTATCATGAAACACCACGACAATTGCAGTTTAAGGGACAGGGCTCACAGTTGGAGGATATAATCCATCCTCACCAGGATCTTCTTGGCTGCAGGAATCCTGAGCAGTCAAATCAGTTACATCCATACTCGAGAATAGTGAATGCTTGAGTTCAGCCAGCTTTCTTCTTATAGGTAGATCAGGACCCAAGCCTTGATGGTTTTGCTCACTAATAAGATGCATCCTACCATCTCAATGAACCTAAGTATGATCAGACTCATGTAGTAGGCTAGCCTGATCTTAAGAACCCCTCCCTAGTGTGCCTTGAGACTTATTGGCTGTCAGAAGTTGACAATAAACATGATCACAGTGTGTTGTAAATGCATATTGAACTTAAGTTTCTTAAATAATCTGATTGTCCCAATATTTGCTCAAGTGGTTATTCACCTAGGTGCCTAGAAGTCCTGCCATGGGGCTCAGGCTCGGGGTTCAGCTGCCTAATGCTCTCCCTTCCGCTAAGACCTCAAGGAAAGTTTTTTTTCAGAAATAAATGCCTTTCCTTTCCACCTAATCTTTATCTTGGCCCATTCTTGTCTAGACAGGTTGCAAAATACCTCTTCATAATGAAACTTCTAAAACAGTCCAAAATGCTAGGTTTTTCAGCATTAATCAAAACACTGCATCCTTCAAATTTTGACAGAATGAAGTGAAATCAGCTACCTTTGCAAGTCCATATCCCTATGGCACCTTTACATAAAGTATCTCATTTCATCATCTGCTCAGGCTTGGCAGCGTGTATGGCCATTATTTGTTGACAAAAAAAAAAAAAAAAAACCAAGATCAGAAAGATGGTGATTTTTGTCAGGAACTCCTAATTAATAAGCACATACTTTATCTTTTACTATGACAGTGTGATGAGAACTAGCTTTGAACCCTGCTCTGCATTTGACTGTTGACCTGAGTTAAGTCCGGTTGTCATCACACTCCAATTCAGTTACCAAAATGCTGTTGCTGTTCAACATTAGCCAAAGAAGTATAGCTAACTCATACTGCTACTAACAATTTCCACAAATATATGGTTTTCATACACATATATACATATACATATAGACACACACACATATATATATATATGATTTTTTATTGGTACACCAGAAAGTATATATTTGTATATATTTGTGTGGTACTACATGGTGTTTGATGCACTGTATGTATAATATAGATCAAGGAGTTTTTTTTGCTCATTTATCATTTTCGAAGGTTTTCACTGTCAAGAATTTCCAGTGAAAATAAATTTATACCTAATTCCAGAAAGTCTAGCTAATTGTTAGTCAAAAAGTAAATAGCAAAGTGTCCATGGGTTGATAAAGAATGACATTTAAAACTCACCTTAAAGTAATGTCCTCAGGGTATTAAAGCTGAATAACAGCTGCAGTAAAAGGCTTTATGAGCAAATGATGGTGAGTCTCAGACAGAGTCTTTTCCAGCCATCAAATCAAGACAGTTACACAAACTCCATTGTGGTGATTACTGGACATAATGGCAGTTAGGTTTGTGAATGGGAACCAAGGCAGTGTAGAAAGGTGTTGATATAATATCTTTTCAAGTTATGTGTTTACATACACATGTATATTTTACAAGGCTCCTGTAAATCTTATAGAAACTCCTTTTGTTTATGGGAGCTCCAGTTTAAATGCCTTGCATGATATGAACTGATGTTTTATTTTTTCTAAAGCAAGGTTATAGATTTTCTATGTACCATAAGAACTTGGTAATTGACTTTTTAAAAATATGTAACTTTTATTATAAAGAAAAGCATTTGATAATTTCTAAGAATTAAAAAAAGCCTCAGGCAAATAATTAGACAGTGCTTTGTAATGTGTGTTAGATACAATGCAGCAGTATTTAGTAATTTGGACAGTATTTGTGCAAGGCTGCTTTAATTATCTGCGTATATTGAACTAACATTACAGCATGTAATGATTTATGTGGTCCAGCCTGTCTTGACTCTGAGTTACCATCTGGTCATCAGCCCCCATTTTTCTAGACAACAGCAGAATACAGAGTAAATAAACAGAAGAGGTAATTTAGATTCTTCCTTAGACAGACAGGTTCAAATTCTGAAATACCTACTTTATGTTAAGATTTAAATTATCTGCAGTATGAATGGCTGCAGAGTTTAGTCACATTACTACGAGTGGCTGTGATGTAATCTAAAAAGTGCAGTCAGGAGAAACATGGGCGCCATGGTGTTCTCATACTAGTCCAGTAGCATTGTCTGAGCCTGCAGACTCATGTTTTAAAGAACTGTTCTTATCCTGATGGATTCTACTTTGAAAATTTACAAGATATGTCCTGCTACTATGAAGAAGGCTTTTTTTCATGTCTGTGTATTCACACAATCTTTTGTGTAGTTATATTTTTCAGTGGTCAAATGTGTTACAATTTGATGTAGAGAAATAATTCTCAGCACTACTAATCTAGACAGGTTCAGGGATTTTTGTCTAGAAAATGTATAGAGAAACTGATTTTTCTATTTGGTTTGTAAGGCATTATTTTATAATCTACTTTTTATATTTCATATCAATTTCTGAAAATCTTGTCATATCTGAACATTTATGCCTGCATAGTCATTGAAATGTCATCATTTTTTTGGATTATGTTTCCAAAGTACAGAAAGAGGCATTTTCCTTAATATTCTAAGCTCCGTTTCCTTCAAGTCCACAGTTACCATTTTCAATACTGTAATATGCTGTATCAGTCATTTTTCATGTCCACTGACCAAGTAATAACATATGCTGGAATAAGATGAATAATAAATTAATCTCTGTCAGCAAAGTGGCTAATTGGTCATGCTGGTGAACATGAAAACAGCATATTTGGTTATTTGGTTTTCCCACTTTGGTGGTCTCTTTTCCCTTGGAATTTGTCCTAAGTGAAGTGTACAGCCTTTCTGCACCTTTTGAAGAGTTATACTATAGGAAAAAACAGAACTCTCCTGACAGACTTCTTATGGACAGTTTTTAAAAAGACTTGGGTTTTAATATATGTGTGTGGTATGCTATTCAGACATCAGACATCTTTGTGGTGGCTAAAATGCAGAACAACAAGCCATTTGCCTTAACAGTAATGAAACTTTTGCCCAAGTCATCTTACTTTTAATGTAAAACTTTTTTTCTTTTCCATAAAGTACATTAAATTTTAATTCTCTTTACAGCAGAAATTAATTTAACTCTTGATTTTTAGTAAAGTGGTAACTTTAATGGAATAGTAAATTTACTTTCTGATTTCTCCCCAGTATAAAGACTATAAACTAGCCCTAAACAAACGGTAGAAAACGAAGTCAAGTATATCATATACATATTGAGTAATGTCTTGGTGCTTGTTATATGCCAGGTACTGTTCTAACTTCTAACAAAGCATCAAGGTATTTGTTCTCACCACCCTCTGAGTTACATACCATTAAGACCACCTCCAAAAATGAGGATATCTTAATACAGTGAAGTATCAAATAGCCCAGTTAACTGGGGTGATAGGACCTGACTTTATATACAAGCAAGTACACTAGAAAGCTCAATCCTCTAAATATGATTTCTCTTAACTAGCTGAGCATTTTTTGTTATTCCTCATCTGTTCATTGCCAATGGCCCATAATAGGACAGATAAAGAGACTGTCTAGATTTTTTAAACTTATTCTATTTACCAGTCATTTCTCGGTAAGCATGTTGCCTTTTCCTTATCTTCCAATGTGTTCTTGGGTCTTGAGGTTCTTAACTCCACAGAGTGTCCGAAGGCTTCCCTGCACCTCCTTCCTCATCACTGCGTGTGTTTTGTCTAATTTATGAATCTTCAAATCTGCCACCACATCAAGAGCAACGGAGTGATTGATTTAAGATGTTTATTTGTGTTTATTAACTACTTTCATTCTGCTTGGCAAATACATCCCCTACTAACTGATAATCTGGTATGATAACAGGCTAATCTAGAAGTACAACTATGACTTCAAATTAAAAGGCAACAGTTGGAATGAGTCTGGTTATGGGATTACTTTCTTGAGGAGACAGGAGCCCTTTTGTGTGTTTAAGTGAAATGACTATTTCTCAAAGCAGGTTATAGAGAAATGAATGACAATTAATAGACTACTTTAAGAATCTTAATTTTAATTGCCTTTTTAATTAAAAAGACTTGAAGATTTTAAAAATCAAATTTCATTCCATGTATTGCCTGGCATTATACAGTTACATAAAGAAATTAAGCATTTCTTACAGCTCAGTTCTCTGTAGTTTGGGTACTAGATTATGAGTTGGGGCAATATCCAGAAAGTATGGTTAAAACTTGCATGCATAAGTTTCTTAATTGTGTTTGTTCTTAAAAATCCTTTTGCTCATTCAGTTTAACTCTAGAATTTTTGTTCATTTTATTCATTGATATCACTACTTTCTCCAAAACTCTGAGAATTCCCATACAGACCTTAGCTGAGATCCACTAAGGAGCAGACCTTGCGATAGTCTCAAACTGTTCAGAACTTCTGTTTCTAGAATAAAATGAAGCTCTTCCTATCTATACTTCAAGAGCATTGTGAAGGTGCGATACTTCATATGAGCTGCTGGCATAGGATTAATTATCCTGGCATCTCAAAGTGATAGTCAGGCCTAGCTCTAACAGGGCACATTCTCTTCTCTAGAAAGGGCAGAAAAGGCTGAGCTTAGCTATGAACCATCTGTCTACTGTGGGGGTCTTAAAGTGAGGCTACCTTCCCATCATTCTCAGGTTATAGTTTCTTAAAGGTGAAGATAAACCTAAAATTCATTCTTGTTAGCATCTGCTTCATCCAAAGAGCTTGACAACACAGGTTAACGAGAGAATGTTTTGTTTTAAGCGAACAACTTGTATGTCCCTGTGGGACCTGCATGAGGACTCACGTAGTAGCACTGAATTGTCAAGGCTGCTGCTGCATAATATTGATGGATATTTTTCAAACTTTTTGAAAATTCTATTATAGTTGAGATTAAGCCTTTTGAAAATAGAGTAGGAGAAGGCAGAACACAGAGAGTGGGCTAGAGCAGTTGAGGAGAGAGATTCCATCTTTCTTTGCTCAAACAGCCTCTGAAAACATCTTTGAACACAAATCAACCTTTACCTGGATGCACTCAGAAGGAACGAGATTTCAAGAAGGAAATAGTGCTTCCTGGCTCAGAGCATCCAAAGTCACTTCTTTGGAATGGTGTCATTGTGATGTTTATTCCAAAGTCAGCTATGCAGTGTCTTACCCAATTCAAGCATTTAGCATGCTAAGTCAAATAAGAATTTCCAGGAAATGTAATTTATTTTGTCTGTCTGAATGTTGTGTGCACTGGTTCTTTGCTGGAATGTTTGTGCATGCAGTACCCTCAGAGACCAGAAGAGTGTATTGGATCCCCTGGAACTGGAGCCATAGACAGTTGTGCCTAACCGTGTGAGTGCTAGGAATTAGAAGCGGTCCTCTGAAACAGCAGCAAGTACCCTTCAGCCCTGACTCGCTTCTCCAGCCCTCTCCTTTAATCACTTACTTTTGAGAAGAGCCTTGTTGATTTCTTAAAATAAGTGAACAGCTTCTAACAGGCACTTAATGTTGATGATTTAGTTATTTGTTTCTACTTATGGAAAAAGAGGGGCTGTTTCATGAACCATTGGGATAGGCAAACGCTTGTGCCCATTCAGATTGTAGTGATTTCATCTGAGTGACCAACAGAGTGTTACACAGAGTGAGGCAGATTCACTCTACAGTGTGATCCATCAGTTCCACTTCCTAAAGTGTGACAAAGACTTTTGATGCCATCAGCAGCCAACAGCTTTAAGATTTGGGTAAATCTTTTAAAGAACATCTGGGGTTGACACGTGAGGCTAGCTTTTACCCCACTGCTTATGAGCTCTATGCAGTGGTTCCTCACCCTTCCTAATTCTGCAATCCTTTGATAAGTTCTTCATGTAGTGGTGACTCCAGGCATAAAATTATTTTGTTGTTACTTCATAACTGTAAGTTTACTACTGTTATGAATCATAATGTAAATATTTGTTATGCAGGATATCGGATATGTGGCCCCTAAAGGACTCGTGTCCCATAAATTGAGAATTACTACAGTCTAGTTCCTGTTGCAATTTCTTTCTTTCTTTCTT
>NC_022029.1:31937314-31943059 GCF_000317375.1 Microtus ochrogaster
CTTTCTTTCTTTCTTTCTTTCTTTCTTTCTTTCTTTTTCTTTCTTTTTTCCCGTATGTTATCTTGTTTGAATTTAGGGTTCCTAACTTCTGGCTTCTCATTTGTTAGAGACATTAACATTGTTTTAGCTTTCTTACATTTCTTTTAGTACTCTACCTCACATCTTCCTTGAAGACCATGGAATTCTTTTCTGCTAGCCACATGTTGATAACCACTGCTCTAGGGTGTTTGGTGAATCTGGGGTTCTTCAGATGGCGTGCATGGAATGTAGAGAAAAGGGTACCCCAAAGAGTAACCCTGGAGATCTGACTCATGACACTAGGAGTATTTAAACATCAGAGAAATAATTTCCAGCCCAGAAGTGGGAAACGGTCTTCCACAGGGAGGAAGGCCTTCAGAAGAGCTTTGAATAATTAGGTGTTAGGTATAGAAAGAAGCATTGTCATACAAGCAAATAGCATCGCTTGCCTTTTTGAAACTTATAATTCCAGTGCTAGGAATCAAACCCAGCATCTTGTACATAACAACTAGATGCTCTGTCTTTAAGTAGAGTCACCAGCTTTACTTCTGTGTTTTTTCAAAACCAATAAAATTATATAATGATTTCAAACTCAGGTTTTCTTAGTAATGAAGTTTAGGGGCTCTGATCGCTGATGATTAATGATCACTGCACTCAAGGATTAGTGTGTGTGTGTGTGTGTGTGTGTGTGTGTGTGTGCGTGCTCACACATGTGTGCATACATGTCTGCCTGCCTGCCTGTTCCTGTGTGAGTGTTATATTTTGCTTAGACTTGGCAATTCTCTCCTTGCGGATGCCTTGAAACCCTCACTAGCAAAAGGCGTGCAAAGGCAAGACAAATGGTGGCAGCATGTGTAAGGGGAGCTGACTGTTCTTATGTAAGCTCATTCATTCAGCCTTCTCATTCACAATAAGTAGATATTTAGGCTATTACCAAAATGTGGGTGTTTACACACAGTGTACTGGCAAATCATGGTAGTAGTAAGTGCCAAAAACCCAGGAACCAACCAGTCAGAAAATGCTTATCAAGTATCTGGTACTTGGGCTAGGGCATTGTCTTACTGGGCTGAAGGGCCTAAAAGAAGCTAGAAAAATCCAATTTGTGTCTCAGGATCTCAAGCTGAACTTGGATGTCTCTTGTAATTTCAAGCACACAAGGAGGCCTTGCTGTCTGGAGCAGGATCACCAAAAGAACAAAACCATATATATTTTTTTTATTCTCCTGACAGTTTTCCTGCTCTTCCAATGACCCTGTGAGAACACCCTAAGCCAGTGGACACACAGCCTTCTTAATGACGCATTGGTAATTGGGAACATGCTCATTTAAATTTCCGTTTTCATGTTTGTAAATCACCTAGGGCTTACAAAGTATTTTGTTATTTGATCTCATTCAAGATGCATTAGAATCCTGTAAATTGGGCGTGGCAAGTTTCTCCCACATCTTGAGTAGGAAGTAAGAGTAACTTGGTCACTTGCATTGCCTCAGTCAAGTTTATAAACATCAGAGAAGGGTCTTTCACTCATCATGCATGGTCCCTGTGTTCAAATACAGGTAAACACATATTCTGTGTGTGCTGACCTTCAAGGATCAAGAGTCTAAGGAGTTGAATTATTCTCTGGGGATGTGGGAAACACTGAAGTCCCTTTAACCCAAAACTGCTGGGCCAGACCAGAAAGAAAAGTTAAAATAGAGTATTTTTCCCCCATTGAAATAAAAAGACAGTTTAGGGGAAATGGTCATGAGAACTAATTGATGGTATATACATTTGTCTGTGTAATAGTAAAATTTCTTGTTTATTAGGGCTTGCAAAAGATTTATCTCTTTAAAAATGACTTGAATTCAAAGCATGAACCCACTGGCTCTTTGTCATTGTTGAAACAACTTAAAAAAAACAATGAATATGACCTGGAAAAGCACTGAGGCCTAATACATCTTTATTTAACTAATCTTGTAATGTTTTTTAGATGAACAGTGACAAGGAGCTATATATAATTAAAATGCCCAATTACTTGCAGGGAATTATTAAAAAGCACTTGGAAAATCGAGATATTCTGTCAAAAACTTAATAATTAAAGCACTCTATTATTCATGGGGATGACAAGTTTATAAAGATACTCTCACTGAGAAAATGCCTTTTGCTTATTGTGGCACAAGATGTTGTCTAGCTTGCAAGATTATCACCAAGATCATCACCATTCCCCTTGAGGCAGTCTCTCTAGCTAAATAAAGATGGGTAGCTCCAGAAGTCATCAGTGAGCTTGGGGATCAGACTGAGGCATGTTCATAGTCTTAAGTGAGCACTCCTTTTATTTTTAAAATAGCATTCTATTTTCCTAAAAGTAAACTCCCTGAGAGTGGTAAGTATGGTCTGTATTCTCTCTCAATATCCCTCAGCGAGTGCTCATAGTACTTACACATGACCACAGCAAGTTTCTGGGAGTCTTCCTCTGTGGAGAAACAAGAACACATGTGCTGTTAGTGGGAACGTATTGCGAGCTATATACAGTCAATAAACAGTCTGTGAACAGTCAATAACATGTATTTCTCCCGGTATATGTGACTTCGACATTCACTGCTTAGTGTCTTGATATGCTTCATTAAAATAGATTGAAAAGGACTTGGCAGTTAGAGGTACATTGTGACAGTGCAAGGCTTGAAGACCTCTCTAAAACACTCGAGATCTTGATCCTCAGTATACTGAGTTCCATAAGGAATAAGTGAGGAAGTGATTGTAAAATGCTATGCAGTTGTGTTATGGGAAATTAAAGCACTATAATAATGCAGTAAGTTAATCACATAAATAAACTTTCTGACATAAGCTAATGACTCTTAGATTTGAAACTTTATCAAAATCATACAGGAGGTATATAGGAACCTTAATGTGACTGTGTTGTACCCCAAGAGAGATTCCTTAGGAAATTTGCTAAAGAATTTGCATTTTAAATTAATCCTCTCAATTGTGGAAAGTCTAATGTAGATGGTCCTTTTATAACTCTCTGGGAAAGGGGTTTCTGCTGTTGTGTATCAGGAACTCCACTGGATAGCTTCATACAGCCTCCTGCAAGCCTCCAACAGTTTATCTTTGAACACATATCAGCATAGACTGATTTATATCCAGCTAATGCTGCAGGAATCATGACAGAAACTATCTCAAACTTGATACCTTCACACTAGTGATCAGTTACTGTGAATGTGATATTAACTAGGGTTCTTGTTTTGTTTTGTTTTGTTTTCTTTTTTTTTTTTTCAAGACAGGGTTCCTCTGTATAGCCCTGGCTGTACTGGAACTCACTCTGTAGACCAGGATGGACTTGCGCTCACAGAGATCCACTGTAATTTTTTCTTTTAACTAGGGTTCTAACAAGTTGATAAATGTATTACTCTTTTCTAGGAAGGTCTGTGGGACATGAAATATAAAGTGCCTGGGTATTCCTTCTAGAGGATCATGGACACTGCTGATTGCACACATGTCCCCAGCTACCACTTGTCTTTCCTATAGAGGTATACTTTGAGGGGAAAATGTAAGAACTGACACAATTCGATATTCCCGTATGCAGTCTTCTTTTGTCCTCCTGATTATTCATCCTTTGGTTTATTTTCAAAATCCTTAGAAAGGATTATTTTAGTCCATTATGCAATGAAAGGTGGTGGTGTTATTTTAAGTTAAAAAAAATAATGGTTAACACTTTTTCTTTGACCAAGAAAGCTTTGGGGCAGGTGTTATACCAGCATGCATTCCATCATATCCTATTTATAGCATTTTAGATTTTGTCATGTCATTTCCCAAGATTTCTCCTCTTTAATGTTTGTGATTTTTCCAACCATAAATATTGCATGAACATCCTTTATCTTGGTCTTCTACTTAAGTCAGACATCCCTTTTTAAAAAATGACAGTGTAATTGGATTGTAATTCTGCATTCTTTTTGAACTTACTAGAATGACAAAAATACTTCTGGAGTGAGGCCCTTAGAACGCCAAAACTGATTTTAGCATGCTACCAAGATACTCATAATACTGCAAGTGAAGACTCTGAGACCATATTAGGTACCCTGATCCTAGGATTCTTCCACAGTACTGAACTGCCCTTCCCTCACCACTGTTCTTGAGGTACCCAAATGCAGGCCAGACTAGTCATAGCCAAACCCTCCTATGCGAAGACTTTTAAATCAAGTATCTCCCATAACATTAAACAAGCCCCAGGAAACTAATAAGTTCCATGTATATCATAAGAAGAGTTGCTCTTAGTTTTGACCTACTTTATTCATTAAAATTTCCTTGGACTGAGAGCAGTCATAACTCCCATGCACTCCATTAAGCTGACAGTTTAAATTATTTCCTTGCTTAATTTATAATACTACGGAGATTTTTTTTTTTATAGTAGGGAGGTAAAAGCATCGGAGAAAATGGTATTGTGAAGAAGGATCTTCAATGTGGGAGTCCTTAGGGCGGTGAGACAAACACAAAAGGATGCCACCTTGTTCTAATAGTCCACTGCTGGTCTTGAAGGAAGGACACCGAGAGCTCGCTTACATTTTTGCTTTTTCTCCTGTCAGTTTCCTGGAACATTTAGAGCTCTTAGGGATTTCCAGAACATTTGTTATGACTCACCATCACTATCAATGTGAAAGAGTTGGGTAAGTCTGAGAAAAAGAAGATTGCACCATCCATAATAGCCAAAGTAAACTACTGAAAAATTTTGGCACATGCTCTTTTGTAATTTGTCTTTACATAATTAAACATTTTGAGAAGAAGATAGTACTGAGTAAAGTGTTTTTGCAAATATTTATTTTTTAAGCAAAAATGTATGGCTGCTGGCCCAGTTGTTGTGTGTCTGGAAATCTCAGCTACTTGGGAACCAGATACAGGAGAACTGCAATGAGTTCAGGGCCTGGCTGGACTCCAGAATGAATTTAAGGCCAGCACTGGCTGCTAATGAGGTCCTGTTTCAAAAATAAAACCTAAATATAAAAGAAGAGCTAAGGATGTAGTTCAGTGATATGGTGCTTTTCTAGTATGTTAGTATGTGTTTAACCTTAGTGTAAATTACATATATATATATATATATAATATGAAATAAATTTTACTAACATATAAATTATATATAAAATGCTACATTTCATGTGTTAATATACAGCGTATATAAATTATATATATATACCACATATATAATATATGGTAAACAAATAAAAAGTTAAGTTAGTTAATCATATTTAATTAACATAAATTAATTAACAGATTGACTGCTGAGGACTACATTCTATGCTATTCTACCAGGACCATAATTATTCTATCAATTTTTTTTGATGTTGGACATTTCAACTGTTGCCATTTAAAAATTTATAAGCATTGCTATTACACATGATGGCTCAGTATAAATGTGTATGTTATGCACAAGTTGGGTATTATAGGTTGGAAATATTCAATTATTTCTAGACTTCTAGCACTCATTGTTGAACCAACTTCTCCTTCCTCATGCATTTCTTTACATTGTCTGTTAGGCTACTTATTAAGCAGATCATCCCTGAGGGCAGTTGATAGTGTCAGCCTGCATCATTTGTGATTAAAGAAAGCCACATTGTTTTATCTCTTACTATACTCTTTTGACTTTCCTGTGCGTGAACATCTTCTCCACTTGTTAATTACACTTCAACAGATTGCAGAGACCTTGCCATTTCCCATCAGGCTACAGAGGGCAAGTTAGGGCTCTGTTTGCTCACACTAATTT
>NC_022029.1:31943824-31999637 GCF_000317375.1 Microtus ochrogaster
ATCCCATTCACGATGATCTCTTCAAAGATCTGAGGTACAAGCTGCTTCACTTCAGGCAGAGATCCTAAATGGAAAATCAGACTATTCATGCAAGTGACCCACAGAGGACTGCTATCTAGCGTGATAAAAGATACTTTTCCTTGTTACTGATTTATTTTTAGTTAAATAAGGCTTGATTTAAATATGATCAAATATACTAATAAGGATAACTTAATGGCAGAATTAACCTGTTTATAACTGCATCTGATAATATCCAGGTCAAACAGTAGATTTCCATCCTAGCTAGTGAATCTCAGGTTAGTCCAAATAGCTATTTTGACATCTATTATAATTGATTTTGTTGGTCTTGAAATAAATGGAATAACAAAGAATGTCCTCTTTCATGTCCATTTTCTTTGAATGGACCTAGTGTTTCTGAAATGCATCTATGTTGCAGTATGTATACATGATCCCTTGTTTTTGTTTTTGATTTTTTTCTGAGCAGTTGTTGAGATACCCCATGGTTTATTTATTTCTGTATGAATGAACATTTGGGTTGTCTCCAGTTTAGGGCTCCAATGAAATATACTTTGAAAATGTATTGCTTTCTATTGAATATACAAAAGGATTGAAAAATTTAGGGCAAGCTTAGGTATGAGATATGCTAGACTCTGTCCCAAGCTGTCCTGGAGTCATTGCATGGTTTTACACTCTCTTCCAAAGCCCATGGCAATCTCAGTTGTTTTCCACCCTGGTTAGATGTTAGTATTATGATATAAACAAATCCTACCCTTACATGCTCTAAATCATATTGTAGGTATTCTGGCCAAGCTGTCTGAGGTTGGATCAGGGTAAATAACTACTAGCTAAAATTCCTATGCAAAGGCAAGCATATGAATAAGAGAATATGTGCCTCAATGCACTATTTATTGTATTGATAGCTCTACATAAACAAGGAAAATAATCAACTAAAATGGATGAACATAGAAACAACCAGCATTGTGGCTTTGAGAAGAATGATGTTCATCTTTAAATACTGTTTGGTGTTGGAAGGTAGAGTTACAAGTAAAAGCCTGCAGGATGGCCAGCCAGTGATTTTTTTCATGGCCTATTTTGTTGATCTCATTTTCTTTTTCGTTGTGTGTTGAAGCTTATAGTGTGTTGAAGCTACTCCACAATGTTGCTTCATGGATAAGTAATATCTTAAAAAATTAAAATAATTATGAAAAACTTCTGTTTAGTTTTATATGTGCCATCCTCAGATATTACAATTACAGTGCAATAATGTTAGCAAACATCTGAGTAAGAAAATTTTATCTTTAAATTGAGAAATATTTTCTTTTGAAATAGTTGCTACTGAAAATGTTTTATAGTTTTAGTTGAAATTGTCAACATGAATTCAACTTATCTTTCAACACAATGGGTATATTAATCCACATGTTACACATTAATACTGGAATGTGACGATAAATAATGTGTTTTTTTTTTTCGAGACAAGGTTTCTCTGTAGCTTTTGGTGCCTGTCCTGGAACTAGCTCTTGTAGACCAGGCTGGCCTTGAACTCACAGAGATCCACCTGCCTCTGCCTCCCGAG
Organism: Microtus ochrogaster; assembly: GCF_000317375.1. Taxonomy (NCBI): domain Eukaryota; kingdom Metazoa; phylum Chordata; class Mammalia; order Rodentia; family Cricetidae; genus Microtus; species Microtus ochrogaster. The sequence goes on from NC_022029.1 coordinate 31,945,398, forward strand.
TGCTGGGTTTAAAGACATGTACCACCCCCTGCTTACATAAAATATTTTTAAGTATGAAGTCTGAGCCCTCCAAACAAAATTTCTAAAGAAAAAAAAACATGGCTTCATTCCGTTGTTTTGGTGAGAAATGTTAGACCCTGTGAGCTCAGGAAGAGGCAGATGTCTACTCGACACTTTGGAAAAATACCCTCAAACAATAGACCAGAATTCAAAACTCTCAGCTACATATATTTCTTCCAGATTTTTGTTTATTTTCTTTTGAAATGCTAAATTTCATTTTTATTTATTAAAGTGTGCAGATTATCCCGTTGTCATGAAGGAAAATAACATGTTGACATCTTAGCTTTTAGCATGTTCACAAACATTACCAGATAAATTTCAAAATGAAGCTTTCCTAAAATATAAAGTATCAAGGGAAGTGTGCATATTCTGGTACTAATTCCTGTGTGTTGTCATCACAGAACTGAAGTGGCTCCTCATAAAGTGGTCCTGAAATTATGGACAATCAGGCCTTTTCTAATTCCGAATTTCAGGTCATTGTTGAATATGAGTGTTAGTAATCATTGCTAATGAGATGTGCTTTGTGACAATGACAGGGAACTTCTACTTCGATAAACCTGGCATTGAGTTTCAGCTCGGCTTGGTGCTATGGCATTAGACAGGTTCACTCAGGAATACAATAAAAAGGGCGAGCCACCTCACCTTTGTACGGTATTTGGATAGATTTATAGACTGTTTTTCATTTATGTGGTAGCCCATTTTAATCTCACTGCCCCTCTGTCGGGCCCAGAGACTGTATCTTCTCAGTGGGGCTCAATGGGGGCAACACTGCAAAATCCTTTGTTATCCATTCATATCTTCCATCACTGCTTTGGACCTGCTGTCTAAATCCTGCAGATCATATGACTTTCTGTGTGCCCTGCCTTTCTGCTCCCTCAGCAGATAGGAGCAGTTGCTAGCCCTACTTTCCAATGAGTCACTCTTTCCTTGGCATCCATTGCACTGGGCTATGTTTTTTGCTCCTAATTCTGAGGATTCCATCTTTTCCCTCATGCCTACTTTCTCCATCCTCTCTATCTGCCACCAGAATGCACAAATTCTATTTTGGACCCTCTCCCCTCTGTCTACCTTCTCTTTTTTAGTGATTTCATCAGCCATTCGCATGTACATTTCTCTGGTCCCAACTGTTCCTGTTGATATTTAAACCAGCGCTGCACTTCTTCCACCTGAAACTCTGGGAAGCGCTTCACAGTCTAAGAATAAACTGCAAACACCATCCACACAATCAAAATCTTTCTTACAGGGTCAGACCAAAAAGATAATGTAGATCAAAAACCACCAGTCAAGGACAAGGATGCAGAATTTTAAATAGAGGTGACTAAGGCACCGCTGGAGCCATATAATATGGGGCAAGTGTGACCAGAAATGATGATGGGAAAAGATGGAAGATTAAGCGGCAGAGACAGAGAGGCCTTGTAGAAGTACCTGGCTGTATTGCTAGAGGCTATTCACCCAGGTCTCTGATAGGAACCCTACACATGAGCAAAGCTGAAGATTTTTAGTTCCAAGCAAATTGACTCAGTTTTTATGGCTATCCGCTCTCTTAACTTGAATTACCATTTTTTTTTAAAATAAAGGCTTAAAACCCTTTAAACTTAATTTCTTTGACTCCACTTCCAGTTGATATTGCAAATTTCTGTTTTATCTTCTAGATCTTTCCTCCATGTTGTCATTATCTGGCTTACTGTCCCATATCCTTTCTTTAGACATTTGGATGGTTTTCTAGTCTTCCTGCCTCTAACATTATATTCAGATCTCTCTATGTTCACCATGTGGGTATCAGGTATTGGACTCATGTTCACAAGCAAGGTGCCAAGTGCCTTTACTTTTGCCTCAAACGTTTTGCATAGTTTTCCAACTCTTTCCATTATGCCCTACTTACTATTTACTTTAAAATGCTCAAAAAATTATGTTCTATAACATCTTTTCTGATTCTGGCAGAAGCAACTACCATGCGTGCAGTTACTAAAATGCTTCCTTCATATTGGTATTTCATATGGCCTCACCTCCCTTGTTTGTTTACATACTGTATTTAATAAGTGTTTGCTTTAATGAACAAATACATATCGACACATACTTGAAATAGATTTAAAGAAATCTAGATCAAGTAAAGATTTTCAACACTTCATTTTTTTCTTTGAACCCTGATATTCTTTAAAGAATCATTGAAAGTCAGAATGTTGACTATTGACTTTGCAGTGGTTTAAATAAATTTAAGGATATGAGAACATTCCTACGGGTGTTATATTCATTAGTTTCCTGATGGTGATGTTGCTTTGTCTTCTCAGCATCTATTCGATCTTACTTTACACATTGAAAAGGCTTCTTCGTGTTCTTTCACTAAGAAATACATATTGAATACTCTGTGGATGACAAACACCCCAATTCTTCTCCGTTGGCTTTAGCCTGTGAGATCCATATTTAGAAACTGAAGCATTACAGAAATAATGATTTTCCAAGTGTGATTCAAGGCTGGCAGCATTATTTGGCAACCTGTCATAATTATACTTCTTGTGTCCCACCCAGACTAGTTCATTAATCAGGAATTGTTAGCATGAATCTCTGCAATTTGTAGTTTAACAGGTGCTCTTGGAGACTTCTAGATGCTTAGGTTTGAAACCAATAGTGACAATGTATTACTCAGGCAGTCATATTCTAGAAAACTGAATGGGATATGTTGACCACATAAGGATTTGTTAACTAAGGAAAAATAGGGATGTGATTAAAATTTTCTGAGGAATTTGACCTATGAGCTAATTCTTGGAGAAATATTGTTTAATAGTTTATTCTTAATGCTGCTATTCCTCTAAGTTCTAATATAACCTGTCACACAGCTGCATCCCTTCAGCTTCTCAAAATCAGACTTAATAATGAAAATAATACTAAAATTATTTTATAACTCGGAGATATCATCATCTTCAGGGATTTGTTGATATGTTAGTGATAAGACTGACATGGAGTGCCCTTCGGGTGAAATGTTGCTATAAAAACATGGTTATCCTTAGAGCTAATAGGATCTTTAAAATTTACCTCCATGATTTTCATCTATGAAATTGTGGTTTTGATGATTTAACTTTAAAGAATTAGTATTTTCTATGAAGTGGGATGAGTGACTAGAAGTATAACTTATGAAAAAAATAAAATAACTGTGATTTATGAGTAAATCTTTGGCAAAGGCAAGGAAGGGATATACTTCAAATTCATTTCCTGCCTCTACTCATTCTTGTTAGTTGTCAAGTATGGTGATAAATTAAGGATATTTTCATAATTAGAGAGAAGCATAATTCTACAAGAGTTATTACCTGAAAAATCCCTTGTCTAAGAAATCATTATTGCCAATTTTTCATTTGAAGTGTGCATACATAGTAAATATAGTATCTTCCAGCTACCGGTTATAATAATAGACCTTACAGGTATTTCTTAAAATTTGAGTTCTCCAATCCAGCTCCCTTGCCTCTATTCTACCAAGCACAAGACATTTGCACGTGTGTTTTTGTTTTTTGGTCTCTTTTAGCGATTATTTTGAGTCTGTTGTAACAGGGCTAAGGTGATTCAGAGTTAATGGCTTTAGTTGTCTTGATGACAACCTTCCAACTGACCCTTCTATCCGGGTAAGCCACTGTGATTCTGGTGACCATATGGACAATTTGTGCACAGTCCCTAGATTAAACAGACTCTTCTTGGAAAACCGTGTGACTTTGACTTAGATCTGGTTGATGTTTATTCTCTCTCTCTCTCTCTCTCTCTCTCTCTCTCTCTCTCTCTTTCTGTATGTGTGTGTGTGTGTGTCTGCCTCTCTCCTCCTCTCCTTTTTAGTATGTTTTACTTAATGTATAGTTTAGTCTATTAACATGTATACTCTCATAGTTTCTAATATACTATAGTCATCACTACAAGGTTAGGATATTTCCGTTGCCTAACACCACCTTCTCAAATCTTCTATACTCAACACCAGTCCTTTCCATTATCCCTCTGCTCCTCCAGGTTAAGAATCCACAAGTTGCCAGGCATTGTGGTGTATGCCTTTAATTCCAGTGCTCAGGAGGCAGAGCAGGAGGATCTTTGAGTTAGAGACCAACCTGGTCTACATAGTGAGTTTCAGGACAGCCAGGACTACATAGAGAACACCTGTTTTAAAAACAAAAGAATCTACTCCTCCACTTTATACTACTGTGGAGCTGCCTCTGCTACACTTGCTCTCTGTCAGGCCTATGGCCATGAGACTGCTTATACAGACAAAAGCTTGCTTTTCGATGTCATTGTATTTTAGTTCTTCAACCACTGACCAGTCATTGGACAAAGTTTAGCTTTGCTTGTAACTCGGACAATTCTCATTTGCAGAAGGAGGCTAACACAGATTGCAATATTTTTAAATTAAATGAGGCAATGTTTTCAAATCACTTAATGTAGCATCTAGCACCTATGCTCACAGATATTAGTTAACTACCTTTAGTCGTTTCATTGTTTTAATGATTATTTCCATTCTGTTAGAATGAAATGCAATGCTATATTATTATTACCATTATTATTATATATGAAATAAAGGTGATATTAGAATAGTGAAAATTAAGGTAAATTATTGGAATTATTGATGATTTCTATGATTTGCTACAGTTTAAAATAAAACCAAGCACAAAATACTAAGTTCTTTCCATTACTAAGTCCTTTTTAAAAATTGAGACAGTATCCAGTCCTTCTCCCAAACTTCTACTCATTTGGGGAAAAAAAAAAGCTTTCATTTTGTAACTTCACAATACCTTCTTAATTTTGTTTCTAAACAGTAACAGATTATTCTTTATATTTTTTATTTTAAAGGTATGTGCTTTGTCACTGGTTTATCCAGTGGAAAAGGCCACTCTTTTATGTACTGTAAGAATGGAAAAAGTACTCATTTTACTCCTGTCCTAATGAAGCACACTATATTCAAGAGCTTACATTCTATTTTTTTTGATGGTTCCTTAGATTTCAGGAAATTTCAGGAAAGTGTGTGCTGACTCAGTGGAAAAGTCACACTGCGTGCCTCTGAATAGTTTCCGTGGCTCTTTGGTAGAGAGTCATTCATTCTTTCATATTCTGTTTTGCTGTGTACCGTCTATCTCTGAATCGTCCATGGCTAGGGGCCAAGGCATGCCTTTGTTCCAGTGAGATTGCCTAATGTGAATGTTTACATGGTTACTGGCTTAGGGACTTTGGCTTTACAGGGTGATGATTTTCTCTTGCTTTCTCAGCTTTCCAGTTGGTAATAATCAGTCCTGAATGCCTGAATCCTTTCAGGATGGCAAGGACTTAATTTGCCACCACAGATTTTTCTACACAACTTTAGGGCTTCGGTAATTTGGCATGACAGAAGGTGTGAGCTGCCAACAAATTATCAGAGGAGAGAGTGGCTGCTTGAATCGCACAGCATTCAATGCACATTCCATTCGTTTGGTGAATAAAACAACTCGATTTCTGGGTGTTTGTCACCCTTCTTTGTCGTATCCTCATCAGTACAGGCACCAGGATGTGTCCCCTCTGTTCCTTGGTCAATGCCCTTGCTTCATTTCACATGCTTGAGCTTAATTCTGTTGCCCCAAATACCCATATCCTTCCTTCTCTCTGCCTGTTACAGCTTCTGTCTGTTCATGCATTGCTTAAATCCCAGTGCGGTTCCTCCTTCCTCCAGCCAGGCCTGTCTGTTTCTTCTGTGCGTTTCTATGTCACTTGATTCCATTGCCAAATCATTTGACACGTTATTAAATTGCTGTCTGTATTTTATCAAATTGCATCTGAATATAGACATTCTTTAGTTAAGTTTACCATACTATTAATTATATGCTCTGTTTTTTGTTTTGTTTTGTTATTTGTTTGGCAGTGCCAAACCTGCATTCACACTAAATATACTCATCATGCCCTATATAAAAGATTCATGTAGAAAACCAAAGCAAATCTTTAAAGATAGCTTTTGCTCAACTTAAAGCAAGCTTGATATGAAGCTTTTGATTGAAGACCTTCTGATTAGAGATCTTACTCACTTGAACTGATGACTCTGAAAGCTTGTGCAAGGCTCTCTTCCTAACTCCTAAAGCCACCTCAGTGTGAGGGTGAGGAGGGGTGACTGGAAGTGTGTAGAACATTCTGCTCAGGTAAATGACGGGTTAGGACTGTGCTCTGTTATCTGCAGAACTCCTGTGGTGGGAGTGCGCTTTCCTCTAGCTACTAGAGAAGCTGTGTGTTGTCAGCGTGACTGGACTATATTTTCAACATGGAAGACAGAAACTTAAGTCAGAGCTGTGGAAGTGAAGACAATTAAGCAGTGAACTTCCAGCGTGGGTAACAGAATGAACAGGACAGCCAGTTGCTCCTAGACTCGGTGGATTTCAGCACAGTACGGCAGACGAACAAGCATCTGGGCTCTAGCCTTTTTGTATGATGCCTAGACTTTCTCCCAAACTAGTCCTGACATAATTTTCTATGTGCTAAAAAATAACTGGAAAGTAGGAGAATTACATAATTCACTTTGTGAGTGCTGTGAACTGAATCACTTGTGTTGGGATAGAGAAAGGGTGACAAAGAAGGCTTTCCATTTGCATCAAAACAAATGATTTCCCCGCAGACCGAGTTAGGCCGATGCCTTTTCTGACTGTAGTAAGAGAATTCAGACATGTTAGAGATGAAGAGTTTAAAATCAATGTATCACAACACAGTGGCTGAGCAGCGTTGGACACGTGCAAATGACTGTGGCTATGAGCCTCTAAGCTTCACCTACATTTTTAAAAGCATAGCAGTTAGAATTTTATGTGTTTTCATTTTGTATAATCCAATGGCAATATATAATTAATGATAAGGAAACATTATAAAACTAATTCACAAACTAAAATAATTAAACAAACAAGCACTTTTCATTCCTAGTTTGGGGAACTAGAATCATTTCCATAGACACTATAAGAACGCTTGACTCAAAGAATGTCCCCAGTTTAACCTACCTTTTTGACAAGTTGCTTTAGATATGATTTTAATAACAATCTCAAATGTTAATACTTATTATATTTTAATGTAATGCTATTGTTCTCAATTTAAAATTATAGAAATTTTAAAATTACAATTAACAGTAACTATATTTCTTTTGCCAAAATAGTTTACTTCAAAGAGCTATACAACACACATTTATGGGAGGACACACATTGTAAATGACCTTAGAAACAAAACTCTATCAATAACAGAAGTATTGTGTGTGCTGCTCCTCTATCTATTAGGGTTTGCAGCTACAGACTCAGTTGGTGTCAATCATTCTCTTACTTGTAAAAGAAATCTTACCACATATGATAAATATATACGCATGAATCACAATCACTGTTATATGGTCTAATTTGCCTGAGTTTGAAAGTTGCATGAACAGGGGAATAATGCTTCTAGACCTTTATGAGTTTGTCAAATCTATAGAGACATTACTATGGCATTTAATTAATTCACCAGCATCATGACACATGGAAGTTGTATTCATTTTGTTCACTCTGTCACTCACGAAGGGGTGGTTTTGAGTGCTTCCTCTTACAAATAGCCTTCTTTGATCCTTCTTTTATTTAAGCCATTCATAAGACTTTCTCTATGGTGTAGTCCGAAGGGCGGGATTGCTGGGTTGTACAAATGCATGTATGTGAATGTCAACTTCTTTATGGAGTTTGCTTACTATGTCACTCTCATGCCATCCGGGAATGAATAGACAGGCTCATGGCTACATACATTTGTCCACACTTACTGCTTTGTGCCATCTTTGGACTAGAGAGATGTCCCGTTGTGCTTTAGTTTAAGTTCCCCTGGTTGATAATGAAGTTGTGCATGTTTTCACATGTTTCCTGCCTATTTCTATTTCCTCTTCTGCAAAATATCTGTTCACAGTTTTGTTCTATTTTTTGAAAGATTCTCCTACACTTGGGCTTTAATTTCCAGTGTTTTATATCATCTTTTAGTGATGAATCTATTATTTTAATGTACTCAAATATCATTTCACTTTTAAATTTATTCTTTGAAATCTTGTTTTTAAATACTTTTTATCTTGAAATTATTAAATATAAAATAAGCACACTTACAGCTATAAAATGTTAAATCTGCCAATCAGCATCCTTTTCCCAAATAATAAAAGAGCTTTAATTACTTTAATTCCTGTCATGATCTCCTCACAGAGATATTATCTATGACCTTTAGTTTTATCGATGCTTTAATTTAGATAATGTTAATATCTTCAGAATGTCATTTTTATTTGCCCAAATGTTTATAATTTTACTTTCCTTCTTCTACCTCTAGTATTTTTCTGTGATCATTTGATTCTTTTCAAGTGTACATTAAAAGTATTATTTGTGATATTGTGTCATCAGTAGACTATTGACTTTTCATACTGTATGTGTCTTTTATTTTAACCTCATCTTGAGAGTTTTACCAGGCTATAAGAATTTTGGAAGACTGCTTCTTATCACTGATGCTTTGGACTCACGGAGACTATTACATAAGCCATTGTGCTTCGCTTTCATTTCAGGCATTGAGAAGCCAGTTGGAGGCCTCTCCATGTTTTCTTCCTGTTTCTAAGATACTTCCCTCTCTTGGTTCTTCTTCTACCTCATTATCTTGTGTCTGTCAAGGGAAACATTTTCCTGTATCTTGAATGTTCTGGAGTTAATAGATATCTTTCATCTAAAGATTTGCAGGATTAATCAATTATGTACAATATTAATTTCCACTCATTTTCTCTCTCTCATTCCAGACAGTAATCACATACATATTGTATCTTTATGATAACCTCTACCTTCATGTCACTCATCCTATCTTTCATATTTTATCAGCCATTATAAAATACACACCAGGGAAGATCCCTCTTCCTCCAATCTTCCCACCTATAGCAGATAACAGAGTCCATTCTGGGTAATACAAGTCACCAGTTAGTTGGTAACTAAGATCCCCAAACTATGGCACATGGAAGTACGGCCTAGAAGAAGCTTTTCCACATTCTAATCCTTGTCTCCTGCACTTTCTAGGCCCTAATATCAATTACACCATCCCTTGTCATTTCCTGCATTTCTTGGTCAATACTGACCCACTTCTTAGATCTCTGGAACCTAACCTCCCAGCTGAACTCCTGAGACTTTTTAAATTTCTCTTCCTACCCTGTCATTTGTCTCCCTAAATGAAAAGTCTCAGCATGAAGTGCCAGGTTGGAAGGCTTCCTGAATTTGCAAGATTGACCTATGATGATAAAAAGAAATAAACCAAAACATATTACTATGATTAATGAATGAATGGATGGATGGCTAGTTCCTGCAACACCTACAATGCCCTTTGACAATATGTCTATTAATAAATTGACTTATGTGAGCTCGCCTAGGAATCTGAGCATCATTTATAACATTAATTCCTTTGGAAAGTTAATACAAAGTTTGAAAAGACTGGCTTAAAAATGGACTCTTGGAACACAGTCCACTTTTAATATGGGCCCTGGCTGTCCAGGAGAGAATTTGGATGACTGTGTGGCCTGGGAGGGAAATGTACTCTGTTAGCCGGCAATGCCACAGATTTGCACATTGCACGTTTGTTTGGTGTAATCATCCGTCTAACTGTGAGCAAAGAGCAAGGCTGAAGTGCTGCTGATTATGTCTAATGTTGATAGATTCCATTTTAGCAGAGCAGACTGCTAGGTTCCATCACTACATCTTCATTCTGAATATGATTTCTATTGTCTTCCTTCTTTAGTCAGCCAGCAGCAGAGCAGCAAAGTGACTTCACCTTGCAGCTCAGTAACTTTTAATTGCCTGTTCAGTTTCCCTTGATTGTGAGAAAAATGGAGTCATTCTCTGTGCAGTTTTAGTTCCCAGAGCCACAACTGGTAAGAGCTTATACTAACCATGGGAAGATTTCACACATCTTTGGAGCGAGAAAGCTGCCTTGAGATCTTACTAGGTCTTACTGTGGTGGGTATGAGTTTTGTGTGTATGTGTGCAATGTGTGTCAGTATTTATGTGTGTTCTTCTTCTTCTTCTTTTTTTTTTTTTTTTTTTTTGAGACAGGGTTTCTCTGTATAGCAGCCCTGGCTTTCCTGGAATTAGCTCTGTAGACCAGGCTGGCCTCTGTCTCACAGAGATCTGCCTGCCTCTGCCTCCCACGAGCTGGGATTAAAGGCGTGAGTCACCATGGTGCATTACCTAGAAATGAGTTCACCACAGTAGTAATAAGTACAATGTGGAATTGTCACCCATGTACATTTTCTCATTTACATTATTCAAAACTTAGATAACTTTATAATCGTAATTAAATATTTCTTCCAAAACAGTGGAGAACAATGGCATTTAAAATTAGTCTAGGACATTATAATCACCCACTTCAGCATTATCATGTCAAGTAGAGTAGACCGAGGCTGAGTGGGTTTCATAATTGCTTCCAGTTTCACTGGAACCAGGGCAATTTCACAACCTCTAGGACATTACTGCAGCTTCCTCTGGTCCTTGCTGTTGTCTTGATCCCGATGACCCAGATGCTGGAGGAGCAGCCTTCTGTCTCCTCTGTCACAGTTGCTGTCAGCACTGCTGAGCACTCTGCTTTTGAGCACAGTGCATCTTAAGAACTCGCTTCAGAACAGCCTTGGTTTCATTGCACACATAATTGCAGGGATTGACTTCCCCCACAGGTATTAGAATTTTTATGGCTTTATGACTAATGGAAGGTGAGGGGGCCTCCCTCATGGCATTGTTGGGAGGTGCTTCTGACTTGTGAAGGAAAAGGAAAGATGGGGTGGGAGTTTCTAGAGATTTTGAAAATTTATTTTCATGTTTTAAACAATAGGGGAGCCCTTTTCTTCTTCTCGTGTGAAAAACAAACAAACAAACAAAAACCAAAAACAGACCAAAACAAACAAAAAACCCAAAGCAATCAAAGCCCAAATGTACAGAGCCCATGTGGGAAATCAATAGGGGAAATCCATGAAGGTATAGCTTATCCAGCTTTAGAAGGGGAGATTCCTGAATCCAGCATTTCCTAGCATTCCTCAGTATTCAAATAAGAAGAAGACTGGCTCTGCCATCAAGGAGTTAGAGCTCCAGATAAAGCCCCCCCCCAACTCCAGATGTAGAACCCACTAGTTCTGAAGCTGTCATCTTTAGCATGGAAAATGCAATATGTTTTCTTTTGGGGGTTTCCAGATATTCTGAAGTGAATGAATGATTGGAATTAAATTATATTCATTAGATTACATTGTGTGCCATGTGAGTGACAAAGTCTTTACGACTCGTGCTAATCTGCTACTGCATGAACGATTCAGAACACAGTCTCCCACGATGTTGTCAGGTCAGGGGCTCTCCCCCGAGTCTGTCTGCCATGCATAAGGCACACAGGCACAATCAAGTAGTCATGAGGCATTCGTCCACCACATCTTCATTTTCATCCTTCCCCTTTCATGGAAACATTTTCTGTCTTTCCTGAAGATATTAAACATGCTTACAATCCTGATATCTTTCCTAACAATACTAATCATTGGCCCTTCAATTTACTGCGATGTTGTAACCTCATGAGGTCTCTCACATAGCCAGGTGTTACTTTTCCTAGATTTCTCTAGAAACTCACAGCAGCTCACAGTGCTCCATCACCACTTATCCAAGGGAGATGAAACTTACTGGTACTCACAGCCTTTAGGACCCTAGTTCTTGGACAGGGAGATATCTTAAAAATTTGGCTTGCTCTTCCTTCTCTGTTTTCTGATTTGTAATTCTCAAAAAACAGGAAAATATTTTAAACTTTCCTTGTAGGTACTTACTTGAAGGAAGAATATTAATGTCATTGAAAGGAGCAAAGACCTAATGGTTTTTCTGGAAGAGGTTAGAATAATAAGTGGGAAAAAAGAAAGTGAAGTAAAGAGAAAGCCCAAAACAGAGGACATAGTAATTACCAAGCTGGTGTTCATTAATAAGCTCTAATGCATTCTTTCTTGATACATTAGAATTTTTCCTGCAGTTTCCTAGCTCAATTCAAATTGTGGTTCATCAAAAATTTTACTGAAACCATTCCATAGAACATTGCATCTTATTCTACTAATTTATTTTTATCGCAGTCATTTACTCTTATATAATGTCACCTTATGGCACAAGTAAGTTGGCTCAGCAGGTAAAGGCTCTTGCAGCCAAGTCTGCAGACCTGAATTTGATCTTTTGGACTCACATACAGAAATGAAAGAGCCAGCTCCTCCAGGTCGCCCTAGCCTCATGTCATGATAGGAGCAAATACATGCATACAAGTACCCCCCCCCCTCCACGCACATACATAAGAAAAAGAAAAGAAAAGAATTGGTATGTTGTACTCGCTCTATCTGCATATAGCATCAAATTTTCCAGCTGTCTGTGTTTTAGCCTTTGTGACCTGGAGATCTCCAGCAGAGTCTCCCTGGCTTTCTAGATCAAGCTACCTATGTCCTCTTCATATACAGACAATCACTAGCTCTAAAGATGTGTAAGAAAAAAAAGGAGTGGGTTTCCTGTTTGCTTCCTTGGACTTGTTTTTATTTGTTGGTCGATGAGATAGGTGTGCTTGCAGGTGATTAGATTTCCTAGTCATGGGGATAGATGAAAATCATTTACTGGGTAGTATCAATTAAAGATATTCCAAAGGGCAGTGTAAAACCTTGTCTCCCCACCCCCCAAAAGCACACTTCATTTTTACCACCTATTCAGGGTGGGAACCAAAGATATGAATTTGGAAAGTACTTTTGATAAGTACTGAACTTTTCCACAGAACAATAAAGTGCATTGAAATTGGAAGCACTTTCAAAAATACCCATATAGATAATTGAAATCCTATTGTTATGGTCAGGTGGAAAAATTGAGAAATATCCCATAATTAAGCACAATAACGAAGAGCAAGTGCCTCTCTACAGACCCCACCATCTTGCCCATGTGAAATGTCTCAATGGCTTCTCGCCTTGACCTCACTTCAAAGGCTTTCCACCCTGCTTGTGATTGTTCAGGTGCTTAATGCTTTACTACATGTAATACAAATCAATCACCATTCAGAATTTGTGTATATTCTGATGTTTCCTATGTGGCAGGAATGTGTTTTAGGAGAAATCTCTGAATTTGATTAGACAGGCAAAGGATACACTTGTTAATAGGCTTGCCCAGAGGAAAATTTCTTAAATTTCACAAATAGATGATTTGGGTCAAATTGTCTGTCCACTATTATGGTGATTAATAAAAGTAGTGAAGAATCATGGCAGCATTGCTCCCTAAGACAGTCCCTCCTCCTCTCTTAGTAGACCTGCAGGTGGTGACTGTGTCTGCCTTCTTTCTCCTCACACTCGGTTCCTATCTTAGCCCTTCACTGTAAAATGATTATGGCTTGATTCTTCAGTGCTCTACCACTTCTCCTAGGGTCTAGACAAATTTATTTATATCTATGCTTGTGGGAATTTACATATATTTATTTATACACTCTGAGTGACAATGAATATTCTACCTGTCAGAAACTACAGATAGTAGGAGAGTCAAGCCAAGGGTTTCAAGCAGTTGCTCTCCATTGTAACTGAAATCATCGAGAAAGACCATTCCAGTATTCTAAAAGAATAGCCTTGCCCCCACCATTCATATATTAGCACTATGCCTTGATCGCTGTGATTTAAAAACCACTGACATTGTGTCATAGCAGTGAAGACAACTTAGGGTTGATAGCACATAGTTTCTTTGAGACTGGTCGAGTTGTTAAGTGTTAAGTATGACTATGACCTAATGGGTTGCACACCCGTGTCAGTTATATCAGTGGTTATAACATAAAGTAATTTTAATTCCTATAGTATTTTCTATTTCCTCCTCTTTACTTGATTCTTCATTGTGTTAAATATACGTAAACTTTGCGGCAACGTGAATGTGCGGCAGAATGAGTTACCACCTGCAATCAAACACCTGCAAACACCCACACGGGTCAACACAGCACCCTGGAAACTGCCTCCTACCTCGGGAAAGCAATTTCTAGTTTCTCATCTCCACGGTTAAATACCTCCATTTTTTTCTCCCCAGAGTTGAATTGTTCATCTACTTGGAATTTCTATGAAAGAGTAATTGTGTACATATTTTTTGTGTAGTTCTTTTGTTTGCAATTTTGTGTTTGTGAAATTCAGACATGGTCCTGTGGGGGAGCTTGAGTCTGTACTTTAAAACTGCTTCATGGGAAGTTTTTATGGTACTGGGGTGTAACCAAACTTTTGGCAATGCTTGGCGAGCAGTCTCCCACTCAGCCGTAGCACTTTGTATACTGTTTTTTAGAGAGACCAACATTTCTTTACCCATATTGATTGAAATATGTGAGCCCTTTTTATAGTTTCATATCATTATAAAGAAAATTCTGCGTATTTTTATGGATTTATCTTGGTTAATATTGTTATTTTCTATTGTATATCAGACAGGACTCAAATAGAAATTTAGTGATACAATCAGGAAATGTCTACTGTGGCATTGATAGTAGAGACTATTAAACCATTGCCCAGAATGGCCACGGAAGTTTACATTCCCATTGTATTTATCTACTTTGCCATTATAAGTCTTTGTGTTAGTTTTGGTGGTCAATTATTGTTTCTATAAACATCCTTTTAAATTTTGTGGTGTGTCTGCTAGGTTTCAACATGTTTTTTTTTCCCTTAGAATCTTGGGTGACACGAAAAGACAAACTTGCTGATTCTTGCTCTATATAAAAATAAAATCATTGTAGATAAATACTTTTGTATTTAAAGAGATAGAGACCAGTATTTCTGTGGAATCAACTCTTTATGATTTGAAGAGAGAGATGAGGATGGGAGAAAGGGGTGAAGAAATAAGAGATAAGACTTTGGATATTTTCTACATTCCAAAAGCATACTTACATTTTGCTTGGCCCTTTTTTATAGCTAAAGTTATTTTTAAGTTAAAACATAAATTTGGAGTACTGAAAATAGTTTTGCATTCAATGTTTTCATCACCAAGTCTCCACCCCATGTTTCTAATTATTCATTAGCAATACTCTTTGTGGCATCATGCACTCTGCCTGCTCCTGAAATAGTGAGTGGAGGCCTTAACTGCCTGGAATGATCACCCTCAGAATGCAACTCTAGAACATGCTGTCTTTACTTCTGTTTTCATGGGGACTTAGAGCCCTTAGGGAATCAAAACTTATTCTCCATAAACAGAATGCTCTCTCTCTCAGCCTGTATTCCTAAACATTGTCTCTAACATTCAATCTTCTATGGCACATGAGTGGTATCTTTTTGTTTGTTTGTTTGAGATGTGTTGTTACATTGGGAATAATGGAACTCCTTGGGATTTGATTAGGTGTTCTTTGAAATGAGTTTGATTTCTAAGGGTTCTGAATGAAAGTCAAGTTGATAATCATGGCACTTTTGTAAACATGTGTCATACAATGCCCTGCATAATAGAAGGATAGCTGGCACTGCCTACTTTACTTTGTGTCTCCCATGTCAAAACAGTAAGGCCATCTTTAATATATGTGCCATTTGTAGAGGTTTGATTGGTCTTGCAACCTTTGCCATTACATAGGAAGATAAATAATTTATATTGAAAATTGAAGAATACTATATTTTCCCAAGCTGTTAATTTAAGGATATTGAAAAATAATGTTAAAAATTTTCTTCTAATACATTCTCTTTCACATAATAATGGAAGCCTCTAGTTAGGTGTCACTCTGTTCTGTTAATTTTATCTTTACATTTCCTTTTCTTTTTAATCAGTTGGTTCTGAAAATATAAATAACTCTAAGCGTGTTTGTAATATATATATATGTATATATATACATATATATATGTATATGTATCCATAATCCAATTTATAGTTTATACATTGGTTTGTTGCCCAGTAATTTCACTGGTAATTTACTGCAAATTAAAATTTTGAAGCAATAGTAAATGATATTTCAGTTTGTCAATTACTCTGAAATGAGTACCTTGAGGGCAGATATGTTGCATTCTTACACATTTGACTGGAAAGGACTCTATTTTGCAGTCTCGACTAAATAGGGAAAAATTATCTGCAGAGAGCAAAAGACGCAGAGCTCAAACTGAGGCAGCCCTGGGCACACGGATTGTTTAGAAGTGCAATTGGGGTTAAGTCTATTAAGTGGCAATTGCTTATCTCTTCTTTCTTTATAATATTGCAGTATTCTAAGTATTCTTTTTGAGCAGTGAACTATTCTAAGTAGCCAGATCAAAGAAGGGAGCAAATGACAATTTTAATTATGTGACCTACTAGCAGCCTAGGCCTTATGAAGTGATGCTGTAGTACATTCCCAACAGCAAAAATGGACAAAGATGCTCTTACCTGCTTCTTTTGTGTCCTCTCTGCTTCAGAGGCCATGGGATGAACCCAGAGGCTTCAACTGTATGGTAACTATACTTGGGTAAATAATAATGAAATGACCTTGAAATATCAATTATATCATATCTACATGTTAAATATTTATTAAGTATTTGTTTGGATTGAAGCTAAAAATATTTGGCAATCTCTATGTGTAAGGCGTTTTCATCATAGTTGAAAACTACATAGGGGATGTGACGGTTTAGAAAAGCGTGATGCAAATGGCAACAAAAATAGCGTGACAGAAGTCTAGTGAACCATGACTCTTAGAAAGTAGACAATACCTATGTATTTTTCATCACTGTAGTCAAAATATCTCAACCAGTTAAAGGAAATGGATGTCATCATCTGTTCACACTGCAGGTGATCAGAGTTGGGAAGGGAGATTGGCAGCCTGTAGGTCTTCAGATTTCAGAATCTCTTTGTTTGCTCTGTAGAGGGGCCTGGGATACTGCATGTTAACACTGCTGATTCCCAGTGACCTCTACCAGGGAGAACACACTTATGGATCAAAGAGACAGACCTAAAAATACAAAAGCAGCACCATCCTCAGAACACAAAATACCAAGAACTAAAGCTCTGTGCTGCTAGAGATCTGCTGTTGTGTGATAGGACACCAACATGCTGTTCACTGGCTGGACCTGGCAAATGCTTTCTTTAGACTTTTATTGTTTGAATGTTGTTAAGGGAAACTCAGTTTTATGCTTTCGCTGAAGCGGGACATGGAATGAGATAGCTAATATTCATATCCGAAGTTAAATCTAACACTGGATGTAAAGTACTATTAATCCATAGTTATACTAATTTGAAGTCAAAACCAGAATTGAATCACCAGTGTGAAACAGGAAGTTGCAATGGAAGCAGAAAGTTTGCCTTGCTTTCAACTATAATGGCAAGGTGTCAGTTATGGGGGCCTGGAGAGATTGGCTCAGTGGTTAAAAGCACCTGCTCTTGCAGAGGACCTGGGTTCAATTTCTAACAACAATGTGATAGCTCACAACTATGTATAACCCCAGTTAAAAAAATTAAAACAAAAAGCAGGTGTGGAATTTTCACCTGTTGCCTCCATGAGATAAGTGTGTCCTTATAAGCACAGTTGAGGCATATAAAGTATTTAGAAATGATACTAAGAAAGAGCCTATAACCCATCTTCTCCCTCAGCTTTGACTTCCATCATTTCTTTGGGCCATAATATAATTGTGGTCCTGGAGACTGTAGTATTTGAAAACAGTTTATAGGTTGAATCTATGCAAAATTAGACTAAATGGTAGATATGCTTACAAATCGACTATTTAAAACATACTTGTGGAGATATCAATACAAACAATAGCCAGAGAGGTTACAGTATATGGGAGTCGATATTTGATAGAGCAGCATTATTTCCATGAAGATGGATATCTGAGCTCCAAACAGATTTTCAAGAAAGAAGGGCAAATTTTAATATAAAATTTTCATAACAGTGATAAATTATAATAGCTGTTTGGATTACTTTCCTATTATCACACCCCTATGATCTAGTATTGTCAGGGTTTTCTTTTATTTAGGTTCAACCCGCAGGCCCAGGAATGCATTGTAAGGAAAATAACATGTTCCGCAGTCCATTCTAACTATGTGTGTTTTTTGGAGAAATCTGTTCAGAAGAAATGAACTTACGAAATTTGGATTTACTCCCTTAGTCTGTCAGGACAATACAGGCATGTGATCTTGAAGGGGATTTTGGAGGAGGATAATTTGAATGAGCACAATTAATAATTATTTCTAGGGAGGCAGCTGGCAAAGGTCTCACGGTAGCATTACGGAAAACAAGAAAATTAGTCTAGACGATGTCTACTGGGAGTATATAACCCCTCTGCCTTTCCCAGCTGACAGTCTAACCTGATTTTGTGCAAGATTTGATGTGTGTCTAGCATGGTGGGTGCGGTAAGAAAACAAACCAGAACACAACACACAAGAGGATTCTGCCATTGCCACTGGTCTAGATTTTTCACAAAAAGGTAAAAGTATATTTTTGTTTTGTTTTGTTTAAAAAACAAACTGCACTAGGGTTATATTATGAACCTGTTTTTAGACTCACTGAAGGTAGCTTGTCATTGTTTTTGAGACAGCGTTTCTCTGTAGCCCTGACTGTCCAGGAATTTTCTCTGTAGATCAGACTGGGCTCAAGCTCATAGATCTGCCATCCTCTACCTCCCTAGTGCTGTCGTTTTGTCCAACATCGTGATTCTCAAGTGCAGGATTTCCAAGGTGAAACCCTCACCATTAGAAACAGAACCACTGGTATAAGCCAGAATCCCTTATTTCTTAGGTGATTCAGAGGAAAAATGTGTGTCTTAGGAAAAGTATAAAAACATTGGTTAATGTTTTGGTATCTCTTAAGTTGGTTTCTTAAGAAGTCCCTGCTTTATGTTCTGGTGTTGAAAGCTTGGATGATAACTGCTGTAGAATGACTGGTCTATTAGCCTTATAAAATGTAAAAAAATTCATTTGATAAAAACAATCCATAATTGGGATAATACCATGTATCAATGGTGAAGTTTAAACTTTGGAATAAATGTTCTTATTTTCATTCAATATTTTTTTTATAAAAGAAATGCTCTCTTAATTAGGCCTCAGTTATAGCTTATCTTAAGTGGGCAATTCTGTGTATCTAATATGCTGTTCTATGGTTAGGTCTCATTTAATGCACGCTAAACTTTCAAGATTATTATAGAGTGTACAGTTTATGGTTTTGCAACACAAGGCTAGGGGAAACAACACAGCCTTCTAAAGATTATTTTGCTGGCAGAGTAGAGAGTTCAGAACTGTCTCCGTACATTCCATGCTCCCTAACGTTCGTCAAGTTGCCTCACCATAAATATAATGGACACAGAGGACACCATGCTAGGTGAAATAAACCAGACAGAAAAATGCTGCTTGATGTCATTCGTCCGTGGAATATAACCAAGTCAAATGCATGAAGTCCGAGGAAAGACTGTAGTTACCGAGGACAGAAAAGCAGTGGGGGACTAACTAACATGGTACAACGTCGAGGTGGCAGTTCTTTAAGAAGTCTAGGGATGGAATAGACAACAGCATGACAGCCATGATGTCTTCTGTTTACCAGAACTTTCCTTAGTGGGCTTTAGGTGCTATCACTGGGCATGCTCAAGAGGTAGCTCTATGAGGAGAGTTGTGTGCTTAGATGAAGGCATAGTTTACTCCATCTCTGTGTTTAAAAACACTTTGCTGCACACACTGAGTTTATAAGATTTTTAAATGAATCCCAGCTTAAATAAATATCAGTATTCCATAAAGAAAATCATTTCACATCCGTTTCAGAGGGAAGGTTCTCCAACCTTATAACCTACGATATACTCTCTTCTGACTTGCTTGTCCTTTCCAGAGAGTTGAGTCTAAATCCAGAGAAAGGATAAAACAATTTTAATCAAGTCATTATGGAAATGAGTGCTTGGTGTTGGTTTACGGAGTTATAGTTATAGTTTATCACGCCTAGCACAGATTACAATGAAAAAAGGAATTGTCTGGGACTCCACCAGAGTATGAAACTAAGTCTGGATTTTACTAAGACTCAGAACTGGCAACTGAATCTATCCTCACTTCATTTGCAGTGCGTGACTGTGATAGTCACGAGTCATTCCAAGTCCAGTTTGCTATTATATGAACTCTCCCTACTTAGTATCTAATTAAGTTCTATTTATTATCTTTATAAATAATCACATGTGGAAGACTTCACCCTCAATCAAGGTGGGAAAGAGTTTCTGACTTTTTCAGAGCTGACAAATTATGTGGTCATGCTAAACCAGAAGTCAAGTAATGGGGAAACTGTGTATTAGAGGTGAGTCTGCCTCAATGTGTTCATATACATGTCTTTAATAAATGGCTTCTGTATAATTGTGTGTCACTCAATAAAGTGCAGGAAGATGACTTAGTAAATAAAGTGCTTGTTAAATTGCCACACAAGTGTGAGGGCATTAGTTTGGATCCCAAGAACCCTCATCTGTAATCCAGTTCCCCTGTGAGGACCTGGAATGGATCCAGATGATCCCCAAAAGCTTATGGGTGATTTAGGCTGGCAGGTGACATGAACAGACAAAAAACAAAAAAAAATGACAGCAAGAGGAGACGGAGAGCCTGTCTCAAACAAGGCAAAACATGAGGGGCCAACTCATGAGATTGTATTCTGACTTTGATACAAATGCCATGGCACAGAGAACCCACATTGAAGAACACAACTGTGTGTTGTGCAAACATACATACACCATGCATAGTATGCACACACACACAACATACACATACACACACTCACTAAAGAATAATAAAAAATAAGACATCCTGACATCCACATAAAGTTGCTCATGTCCACTTGTAACTCCAGTTCCCAGAGATCCAACACCTGTTCTTCTCATTCAGTCACACATGAACATACAGATATATACATGGACACATAATCTAATGTAAAATAAGTCTTTAACAAACAAGTAAACTCCATATGTATTTACTAGGAAAGCATATGGTAACATTTATAATGTTGAGAACAATAACAAGCCGCTTTAGCCCTTGATCTTTACTTCTGTTTGGTGCCCCATCTGTGCCAACACTTCTGCATTTTCATTGTATTCAAAAACGTCAGCTTTAGAAGTTAGAAAGCCTAGTCTTTTTTCTATTTTAGCTGAAGTGTGGGAGGAAGGGCACAAAGAGTGCATCAATTCTGAATTTCTGCTAACATAATCAGTGACTTGATTTGTATTAAAAAATGTAAATGTTTCTTTGAAATCTGACTTGGCCTTTGAGAGCAGAAAGGTACTTACTGAGAAATCTGCCTCGACAGAAGCAATCCTACTTGCAAAGTAGAAAATGATGTTGTTGGCTTGGACAGATCTCTAGTCGGCTGTGAAATTCATAATCTTTTATCTATAAAATAGCTGCTCTGCTGAATGACAAAATTGTTTCTAAGTTGAGTATTTACTAGATCAAAAGACAAATACTCAGCATGCACACCTAAGCAACAACATCAGGATGATTTGAAAGGGACAGTTGCTTTCTTAAGGGTACAGATACTGAAAGTCAGTGGGAATATTGCTTTAATAAGCCAGATGTCATTTTCATTTATTTCTTCAGTAAAATTCCAATGCCATCATGACTTCAAAAAAAGCTCTGAAAATACTGAGAGATTTCACTGATAGATGGCCCTCATACAGAGTAAAATTCTTAGAATGCTCCATTTTTTTGTTCTTCATTGTCCGATAGATTAAACCAGTTATTCAGTGTTTAATTATGTGCTGAGCTAGAAGTCTACAGGCTTCTTCTCATTTAGTATGAGTTTTTTCCTTTAAGTCGCTGTCAATTTTGAATAATCAAAGCTTGAATCATAAAACAATAGGTGTGACCAATTCTTCCAGTCAAAATCAAAGTGAAACCAATCTGACCATAAACAAAGGATAGGGCTATTTTTATGAGAGTCTATTCTTGCATGGAAGGAAAGAAGGTGGATAGATCGTTTTCTCCCTGTTTAACTAGCTGCCACAGAAAGAAAGGCAGGGGATTGTAGTTTGCTTTTTGAAAAGCAAGACTATGGTGACTATATTGAGAAAAACTCAGCTAGTCACAGCTGGACTTTTTCATAAGATCATGATCTATGCTTATTTGTCATAAACTTGTCATTAACATGAACTAATTTCATGACTAGGATATTTGGGGAGCATTGGTTAGTTAATATTAATGGTTCTGTTCTGTTGGCCTGAAGTTATGATTTATAGTCTAAATTTAATGAATAAGCTTCTCTGGTGTATATTTATTGTAGTGTTTAATTTTAAATCTAGCTATTGGGTTATCACTGGAATTATATAAAAATTGATATTAGGTTACAAGACTCAATAGCTGTTTGTTTTAAGGGCTCTGGATATTAAATGTACAATTTTATATTGAGTTTTAAAGATCTGCCAATCATTTGTATTATAATTTAGCCTGGTGGTTAAAACCTGCAGGGCAGATCAACAGTTCTGTCCATGTCTTTGGAAAAAAATAACACTTGGTGTGCCTAAGGCAGCCTTCACTGACAGTTCTCAAGTTGTACTGTGCATACAACTTAATTTTGGTTAGTAAAACTCTTCAGTATAATTAGATAAATAAATATATTTATGAGGATGGATATGCATTTATTCCAAATGAATATTCACTGAGTCCTATAGTATGTACCTACCATTTTATGAAACCTGAGTAGAAGCCCATTTTAAGCCCACAACACAGAAAATAAAGAAAAGGAAAATGAGAGAGGTATAAAAAATAGACTTTAAGTAATGAGATCTGGCTCTATGGCTCTGTATGGTTTTAGAGTTCAAACGTGGGGGGGGCATTTTTATTTGTAACTCACACAGCATGCAGGATACATAAGGGGGCATTTTTATTTGTAACTCACACAGCAAGCAGGATACATAAGGGTTTGAAAATCAGTGCTGGAAAACGCTTCTCTAGACTTCTAGAGTGCCTAGGCTCAACACATATCTAAGCAATAAGGACTCTCTGTACCTAGCTTGTTGCTTTGACTGTTGGTTATCCTTGGATTTTTTTTCTTTTCTTTTTACTATTCTCGATTCCTCCTTATTAAAAGGTAGTTCACATCTACAGAGAATATAGAAAAATTTTAGTCATTTCAGCTTCTTTAGCTTATTTCTAATGGTTCAACTTGTCCTTGATCTCTACTGAGTTGTTTAAAAGTTTGCTAGTATTGAGAGTTTTCAGAGATTCTGAGACCAACTCTTTTATGGTTGGTCTGACAATTAATTCCAGGGTTCCAGGTCAGAACGGAATTCTGTCTACAATAGACAACAGGAAAAAAATCTTTTCAGTTTCCATACTTGTAATGAATGCAGCCAGTTTTCTCAAATGGCTGGATTTTTTTGCTGTATATTAACAGATCTATGATTGTAATCTTTCATGTCAAAACCTTCAACTAATTTGAGTAAGTTGTAAACATTTGCATGACTGTTGTAATCTGTGAAAATACTATATGATATGAAGCTTTATAGACAAAATCATCTAATAGTATAATTCAAGCTAAGAACATTTGCAGAAAAAATATTTCAGGGTGTCACATTTGATTTATTTAGTTAGTTAGTTCTTTGCTTGTTTGAGACAATATTTCTCTGTGTTTTCCTGGCTGTCATAGAATTTACTCTTTAGAACAGGCTGTCCTGGAATTCAGATTCTCCTGCCTTCCCAGTGCTGGGATTAAAGGTGTGAGCCACCATGTCCAATCTTGGATATCATATTTAAGAAACAAAGAAAAATATGAAACATTGTTTCCATCTAGTGAAATAGATTGCCATAAGGTAGTAAGCAAGGATGAGGAATCGAAAATATTTTTTACCTAAATTCTATAAAACCAATGTAGAGGTCAGTTATCTTTAGGTTTGAGAGTTTTAGTAAGAAAAATCAGGGCACATTTCAATAAACTGGCTTGATAAAATAAATTTTTATGTCACAGTCTGATTATAAAAAGCTTTCACTACGTATATCCAACTATACATGACAGGCTTACACAAAATGCCTATGAAACAATGAATGTGAAAGAGTTGCTTTCAAATGCTGTGGTCCAGGGAGGTAAGCAGCCATGAACGTACCCAGTAGTCACAGATACAAGAGGACCTATGCTCAGTAATGCCTTAAGATGGCTACAAAGAACAAAGCATAGAAGAAAAACAAATCCAATAAGAGATGGGAGAGCTGAATTTCTTATGAGTTAGTTAAATTGCCAAGTCAATGTCAGCCAACCTGTCTTGTTGAGGAAACTGGCCACAAACTAGTCACTGCCGAGATCATTCTTTCTTCTGCAGATTGTACATGCTTAGCACGAGGAAAGTCACATGTACAATCAACACAAAGACCGGATCGATGATGTAGGAAGCTGGAAACAAACTGGACATGCCCTTGGATAAAAATGCAATTTTAATCCAGCGAGATCTGAGGAATATTTAAAAAAAAAAAAAAACAAAACTTTGTCATTGCTGTGTATAATGTGGGAGGAGGGCATGTGCGCCCCAGAGTGTGTGGCAAGGTCAGAGGAAAATGCTGTGGAGTTGTTTCTCTTTCTAGCTTTACATACTGCTCTACTTTTTTTTCTTTTTTTTCTTTTTGCTGTTGCTGCAGTTTAAACACCCTAACCAAAACAGCTAAGGGGAGAAAGTGTTTATTTGGCTTCCAATTCCAGGTTAAAGTACATTGTTGCACAAAGAAGTTCCTCACAGAGGCTGAAGCTTGAGAGAGCTGCTCATGGACATTGTGTGTTCTCTTATGTTCATCTAACTTTCTTTACAAATGTTGACTCCCATATTCAGGGTATGTCTTCCCATTTTGATTAACAGTCAAGGCAGTTCCCCACAGACATGTCTGGTAAGAAAACCTGATCCATGAAATGCATCAATCGAAACTAACTTTCCCACTGATTCTAGTTTGTAGGCAATTGATGACTAAAATTAACTAGCAAGGATGGGTTCCAGGAATTGAACTCAGGCCCTCAAAACTTATGCAGCAAACACTTTTACCTGGTGAGTAGTAATCTTGCTGACCTCAGAAGATAAACCTGTAACAATTCGCTCTGAGAAATTTTTAGCTGTATGTGGTGAAATAGACAAACCGAAGCTATTGAGCTCTCCTTTGGAATGCAGGCTCAATAAAGCTTCTTTTCTGATTCTTCAAAAAATGAAATAAGCTGGGCAATGGTAGTGAATGCTTTTAATTCCAGCACTTGGGAAGCAGAGGTAGGTGGATATCTGAGTTTGAGGCCAGCTTGGTCAATAGATCACATCAGGGCTGCACAGAGAAACCCTGCCTTGATAAAGCAAAAGAGAAAAAAAAAAGAAAGGAAGGAAGAAATATGCATCCCATTTGTATGTATGTTTCAGCAGATGATTGGATGGATGGAGAGATGGATGGGTGGATGGTCTAAGAATATAGCACGTAAGTAAATTAAGATGGGATTTCCAAATCAGTTATTTATTTTCCTCTTCACCCAGATACAATTTATGGAAAACAAATTCTCGTTTTGTTTTCCATTTTCATAGATCGTATGTATTATGTGTGCGTATTTGTGTGTGTGCATGTGCACACACATCTGCACACAGTTGTGCATGTAAATTTGTATGTTGTATCATGTGTATCATATGTTTGTAGGAGAAGGGCTGCTTGTTGGTCCTGGCTGCCCAGAACAGAAATAATCACACAGAAATTGTATTAATTAAAACACTGCTTGGCCCATTAGCTCTAGTTTCTTAATGGCTAACTCTTACATTAATTTAACCCATTTCTATTAATTTGTATATCGCCACGTGGCAGTGGGAGTGGCTTACTGGCAAAGATTTGGCATGTCTGACTCTGGCGACTCCATGGCGTCCCTCTCTCCACCTTCCTTTTCCAAGCATCAGTTCCATCTTCCCTGCTTACCTAAGTTCTGCCCTATCAATAGCCCAAGTCAGTTTCTTTATTCATTAATGCTAATCACAGCACACAGAGGGGACTCCCACATCAATGTTCTTGGGCATGTGGAGGCCCAAAGTGATTTTAGGAACAACCTGTCACTGCTTGCTCACCTTACCTGTTGAGGTGTGTTTTTGTTTTTGTTTTTGTTTTTTTTTCTTCTTAGCTTTGCAGATCAGATCAGATTTGGAGAACTTGTAGATATGACCGATATGACTAACCTCACTAGCCAGCTTGCTCTGTGGAGCCCCTGTCTCTTCCTTCTGAGGCTGGAATTACAGGCGGGCTCTCATGCTTACTCAGCTTATGTGTGTGTTCTGGGAATATAAATTCCGCTCCTCAGTGCCACCTCCCCCAGCCCAGTTTAGGAGTGGTTTTTTTTGTTTTGTTTTGTTTTGTTTTTTTTTTTTTTTTTGGTTTTTCGAGAGAGGGTTTCTCTGTGGCTTTGGAGCCTGTCCTGGAACTAGCTCTGTAGACCAGGCTAGTCTCGAACTCACAGAGATCCGCCTGCCTCTGCCTCCCAAGTTCTGGGATTAAAGGCGTACGCCACCATAGCCCGGCTAGGAGTGTTTTTAAACAGGATGAGTAGCTCAGGCATAGACTTAGAAGGATGCTCTTGAAAGTATCACATTGAAAACACCTTTTTTCAGGTGCAGTCTAGTGCTCTTGTATCCAGAGAGCACTATTTTGATTTTTATTAATGTTTATTAAGGCATATCTACTGCCTTGCAAGAACAGAAACTTTATATAAATGCCATTTCTGAGTTTACAGTTCACTTTCACATTAGAAAAGGGAGGCTAAAAGTCATTTTAATAAAACTGACCTAAAAAACTAATAGTCAGTAAAGACATTCTGGGCTTTGTAATGTATAACTGTCAATAAATATAACTGACCAAAATCTCCATTGAATCCAAAATTAGTCATTTGCTTCTACTGTGTGTTATATGGGTTAAATTATTCATTGTTTCAAAAGTACATAAAGTCCTATTGTTCTTATTTCATTTCTGAAGCTACAATTAAAATTATGTAAAGCAAAGTGGCTATTCATTATTGAAAAATTGAAATCTTAAATGTTTATGTGAATTATTATAGATTAATTCCTTGATACTTTGGATTAAGAAGAAGTATCAGAAACAGACGTTGCTCTTCATCACAGCAAGGTCAAAACCATTTAGACTCTGTGCTTTGTCTCAGCTGTTCTCCATTCCATTGCAGACAGCTTTGCTGATAGCCGTCATATACATGAGATCTAGTGTATCAACAGAAACACAGAAAGGAGATATCCACAAAGTTTTTACTGTTGAAGGAACATAGGCGTTGAACTGCTTGTGGGTTTGTAAGTCTCATTCATCCACTATATCAAACACTTAATCCTTGGCGCTACATGAGCACCAGATTCACATGACACTGAATGATAGACAAGGAACAACACTCACTTCCACTCTCCCTGCTAGCTAAACATTAGTCCCTCCCTCATTCCCTGGCTCTCTTGTGTTATCAGAGTAAATCATCAAATGTCCCCCAACGGGTTACAGGTCAGGGTGTCTCAAGGAGTGTGAGAGATTAGATCCCTAAAAAGCCACAGGAGTCCTTTAGGACTCTGCTTGCTATAGGAAATGATCCCTTTTCCCTTGCATAGGGCAATCAGCAGTTTCAATAACATGTTCGCCCATGGAAGTCCTCTATAATAATTAAACACAAGGACTACTTGATAATTCTTTACACTAATGCTTAGTTATCATTTTAGATATATAGCACAATGAAAGATGTGAGTAAATAAATGAGTTATTCGAGCCAGATTGCTTAGATTCAGCACTAGGTAAATCACTTGACCTCTTAGCACCTGAGTTTTGCATTTTTGTGTAGTACTGTATGCTCAATAGTGATGTATACCTTAAATTACTAAATGAATGCAGAAATGGGGTGAATGGGCTAAAAAGCATGTAGGATACTGAGGGGTACAAAATAAGTACTCCCATGTCTTTGCTATGATTGTATAGTCTCCATTACAGGTGAAAGGAGCTAAAACTCAATGATATAGAGAACATTGCTTTCTTCTTGTCTCTCTTGTAAGCATCTCCCCTTGTACTTAGTTTCTAGCAATGCTATAGGATTGTCTATAGCTCCTCCGTCCAATTTGGTTAGTACCAAAGGAAAAGAATAAGGTCAGTTGGCCACTGACTTCACCCATTCTACCTTTGTTATTGGCCTGGTTTTGTCACAAGAGCACAAGAAGACCACACTGGTTGGCTATGTGCCTCTCTCACTGCTTGTTCCATGGTAGCAGGGAGACACTCATTGGGACATCTCTTTGTGTCCCACTCATTCATATACACAGAGTAAGCATGGATATGACTTTCTTTTCCAAAGATGGAAGATGGTACCATGAGTATTTTTGCATATGCTTGCATGTATGGGAACAATCATTTCTCTACTTTTCAGTCACCTAAAGTGTGTGCCATTTTCTTTTCTGTTCTTTTCCTTTTTTTTGGCCCTGGAATTTTCTCTGTAGACCACTCTAGCCCTGAACTCACAGAGATCCACCTGCCTCTGCATCCTGAGTGCTGGGATTAAAAGCAAGCACCACCACTGCCCAATTCAAGTGTCATTTTTACCACTCAGGTATCACTTCTATGTCTGGAATATAATGATCTTAATGAATTTACTTAATTCAGTTTTTTAAACTTCAGATGATGTTACTAAAATTGAAAACAGGTTTTTTGTTAATATTATTAGCTAGTGTTGTAAGGAAATCTTGTTGTTATTGTTAATATTATTAGCTTGTTCATTTTCTGGCTTCCCAGACTCCCAAAATAATCACACAGAAACCATATTATTTAAATCACTGCTTGGCCCATTAGCTCTAGCTTCTTATTGGCTAAGTGTTACATCTTAATTTAATCCATCTCCATTATTCTGTACATCACCACAAGGTTGTGGCCTAGCAGCTAAGGTTCAGTACGTCTGTCTCCAGCAGCAGCTCCAGGGTTTCTCACTGACTTCACCTTCTTTCTCCCAGAATTTAGTTTAGTTTTCCCCTCCTACCTATATTCTGTTCTGTGCAGGCCTAAGATAGTTTCTTTATTAATCAATGGTATTCACAACATACAGAGGGGAATCCCATATCAAGCTTGTTCTAATTTGTCTATAATTTATTAATCCATTAATGTCAATTCTTCAGAAAAAAATCTACTCTTTTTAAATATACATATGTATATGATCTCATCATCTATATAAATCATCATTTTTGTTGTCTTCTACCTTAATATATTTATTTCATGTTCAAGTTCAAAGTTGGATGATTTATGGATTTCCCAAATGGCTATTTGTGGTCTGCTTCCTTTCTTGGAACCATAATGATGGGGGCCTCACTTAATCACATTAATATTCCTTTGAAGTCAATCACTTGACTCTCTCATCCTCAAGTGCTAATTGAAGAAATTTTGTGCTTGTTCATAATGGCTTAACAATCATAGACAGTTGAAGAAGGTGGGGTCTACCTAAGGTGAAGCCATTTGAAAAGGACAAAATTCAGGATCAATGGGTTTTATTGGACTCTGTCACATAAATTGAGTGTATCATGCTTATCATATTGCTTCATTCAACTTTTTAAAACTACGAAATGATCTTAATAGGAACTCAGTTCAAAATAAGGTTTGGGAGGCAGTGATGTGGCTCTAGGGGTAAATGTGCTTGCCACCCAATTTGATAACTTTATTTCAATCCTTGTCTTCTTACCTCCACATGAGCACTGAGAAAAATGCACACCATAAGTACTTATTTATTTATGCACACATGCATGCATGCACCTAGAGAGAAGAGACAGAGAGACAGAGAGGAGAGAGAATAAATAAATAAAAGTAATAAAGTAATAGATATGAAATACTTTAAAAAAACACATGAAGGCCTACCACTCACACTACATTTCCCCCATGATTTATTTACTAGAATTGTGATAGCATAATGAATTGCTAAGTGGAAACTAAACAATGCTAAAACAACAGGCTTACTAAATTTATCTGAGA
Source organism: Microtus ochrogaster (assembly GCF_000317375.1). Taxonomy (NCBI): domain Eukaryota; kingdom Metazoa; phylum Chordata; class Mammalia; order Rodentia; family Cricetidae; genus Microtus; species Microtus ochrogaster. The sequence goes on from NC_022029.1 coordinate 31,975,298, forward strand.
GGAAGAAGTGTAAACACTATTGAAAAATAGATTTAGAAGTCAGATTTTCTTTTTAATATAGGGGCAACAGCTAGGGTATAAAATCATCTTTAGATTTTCTTTATCAGCAAGTAAATGAGACCCTCTCCACAACAGTATAGAAAGCCAATAGGAAGTAAATCCCCACTGGATGGGAAGGGATGTGGATACAAAGCAAATGCTCTATAATGTGTACGGCAGAGGACAGATTTCTAACTGACCCTAAAATGCAGCCCTGCTGCCAAATACAGCTTTCTGACTTTTGCAACATATTGAGAAGGAAGAGCAGAGGCAATCTTACAAAGCCTTAAGTGTGAAATCTGTATATAAAGAAATAAATCCATAAATCAGGCATTTCCTGAAAGTTTCTACATGATTATGTAGTCCAGTTCCCTAAAGTGCTAGCTCGGGGGTCAGATCAATTTTGAACATAATGAAAGGATGGCATTTTCTTCTGCATTATACCAATATCTTTCGAAAATTTCATATCTACAGAAGACAGGATCATTACATTTGAAAAGTGGACAGGCTACCCGTAGAGAGTATGTATTATCTGAAAGAAATGAAAGTTTGAGTGACTTGGGGTTAGCAGCAAAGATACCTTCTAATCTTAAAAATCACTTTTCAAAATCTTCAAGAGGCAAGGAACACATTCATGAACAATGAAGCTACACCTGTTTTAAAGACATCAATTACATGTTGAGTCAGATGTTGTAAATACATTGTGGATCAAATGGTTAATGAAGTGTATTCAGCAGGAACCTCATGAATCCGGGTAATAGGAAGAATTTGGTGATGAAGGTGTGTGCTTTTTATTCCTGGGAAGAAACAGAGTGGAACACTTTTCAGGTTCTCTGCATGACTTAAGATTACTGGTTGAACTTTACCAATAGAGAAGTTCATAAACATAGGGAGCCACTACGCAAGTTTAACAGGAGTTTTGATTACTTTCTGTGTCAAAGTTTTAAAGGAATTTTTGGGGGGGCTCCGAGTCTTGGCTAATGATGATCATCTTAATGTTAAAATCAAGTGTATTTAGAAAGACAGGAGATGAGATGCGCACATCTACGAAAGAAGGGACCACTCCCGAGCCCCCTTGGACAGTGATCCCTGAAAGATGTCAAACTGTTAATTAGGTTGCCCTGTTTGCCAAATGCCATTGTACAAAATTGATCTCCTATTTGTTTCTTAAGACCTGTTTCAAAAGATTGCCTTTGAGCAAAGCTTTTTCCCACACTAAGGAGAAAAAATACATCCCTCTTTTGTAAATAGTTGATGTCGACATTGGAAAATGTCACTTTACAGAGTAAATTACTCTATTGTAGTATAATCAGCTATTCTGCGGATTCATTTTTCAAACTTTTCAAAAATATTATTGTCATGGGTGTATAATGGGGGTGTCCATGCTAGGGCACCTATGTGGGGACTGGAGGACGGCTTTGTGGTGTCCTTCTTGCCTTCTACTTTTATGTAGGTTCGTATGGTCAAACTTGGGTCATCATGCTTGAATCAGGAGCTCTTTAATCACTGAACTTTTTTACTGGCTTCAAGGAATTAGCCCTCTAGTATTGTTTGCTAATTTGTCTGTTCTATGTTTTGTACATGGATGCTTGAGACATGATCCCAGTATGTAGCCCAGGCTTACTTGAATTTGCAAGTGCTGAAGTTATAGGCATGCACCATCCTGTCCTACTTGATTTTTTAAAACAAAAATTAATCAATGAAATAATCACATTTTTGGAGTATAGGTAACATATCTGTCATTTAAAATAGTCTCCCTTAAGTTCATTTTCCCTTTCGTTGCTGATGACTGCACCCAGTATCTCACACATGCTAAGCAAGTGTTCTACAACAGACTTGGACTTTGATCATTTTTGATTCTTAAAACTTGAGGCTATTGTTTTGAATTGTAGTGTTAGAATGGAAAGAGACTATAAACTTTGAAGCATGGAAGATCCTGGTTTAAATTTGGAATTCCCACATATTAATTTTATACAACTTGCGTATAATCTTGCTGAGCTTTAGTTCTGTTGTCTTTAAACTACAAGTAATTTTATATACCTATTATCTATTATGCATATATGCTAGGGGAGTTATATGAAAAAGGAAATTTTAGGTACTAAATGATAATTTCTTATTTATACTCACAGAAAACTTGTTAACTCAGGTTTTGTCCATGACCCTTCACCATCAGAGATGTTAACCACAGCTTTTATGACAGTTGCTCTTAGTCAGTACTGGGGAAGCAACTGCTACCCTCACTCCCAATGTCTCCTTTGTATTGTAAATTAAACAGATGAGTGTCAAAAGTTAGGAGTAAATAGTGAATATTGTGCTTCTGTAATTTAATATGATTGTTTTATAGTTTATCTGTGATGATTATACATTTACTACCATCTTAGTCACAATTCTATCGCTGTAAAGAGAAACTATGATCAATGTCACTTTTTAAAAGAAAACATTCATTTGAGGGCCTGCTTACAGTTTCGAAGGTTTTGTGCATTATCAATATGACAAGGAGCATAGTATCAAACATGGCACTGGAGCAGTAACTGTGAGCTACATCCTGATCGATAAGCAGAGAGACTCTTGGCTTGGCATGGCCATTTCAAAACTCAAAGCCCACCCCAAGTGGGCTCTAATAAGATCACATCTCCTTATCCTTTTAATCCTTTCAAATAGTACCACTTCCCGGCGACTAAGCATCTAAATATATGAGCCTTTGTGGATTATTGTTATTCAAACCACCATAAGTAGACATTAAGTCTAAACACTTCACTTATCTCCATAAAGTCACAGAAAGTAATATGATTTCTAAATGCATTCACCTGGACCCTGAATGTTTTACAAAGATATCATTCTACATTGTAGCACATACTGATACTTAAAGCATATTTAAAAGTGCTGTTGTATCTAAATGGCATGAGGGTGAATTCCGGGGATCTTATTGTGGTAGATCAGTGATGCTTTTAGAAGTTACTCATGAAGCTTTATCCTGCTTTTCAGTTTTCTTTGAGTGCAATAAGAGCTGAGGATATACCCTGTTTCTTGAAGTGATTTGCACTGCAGTTGCATGAGAAATTCCCTCACTGCCTTCTGACTTGTTCACTCTCCAGAGAGGAACTCCTACCTCCATTAAAATTTTAAGTTATTTTTTTTGTCAGATTGCCTTACAAGACAGTTTACACAGCTTGCAAAAAGACTAATGTGAAATTTAGAATTTTGCTTAAACCATAACAAGATAAAACAATATTCAGAACCTTGATTTATGAAGATGTTCTATAGTAGAAGATTGAATTCAGAATTATTGGAGTGCAAATTCAAATTTATTTTGGTACTCATCTTTGTAGACATACCATAGCAGAGTAATAAATAGAGTTTTTGTCCAAAACTACTATTTCTTCTGTCATTACCTTGTAGTATTGAGTATAGGAAAAAATATAAATAATATTGAGTAATGATCCTTCATTTTTAACAAACTCACCTTGAATCATGTATTGAAAATAACATATATTTTCTGTACAGGAATGTGGATGGCAATTTAGGTAACCTCATCTAGCTCTGTGATGTAAATTAATCTGTTTGTACTCAAATTCTTTTATAATGTAAACCTGTCCACAAAATAGAAGTGGCTATATTAATTCAAAAAACTCATTTCGAAAACCTTTATTAAAGATTCCAAATAAGTTTTTTCTTTTAGAAAACCCCCTGGGATCACACATACTGTCTGCAAAGACACCGTGGCTACTCTCAACAGCCTTTTAAAGATAGAGACAAGTTGTTAAATGAAAAGAGAATCAGTTTCATCCCTGTAGATGTGAACTGGCTGGGGTTCACTCAAAAGACATGTAAGAAGTGGAGATGGAAGAAAATGTGGGAACCCCTCCTTTTAACGACACAGTCAGCCAGCATAGAGAACTGGAGCATGCTCACACTGCTTGAGATATCATACCCAACATACTGCATTGGTCATTTGACATCAGGGAGGACGTCACTCTGATGTCACTCTTTCTGTCTTACTGATATATTTGACTTATCAAGATAAATTCTTATTACCTAGCCTTGTTAACCTGGAACTCATAAAGTAGACCAGGTTGGATTCAAATTAATAGATATTTGCCTGCCTCTACCCCATGATTTATGGGATTAGAGGCATGCACCACCATGCCCAGCACTTCCTGCCGTACTGATTTCTGCAGCTGTGCCATTCCACCAAAGAACCCTAATTTTCCCTACTGAGTTATTAATTCCCAAGTCTTATACCATATTAGGTACCCCATAAGAAATTTTATTTCATTTTGGTACACAGAATGTCATCAGATAGAGTTCCTTGTTCACATTGCTTATAGGTCCTTGCTGTCCTGTGTCCTCACAACTGAATGCTACATCTGCCTTTTTTATATACAGCTATGCAGACTCTAACAGAACATAGCATGACCTAAGGCTGTGCACACTAGGCACATGAAATCTATGTATTTACTTACTTCAGAGATCTGACAATGTCCTGTTAATTTAGATGGAACTCTGGATTAAAGATGAGTCATGTGGTGTGTGTGTGTGTGTGTGTGTGTGTGTGTGTGTGTGTGCGTGCGTGCATGTGTATGTATATAAAGTTGTTTGGACATGTCAATCAGAATTGTTCAGAGAAAAGGTGTCAAGATAAGTCTACAGTGAACAAACAGGTTTGCAAGCAGGATCCAGTTGATTTCGATGTAGGAAAATGATAGTCTTAGAGATGGAGGAGAGCCATGTGTACCTCAACAAAGCAAGAAATGGGTGAGAACCAAGGGCAAAAACAAAGTTCCTTAGTGTAGGCACGCACAGGGACACCGAAAATGGATAGATTTGTCTTCAGCAGGTTTTGTTCCTTTAGGTTGCATTAGCCTCACTTTGTATTGAACCAGCTGAATTCATTCCACTAATATTTATTGAGGTCACCTTCTATTCCCAGTAGTGCACTTCTCTCTTGTTTCCACTAACTACTTCTAAATGACTTAAGGTGAAAATATGAATCAAGTTCAGGTTTAATGGGTCAAGACTTGGCATCATGGAGAGGATTTAAAAGATTTCAAAAGAGAAGTCCTGAGGCTGCATTAAATGTGCCCTCCAAGAGTGCCTGAGCACTGGCAGATGGTTTACTACAAGAAAGAAAATTTTCCTAATGCCACTTAGCCATACATTGCCTAATGTAGTCATAGGACCCTTCTTTGCCTGCATTTAGGGCTGACAATAAACTTTAGCAAAGGAATTTATCACTTTTGACCAATGCTCAGAAGGATGATCCAAATCTTGTTAAGTTGAAAGTAATACATTTTGTAACGTATGTAAGAGTGAAAATAACCAGTGACATTTTTAATCAGAAACTGGCCAAAATCCATCTCCAAAGGCTCAAAAAGTACACGTTTGATTCTAGATCTCTGTCACAATTGCTTACCTCTATCGAATAGTGTACACACTGCCACAGGCAGCATATAAATAAATAAGTATGACCACTTTGCCATGTGACTTTATTTGTGGATATTGCAGTTTCAATTTGATAATTTCCATTCTCTGTAAAGTATTTTCTTTGTTCTTACTTCTCTCTAATTCTTTTCAAACATATAAAAATTAATCTTCTCCAAAAAATAAATAAATAAAAAGAAACGGGATCTGATTCTTAACTTCAGTTTTTGTTGTGGTCTGGTGCCATCCTGGACCATAAATTATTTCTCCTGACCAGAGGGGAAGCATGGGAATAAAGACACATCTCACATCGCTTTATCAGGAGGGAGATTTTTAGTGATCCCTCATGAAATCCTGAATTTACATCCTGAAAATTTCTCGTTTATTCTCCAAATAGCCTTTATACCAAAATGTGAACTGAGAGTAAATTTCTTAGCATTCTGTTTCCTAGTTAACCAGGTGAATGACTTTAGTCATGTTCACATCTTTCTGTGCCCTCTCTGTCACGTCTTTCAATTTTTCTGCTCTGTATGCCTGCTCTGTCATGTAGGCCAGATTAGCATCTCTATCCCAGGCATCCTCGATATTACAAAGAAGAAGCAGAACAGCATTAGCATATCCTGACGCTGGGGAGAGCTAGGTGACCAGCTCCTCTAAGGCAGGTGCAAACTGTGGCCTGGGATTCTGGTCGCCATACCACGTAGAAATATGAACCTACAATTCACTGTCTCTTATTAATTTTAATAACACCTGTGCTTCTGCAACAGGACAGATGATCATGTCTGCCTTAGGCAAAGACTTTCCCTTTACCCAAATTTGCTTGTCCTTGGAACAGGCATTCCATTTCATGAAAACTCTTGTCTTAGGCATCTGGTGGGGAGAAACTTCAAACCTGTCATTGATGGCTGATCTCTGTGAAGAAAAAAGATTAAGGGAGAAAGATACCTTTGAGCTCTGTGTCTTGGAGCCATACTTTTTCGTCAGGAGAAATAATCATGTTTTATGAATAATCATGCTCCTTAAGACTAAAGTCTCCTATTTAAAGGAGAAGAGGATCGCTTGAGTTGAAAAATCTTTTTTTAGCTAGTTTAGAGCACCTCTTATATTTTTTTTACATTGTATCAAAATCTAAAATTTTTTTAACATATGCATTAAATTCAAACATTTACAAGGTGTGTCAAACCTTTCTCAACATCTTATAAGCAGTTACAAGCATTATCAGATCAATACCACAATCAACCATAAATCCACAATTAAATCCAATTATTTCTCAACATCTTATATGCACTTAAAAACACTATCAGATCAACACCAACTTTACTCAACATCTTATAAGCAGTTACAAACACTATCAGGTCAATACCATAATTAACAATAAATTCACAATTAAACGTGTCACATTTTTTTTTAATTTCCTATTACTCAAAAGACAAGAAAAGCTTTTTTTCTGATGGGTAAGAGTACAGTGACATTGCTGTTATCAAATACTAGTTCCAGTCTCTGAACAGCAGTTAAACCCTTAGGCTGCTCCTTTCTTAAGTAAAGAGGGTTTTAGTCTTTTATTAAAATGAAGAAATCAGCATAGAAGACTCTCAAGTCAAATGATAAAACCAACTGTGTGACTGATCAGGTGGGGCTGCTTCCAGGAGCTGGTCTGTGAGTGAGGGATCTGCCATCTTGTTTTGAAGCACTTATAGATTGCCCTTAGCACTTGATGAGCCAGCCACAGCACAGTGAGGCTGTGTATGGGAACCCCATACTGCCACTGGGGAAATGATTGCTCTAGGTTCTACAGGCCTTGTAAATTCCAAGTCTTTGCAGACATTGTTGTTTGGATGAAACACAGCACTAGAATTGATTGTTCTGTGACTTAAATTCCTTGACACACTACGGCACCTGCTCTTTACAAATAAAAGTCAGTTTAGATTTTGTTAGACACTTTTCCATTATGGGAGAAATATTAGAACAATATGTTTTAGGAAGCAGAAAACTCATCTCTTAGACATCCAGTCGGCTTCTGGCCAGGTTAAATTACTCCTTGCTGGTGCTGGCAGAAACCCATGTAATGTATAGGGGAATTGATTTTCTAGGACAGAGGCAGTCCAATGATGAATGCTTCTCTCAGAATATGTCTATGGGCTGCAAAGGAACTGAGGAGCAGCTGGCCTTCTCAGTCTCTCTCCGCAGCCAAGGGTGGCCTGCTTGGTAAGTGCCTATGAATCTTCCCATGGCCTTCTAGGATTTACCATAGGCAATGGACGCTTTCAAGCAAGAAGGTAAAGATGTAATGTTATGCTAAAGTCTTTTTTAGTTAACATAGATTCACAGGTTTCAGTGGGACTTGAAAAAGAGGAATGGATGCATGTATCTGGAAGGCAAGATAAAACACAGCTGGATTGTTTGTTAAATTTGTTTAGCTTGTGTGCACGGAAAAACATATGCTCTATTGCTTTCTAACATCAGATTTTTTTTCTCCTTTAATTCAGAGGCCTTAAATATTGTTTGTTTACTTCCTGGAGAAAAATGCAATACCCTTTCCCTCCTACAGTAAGCATACACTGGATAATTGCACTGTGGAGTTTTCTCTACTACCTTCTAGAAATAAAAATATACTGTCATCAAGGGGTCACATTACATCTACATTCAACAGTAACAGCACCTCAGCTGCAGGAAAATAGGCCCTGAGACAGAATGCAGCACTAGAAGGGGTTCCTTTGACAGCCTCATTTACAGAGAGTCTTGTTGACATAGGTTTCTGTACAGTCTGGTTCTGAAGTCATTTAGTCCCAAAGAAACACAAAGAGGCCTACATTAATTGTAAACTGGATGGCCTATTAGCTCAGGCTTCTTATTAACTATTACATCCTACATTAACTTATAATTCTTGTTTATGTTAGCCACGTGGCTTGGTACCTTTTATCAGTGAGGCATTCTCTTCTTGATTCCTCTGTGTCTAGGTTACCACTGCAGACTGAGTCTTTCCCCTTCCCAGAATTCTCCTGTTCTCATAAATCTGTCTCTACTTCATGCCTGGTTGCCCCACCTATACTATCTGCCCTGCTCCTGGTCAATCAGCTCTTTATGAAAACAATACAAGTGACAGCTACAAGACCACTGTCTCACAGCACCCCCCCCCACTTTTCAAAACAAGAACCCTGATTTGAGTCTCTTTTGTTTAGCTTTTTTTCTGACCATTATCCATAACAACTTGTAACCAACATTTTAAGCAAAGGCAAATATTCATAATCCACTTTTTGGGAATGTAGGCATAGTTTTCTAGGATACTTCCTGCTGATTGGGGGCACTGATAATTTTATGGGCACCTAAAGAAAATTTAGAATTATGGTCATGTCCTGACTGGAATATTCTGTGAGGCTTGATTATCTCAGCCAGTAGTCTTTTTTTTGTTTGTTTTGTTTTTCTTTTCCTTTTTATTTTTTTTTAAATTTATTTATTTATTGAGGATTTCTGCCTCCTCCCTGCCACCGCCTCCCATTTCCCTCCCCCTCCCCCGATCAAGTCCCTCTCCCTCATCAGCTTGAAGAACCATCAGAGTTTCCTGACCTGTGGGAAGCCCAAGGACCGCCCACCTCCATCCAGGTTTAGTAAGTTGAGCATCCAAACTGCCCAGGCTCCCCTAAAGCCAGCACGTGCAGTAGGATCAAAAACCCATTGCCATTGTTCTTGAGTTCTCAGTATTCCTCATTGTCCGCTATGTTCAGCAAGTCCGGTTTTATCCCATGCTTTCAGCCAGTAGTCTTGAGGCTGTTCTGTAATTTGAACTCAGAGGAAACTCCAACAGGATTCTTTTTTTTTTTTTTTTTTTTTGGAAAATAAAAATTGGTAAAGTAGAAACAACATAACTACCAGAAACCAAGCAATTATCCTAAAGTGCAATTCCACCATGAAAGGGGATATACAACTGCCCAGTTGTAGACATCTTGTCTCCATTGTAGGAGGGGCAAGGAATATCTGAGTGATATTAATACCTCCTTAAAAACAACCACTTGTTGACTAATTTTTGATGGTGTACATTGTTTTTTTGTTTTTGTTTTTTCCCTCTTAATCTTGTGATGTTTTTGTTTTGTCTTATTACTCATTATGATGGTGTTGAAGACTGAGGTCAAAGCTAGGGTATCACTAATATTAAACAAAACCACTATAGCACCAAGTCCCCAGACTTGCTTAGGGAGTTTTTAAATAACTAATCATCTTTAGTTATAAAATTCCAAAGCTGAACTAACTTTCTGTTCAGTTTCTTTTTGTGTTTTCTTTATGTCCACATCACATAATGACCGTGTCAACAGCAATCATCTTAAATATTTCATCTTTCTACATTGAATCTTTTTTATTTACTTCATTTCTGTATCTTGTCCATGGCTTTTCCCTTTCTGTCTCCATCTGACTTTTCAGTTCTATTCTAGTAAAACCTTCGTAATCCAGGTATCTGTTTCTTTTGACTATATAAAACAAATCACTTTCTTAAAAGGTATTTAGCCTCATATGTCATGCCCTCTTAAGTTCTCCTCATGGATTTCTCTAGAGAGCCTTGGTCTTGGCATTGCTGACATCTTAGGATGGGATTATTTATTGGGGAACATTCTGGTACAGCACAGAATATTTAACTACATCCCTGGCCTCTACACTCTTCTTGCCAGTAGTCCTTCTCTTCCATCTATGAAAATCAAAACATCACAAGACATTGTCAAATGTCTCCAGGGAGCCAGATGGTGCAAGTTGACAATCATAGCTTTGACCTCACTGAAAAATTCAACTTCTAGCAAATAGGTTCAGTGAGTGGCTGAGAAAGAACTATTAATGTGGTGCAAAATAACTCTGTGCTGACCAAACATGAGAGAAAGGTTGCTGTGAGTTTTTGTTTTGACTGTCGATTAAAGCATCACATATACTTAGGTTGTTTGCCAATAGTATATAATATTATTTCAGATATCTGCTTTGTTGTGTCTATTCCTTCCCCCCAGAAGTTCAATGATCTCCTAGCATAAAAGCACCTTATATTACAAATTTAAATTATAATTCTGTATAAATTAATGCATCTCTAAATGATCATCTAGAAATCTTCCAAAGATAGCAAATGAAAAATATAATACAGAATAAATAATTTTTTGAACACTATTTCTTAAATGGATAAAGCAAACCAGGACACATGGGAAATTTTATCAGCAGCTAGCACTTATTTTCACTTGTTTAAGATGTGCTTTTATCTAACATGTGGTACGCTATGAAAATGATACAATATAGAAGCAGAGACCAGAGCTTCTAGTTATAATTCATTTATACTCTGATGAAGAGTGCATCCTAGAATCAGATGGTAGGACATAAACTAAGAGACAGGCTATTTTTAGTGATCTTTCTTCCATTATGATTTTTATCTTAGGGAGATAAGATTTGCTAATATCTAGACAATGTGAGCATTGGGCAGTGTCAAATCAAGGGAATTTCTTCAAATACTGTTCCATATCTACAGTGAACTAACATTGGTACCATTTTGGAAGACTATAATAAAAGAACCCAGTCCCTTTCACTGTGATATTTCCTAGTGTTTTCAATACTAACGGCGTAACAAAATTCATACAGGCATATGCATACTTATAGTATAAATTGAAGAAGAAAAATATAGAAAGAAAAGGCAGGCACTGTGTCATTAACTTCCAATTTACAAAATTATAGGAATGCTGTTGAATATGTGATGGAAACACAGTAGTGCTCAGGGATGACGACATTTGAGTTAGCAGTTTCTTGTGTCGTTTTTACTATTTTTTTATATACTTGTTGAAAAACATAGACCTGAGATCATTGAGTTAATGTAATGACAAATCTATTTGATGTGTAGAATATTACTCGTTTGAAATACTTAAATAAGCATAAGTTTTATCCATCAATCATTATCATGGAAACAAACACAGAAATGAACATTTGCCTGTATTTAAAAGAAAGGTGAAGGACACTCTACTTCTTTAAGACTAAAAATAATGTCTCCATTATCAAGTGAGCACTGAATTATAAACTCTAATTTTATCTTAGTATGTCTAAAGTACCATGAATGCATGTGTGTGTATAATAGGAACTCTTTTAAATATTTTCCAATTACACAGCAACGACTTTTCTTCACAGTATTTGGGTGATAATCACAAGATGTCAGAGATTTTTCTGCTTTTGTTTGTTTAGACTCTGTTGAATGATATTTGTGGCATATTCATACTTTGTACTTTTCTGAATTCTATTTATATTCTTTATCCTTTTCTGTTACGTTTTCTGTTACTCTCCATAATAGTCCCAATAGGAGAGTATTTCATTCTATGATTCTCTGCTATTTTTCAAGCTTTCTTTGTCCCTCCAAATAAACTATTGTAGAGAATGGCTAATGGAACTCCAGATGCTGAGGGTGAGCTGCATTGGTAGTTTGAGGGATTTTTTTGTTGTTTCTTTTTTTTTGTTTGTTTTTATTTTGTTTTTTGTTTTTCATAAATTTTATTGTCAGAGAAGGATGTAAATGTATATTTTGAATATTGTTCCAGCATTGAATAATGTTCCAGGCAGACAGTATGCAAGCAAAATGAATCTAAATTTATAAAATTATTTCACATAATGGAATTCATGATATTGTTTCCAAAAGATATTTTGCATCCTGGGGTTTTTGCATTACTATGTGCTTCCTTTTTTAAAGTACAATTTTAAAAGTATTTATCTCTTAGTTTGAAATATTCAGAAACTGCTTGTTGCCCCAGTTTGTTTCACATTTTGGAACTTGTGCAAGAGTTTCTTGTATTTAGTGGATAAGAGAGTAAATTAGGATAGAAAACAAGAAGTGTTACTATATGTTCTGGGCTAGGCATTTTTCTTGGTACTGGAGATGATGCAGAACAAAGCATAGTTTTATTTCATATTTGATTCATATGTGAAATATGAGAAGCACTAAGGATTAGAAGAAAATAGCAAAAAAAAGTAGTCATATCCTAGAGTTTCCACATTATTGTCAAAGAGTAACTCAAGATACTGTGCACTCACACATGGGAGACCCTGGCCTTGTGTGAAGGCTATCAGTGGGCACCAACAGAAGGGAATTATTGGAATGGTGGTCTGCTGGCTTGGTGGGAAATTAGTAGACAATGTGAAATCTGGGTCCAAGATGTCAAGTTGATGGTACACAACTACCGTACAACTACTGTACAGGCCACAAGCACCAGGAGAAAGACACTTTTAAGGAACTGAGAGGTTATGGGATCCTTCTCTGCCATGGACTGAGAATCCTGAGTTCATTAGACCCATGCCTACTTATAACTTTTAAAAAACTGTTTTTAAAAATAAAAGATGAGTTTTCATGATTTCTTTCTCTGTGGTCACATGATGAAAGGGAAAAAATACAAAAAAGGAAACCAGCAAATAAAAGCAAAATAATAATTACAAGAAAGTGTAGAAGAGCCACTCTGATGACACAGTGGATGAAGATATTTGCCCCCAAACCTGACCCCCTGAGTTCAATGTTTGATATCCACATGGCAGAGGGGAAGATCACTCCTGCAAGTTGACCCCTGACCTCCACACTTGCACCTTGGTACCAAAAAACAAATATATGTCCCACGCCTTAAGTTAAAACTCTGTCGTGCATTTCCATCATCTGATCTGTAGATTTCCAAATCCTTAGCAAGGCATGCCAAGCATTTAATAACAATGTGCCCAATTATTTTTCCAGCCACCTCTTCAGCTCTAAATATACACTTCAAAAATGTGAGTCCAAGACAGGGAGGTTATGAAATTAAAAGTAATAGCTCTGAAATATTTTGATTAAATATGTCAATGCCTCATGTCTAAGGTAACAAGTTAGATCCTTGTTTTCAATATGTGATTAATTTATATTAATTTCATAAAATATTAAATGCTTTGCTTCATGTGAACAGAGTTTGAAACTCTGAGGATGATGAAATTTTAAAAATTTGGCAATCTTTTTTCACTAATAGAAATTGCTTTTCTTTATGGCATGAACACAGATTTGTAGACTACAGTAAAAATTTAGATCTAAAATAGGGCACAGAAACTAATAAATTAAAGATAATTGCAATGTTTAACTATGATTCTCACTTATCAGAACTTCTGAGCTAATTAGAACGATATTATTGTCTTTAAACTCTGAGCTTTTGAAAGAAACCACTTTACTTCCGTAGGACATAAACAAGGAACACATTCTTATTAATAATCACAATACTTATCATTCATATGTGAGTCAGCAAGGCACCATATAACTCCTGAGTGTTTTCCCCCTTGATGCTCACATGGCTTGATCCCTAACAGCAGGTGGGAGCGCTGCTTTGGGTTCCAGCCAACAGATCATGGTTTCCACTCACCAGAGCTGTCTGCTGCACTCATGTTCCAACCACTAGGCATAAGACCAGATCTTGCTGTACTGCTGTTACTCAGGGATATTTCATTCAAAACACTGAAGATGCAACTTCCATTGACCACCATATAACATGAGCTCCATATCCCTGCCATAAAACTACATGCTATACTTGTTTATAATGGGTTGCAAATCTTCAGTATTAAATAACAGCAATAGAAACAAATCCATGTCAGAACACTAAAACCTTTCAAACCAAATCATATTTTTTCCTGAAGGACAGTTCAGTACAAGGCATTTCAACTCCAGCCTAGTGGGCTTCCAGATCGGTGTACCAGGTCTAACACCCCATGTCTCTGTAGGTAGTATGCTTTTTTTCTGATAAAGGGTAGCCTCAGAAAAATTCTCTTGAGTTTTAGACAGGATCTTACTTGATTAAATCAAACTTTAAAAATAACTTTGGAATGTAACAATGCATTTTGTAAAATGAATAATTGACTTTTAATATATGCTTTGTAAGCTTAGCTCTCTCTTAATGCAAGAGAAACCTGAACTGAAAAGTCCAGCATAAATTAATATTTAAAATTCAAATAATTGGCTTAGTATTCTTGTCACGTTGTTTCTTTACATTTCTGAAGTAATGATGCTTTTCAAGCCCACGTTCACTTCAACTTTTCTGTTTTCTGTGGTGATTTATGGATCGCTTAATATTTTATTATCTCTACTAATTTAAAAATGATTCTTGGCACTTTGTCAGCAATGAGAGCTACAAAACAAATATTTTATCTTTCAATGCAGTTTATAAATAAGCACTATTTAAAGCTTTAGGGCTGTCTTTAATAAAACAGCATAACACAATTTTAGTTTGATTTACTTATAAAGCTTTATCAGCAATATTTCATGTATTATTCATGTGGATATTTGGACTAATGAGTCAGTATTCTATTAATAACTACCAAACCCAGATGATCTTTATGGTCCTTGTGATTCTGAGGAAAACAACAACAAAAAATTAACTTTGGTGCAGAAAATCAAGAATATGCGGGTAATTAGTACTCCATTTTAAAATATTTTTATGTCTAATTAATTTAAGCACTTTGCAATGTCTGCTAATCATTTTCATGATAAACATTGTAGTGATGTATTTTGGAACTTTTAGCTTTTTAAATTGGGTGTGTTTGTCTTAGTTAGGGTTTTTATTGCTGTGAAGAGATGCAATGACCACAGCAATTCTTATAAAGGAAAATATTTAATTGGGTGGTTCAGCGTTTGGGGTTTTAGTATGGTCATCATGGTAGGAAGCAAAACAGCATGCAGATAGATGTAGTGCTAAAAAAAAAAGCTGAGATTACTTACATCTTGATTCCCAGGAAACAGAAATTGATCAGTTCCACTGGGCGTGGCTTGAGCATATAAGACCTCAAAGCCTACCTCCTCAGTGACACACTTCCTCCAAAAGACCACACCTCCTAATAGTGACACTTCCTTTGGGGACCTTTTTATTTCAAAGCACAACAGTGTTTTTCCAGTACCTTAGTGGAATTTTGTGGATGGTTACATCATCTTACAAGTGACCCATGTGACATTTGGGGCATAAGGTATGAGCAGCAACACTGTGGGCTTTTGAGCAGGCCAGAGATTTGAAGAGTGGTTCCTAGAAAATAGGAATGTGCTGGCGGACAAACAGCCTGTGACAAATGGTGCTGCAGAAGAAGACTATTTGAACTCTAACACATATTATTCTGAAATCAGAACATGGAAACTTCCAGTTGGTATGAAAGTGAAATGTAGCATAATTACATAAGCATGTTAGATTTAATTGTAGGGATTATTATTTCAAGAGAGCATATTGTTGGTAATTAAAAGTTTGCTTCTAAACTCCTTTAGTGTTTCTTTCAGCCAGTGATGCATTTATTTTATTTTTAAGTTGTTTTTACCACAGTTCTCCTGAAAAGGCCAAAAGAGCCTGCTGGTCTCAAACATGTTCTTGGTGAATGCCACCTTGCTCTTGGTGGATGCCACCCTGCTCTTGGAGAATGCCACCCTGCTCTTGGTGAATGCCACCCTGTTCTTGGTGAATGCTATCCTGCTCTTGGTGAATGCCACTGTTTTCTTGGTGAATTTCACCCTGCTCTTGGTGGATGGTACCATGTTCTTGGTGAATGCTACCCTGCTCTTGGTGGATGCCTCCCTGCTCTTGGTGGATGTCACCCTGATCTTGGTGGACGCCTCCCTGATCTTGGTGAATGCTACCCTGCTCTTGGTTGATGGTACCCTGTTCTTGGTGGATGCTATCCTACCCTTCATGTTCTGAACAGAACCATCTTGGCTCTGGAAGGCATCATTTTCAGCTTTTGTTTTTGAAGCTTTTGTAGCATTGTTTTTTTCTGCCAAGGAAGAATAAGTGTTGCTATGCTTGCTCCAATAACCTGCTTCATATCAAATAAACAAGAAGTCCTATAGAGAGCATCCATAAAAATATATGTGTATGTGTATACACACACACACACAACATTTTTCCAGAAGTCTTAGAATGAGATAATTTTATAAGACACATGACCCATGGCCAATATGTCTAACCTACACTCCAGTGCATATGGCTAATGATTCCAGAGAAGAGCAGTTCTTTAATAGTGCCAGGGATTTATTTGCCAGACAGAAAATCATATTTTGTTACCCCAAACAGTGTGATGAATATTTCTAATCAAGGTAGATGTTATTGAATAATATGAAATAAGTTAACTAGTCATTGAATACAGAATAGTAAAGATACCACCCCAAACCTAAAACTATAATCACTGTGCCTTTGAGATCTGTGTCTGCAGACACATAGTTATATGCTAGAGTCATTGTACCTGTGCTATGCTAGTCTAGTTCTAAACTCCAAGGAGAATAACCTTTAACATAGTTAAATTTTAGTTGTTGACATCTCTTTTTAGCAGTGATATGCAAAACAAAGATGATCCTCACACAGATTCTTTATAAACTCCTCAATTAAATATAAATATGTGTGTATACACACATCATATGTACATTCATATACATGCACACATACATAGAAGTGTTGAAGGAGACCGTTTGTTGATTCCTGGCTGCTCAGCCCCGAAATAATCACAAAAAAATGTATTAATTAAATCACTGCTTGGTCCATTAGCTCTAGCTTCTTATCGGCTAACTGACATATTAATTTAACCCGATTGTGTATCGCCACGTGGCTGTGGTGAGCATTAATATAATCTTTATTACCATCATGGAAACCATGACCAAGTGACACAAACAAGACTTTTGACACTATTGCTACACACCAGAATCTTTTATATTAATATAAGCCTTGATCGGTTGCCAAATTTCCCAGAGGCTAGGATTAGGCAGTGCTCTTCTGTTTGCAAGGATTGTGTTTGGAACAAACAAGGGCTCCATGTATACCCTCACTTAAGGAGAACACTACACCAAGATGAAACAGTCCCTAGAAATGCAAATGAATTAGAAGGAATTCAGTGTTCAGGAGGTGGTGGTACAGGCCTTTAATGGTAGCACCCAGGAGGCAGAGACAGGTGAGTTCAAGGCCAGCCTGGTTTACAGGTTTACAGAGTGAGTTCCAGGATAGCAAGGGCTACATAGAGAAACCTTGCTTTAAAAAAAAAAAAAATACAAAAAACAAGAAACCAAACCCACAAATGAGAAAAAGAAAAAAAGAAAAAGGAGGCATTCAATGGCAGGATAATTAATTTGGATAATAAAATGTTATGTTTTAAGAAAGACAACAGCATTGCCATTGCTGTTGTGAGGGAAGATGGGAGGCATGCATCACATTGGTTGTTGTTGTATTGGTTTTCTTTGTCCAAAGCTCTGAATATTGAAAAAGAAGAGTTCTAAAGAACCAATACCTTTGATATACAATATAAATATTTCTTCCATATTCTTAGGAAGATCCAGTCTATATGCTGAATAAAGCAAGAAAGACGACTGGCAAATCAAATCTTTGCTGAAGTTACAGTCTGCAAATATTTATTGATTTCCACAGAAACCCATAGAAGCTATGGCTTCTTGCTACAGTAATCACACCTCCGGCTAATACTAAGAGACTTGACCAAGCAGACTCGGTTTACTCTGTGCTGCTCACTTAGTTTCCATTCAAGCAATTTTCTTAGATCCCACTGACATCTAAATTAGGTAGTTTGCCGTAAGAGACACCATTTCTGTCAGTCGCTTCATTTCCAATTATTTAGGATCAGCAAAGCAACTGAACAAATGGAGTGATGATATTCTTCGGGTTTAAAGAATTGGTTTCCATGTTGCTCAGCTTCTTTTGCAGAAGCCATGTTCAATACCTTGTTATTCAGAACATACAAAGTCTTCTAAGCAATTTGGCATCAATTGTATAATGTATGCAACACTTACCTTGAATAAAGCATAAGAAGAAAAAAATCTAATTTTGAACATTGACATGCTTCATTTCTGCAGAGTTAAGTGTAGAATTAAAGGCTGTGTTAAGGCAACATGGACAGCTAAGTATATTTTTATAGAGAATTCAATTGTGGATTGTTAGTTTTACTTGATAATCTGAAGATTAAGAATATAAAACCTCATGCCTATGTTACTGACTGAAAAAATGGAAGCAGAAAATCTGAGATAAACTTGATGTTAGCAAGTTGGGTTTAATTTGAATATGCTACCTTCCATTTGCTTTCTTGTTTCTTCTCATATGTCTCAACAATCTCCTTTAGATGTTGACATCAACTGCTATTAATGAGGAGGTAAGTTCTACATATAGATACTAAAGATACCATCTTGTGAATATTTCGCTACTAACCTCTCGAGTAATGCTTAACTCACATTTTTTGCTTATCTATAGTAAATAAGATGAGCTTATACAAATCCAATTTCTAGCAAATTTAATGAAGGGTTGGACTGGATGTGTTGTCTCAGATGCTGCATTCCCACACCGAGAAGTCTGAGCTCAAAGCCAGCCCGACCTCCGTAGTGAGTTTTCAGGCTGAGCTGGGGCATGAAGTGAGACCCTGTCTCAAGCTCAATTATAGAGGGCCGTTAGGATGAAACTCATGATTCTATTTAAAAATACCTTATTTGTAGGGTCTTTCAACTCCCCACATTTTGCATGACGTTTGGGTTAGGAGAGAGGGTGAGAAACCAAGGCAAAGGACAACTGGTTAGCTGGACTCACTTGGGAGTTATTCTGAGGCAGACCTGACCTCATTAAACTGGCTTGTTATGTAAATGTGTTTAAGTTTATTTGTTTGATAAAGTCCTAGAAACGTAATTACTGCAGGAAAGAACACTGGAGTTTCTACCTTGACAGAATGCCAAAATTCTCCTCCGGGGTATTTGTATCCAAACTCTTTCCTTTGAAAAGATTAAACCAGTTGTTCCCTGTCAAGCGTTTACCAACTCTACAGCAATATTATTTTCATTGGTCTTTCTTTAGGATAGTAAACGTCAACATGTTTTGTGTTTGAAGGCATGTCTCCTTGAAGTCTTCATAGGTTTATGGAGAGGTCTTCTAAATTGTTCATTGCTAAAGTACCTTTGTAAATACTTTGTCCAGTTTGCAACTCGACAGTGGACTTTTTTAATGGTTGCAAAAGTGCTTAATGGTTACATATCTTACATATATTCTAATTACTGGGGTTATTTAAGGTTTCCTCTGTATATACAAAGTTGAACCCACCATTGATGACCATTCTGACACAGTTTAGAGCCAAATGAAGTTTTTATTCCAGACAGCTGGGACTATACTCAGGTATTTGGGGACTCAAGTGTTTCCCTGCATATAAAGCTAGAATCTTGAGGCAAAAACGAAACAAAAAACACATTCTGCTATCTCACTCTGCAGTGAAGGTTTGCAAAAGCAAGCAGTTTAAGATACGCTCAGGTACCTGGGGTATCTTGACCCATCTTGAGGTTCTTGGACTGGAGCTGGGTAATTTTCCATGTGATTTTCCCTCAAGAAAATCTAATTCTAGTTCAGCCTGAAAAGGGAGGAACCTCTATACTGTCTTGTGCTCTCTCATTATACTGTGATATTTGTGATATCTTTACATACATGTGGAAATATGTGTTCACTACTTGATTATGAAAAATGTTTTTATGCCTTATTTATATACCCCAATTCCATTTGGGGGAGGAGTGTAACTTAAGGGTGGAAAACATGTGATCTCTTTATCTCTTAAAGTTTATATATTTTGATCCTTAGCTTTGGTGATGCGATCTTAAGTTATATTTAATCCCGATTTTGAAACAAGAAAATTTAACTGTTCAAGTTGATTTTACCTCTGTTGTACATTCCTTCTTTATCCAATTTCAGGTTTTCTACCTGCTTTGTTTTTATTTCCATTATATTCTCTTCACACTCTTATTGTAGTGAGTCCAAGTTTTAGTTGATGTAGTATAAAACATTATCCATGGTTTTCCCACAAAATTAGGGAAGAAGTTCTCTGGTTTATCTTCATTTGCCACTCTTTGATAATACTGACTTACTTCTCTCTCTCTTTTTCTACGTAGCGGTGATAAACAAAATAAAGTCAGCTACAATTTCACCTGAAAACGCTCTCTGTCATTACCAGCTCATCTTTTCCTGTGTCTAAGTGTCCATCCTGTGTGGACAACATTGAACAGGACATTACAGATCTAATCTCATAGCCGTTTTGCTGCCAAGTTCTTACTTACCTCTCTGCAGGTGACCAAAATGCAGTTACAAAGATTTCTGTTCCTTCTTTTTTTTTCCCACCACATTGCTAAATCTCTGTTCTGCTTCATGAGAAACAACCAACTTATGCTTTGGCTGATGCAGACCCAGCCCCTAAGCCAATGACTCTCCTACATTCCATTCTTACTTGCGGTGCTCGACCCCAATCCCATGAGTCTGTGAGGTTGCATGGCCTTGCAAGGCTGAGCTGGGTTTAGCCTCTGGAACTTGCTCCAGCCGACTGTCTATTCTTAACCTGAATCTGAATTTAGTGCATCTTGAAGCACAGTGTCATAGGATAGCTATTTCACTCTTTCACTTGATGTGAATTATTTAACTTTCTAATGGGTTTTAAGGAATTGCCAGTGGAAATTAATTTTCCAGATGTTTCTACAGGAATCTGCAGTGTCTATGCCTCTCTGCGCCTGAAGCTTCGATTGTTGGGAGGGAAAATTCGAGATATATAAATTAAGGTGTCAAGAGGACACTCATATTCCTCAATGAGACACAGACTCTTTACCAGTCACTAAATATCTTGGACTCTACAACGTGACTCCCAAGGCCGTAGAGCAGTCCCTTGAGTGTTGAGTGAGAATGGGGGTGGGGGATTCTTTTTGTCACACTTATCTATTCTAATGTGTACTGCTTCTATATCCCAGCAGTGGTGTTTCAAATCTGCCTGTATATAATTTGTGAGTAAATGAGGATAAGGTTCTAGGAAAAAAAGATTTCCCTAAATTTGGTCTTTCTTATTTCTCATGGCTCAGTGTTAAACTATCGCAGAAACATGTTCCTACTTATTGAAAAATAGCTATATTTTACATTCATTAGTGTATTTTTAAAACTAGTATAGTTTAGAAACGGATTTATTAATTCGGATATCATTTGGTTAACAAAATGGCAGATGTTTGGCAAGTACACAATGTCTTGCTGTTTTCAAAAGTGTATTTTCCTGACTATGAAATTAATATATGCTTATATACTAATGACAATATAAGAAGTATGGTGAAGCTCTAAAAAAATTGCACTGAAACTTAAAATTATGTATCATCCCATTGTCCAAATTTAACTTTTATTGTTTAAAGGTATACTTAGTTTTTTAAATGTACATACATGTCCTTAAATACAAAGTCAAGAGTTTGAATATATACTATATTGAATTTAATGTGAATGAATTTTTTAAAATCAATAAATATTATTGAGAAGCATTTCAATAAAATATATGAAACACTTAAGTTACTCCTGCCATGTTGGCATGAAGACTACTGACTTCAGCAGGAAGCATGTCTGCCGAATAGCGAACCACCCTTTTGCTTGCTAAATCTGCTTTCATTACTAAACCATGCTAGGCTGCCATGCTCGGCACACTAGAAGTAGTAGCTAAATTAGAAGAATAGTGAGTAGAAAGTAGAATTTATACCATAGCTTTAAAATATTTATCATATGGTAAATTTAATGTATTAATTTATTAATTATTACTCAATAAATACAATTTTTTAATTCAAAGGCCACTAACCATTTAAGACTAAGATCTCAACTGTATTCTATTTTTTCTAGGAAGCATCACTAAGTATGGTCTTTTGACTTTGCAGTCAATAAAATGGAATAGATTTTTAAAGAAAAAAAATATATATGTAGTATCCTATCTTCCATTTTAAATTCGTGGTCTTTCTTTCAATGAAAGCTAGTGATAATGAGCAGAGTCAATATTCTTTTCTCAAAAGTAGGATTAATGTGGTTCCTAGAAAGCACGTGAAAACAATACGGTGCCCCTCCACAGAGAGGAGAAAGGAAAACTGGTCTGAACCCTTGTCCTGCTAGATACCAGGTGAAGCAGCAATAGTTCTGTCCTTCCTGGTCAGATAATGTAGTCTTCAGATGCCATAGGGAGGATGGAGTGAATTTCACTCAGGAGAACAAGGGATGCACAGAGTTTAAGATGGGGAAGGAGGAAGTGTGAGGCTGAGGGATTGTGGTGAGGAAGGGAAGCAGAAACAGAGCGTGTGAATTGGTGTAAGGCACCCGAAGGCATGAAGAGAAACAGGAATCTGCGGAACACTAAAGGACTTCTGTTAACGGGGAAATTTCAAAATATCAAAGCAGGAACCGCAGGAAAGAGTAAAATAGAAAGTTCATTCTTTCCCATAATTTGAAATTAATTACAAGTAGCAAAAGGTTGATTTGGGGTATTCATGGTGAACAGCAGCTGCAAACACCTCATTATCAAGTTATTTAGAGGAAGCCGGCCATGCCAATGTTTCTTTTTTACAGAAAAATACAAATATATTGCTTGATAGCTGACTGCAATAATACAGCCAAAAGACAATAAAGGAGGTTAGAGTGTTCCACACCTGGGTTGGTTCTGGCAGGATAGAAGGCAGCAAGCTGTTTCCTGAGCTCAAGTGCGGGGAGGCCACATGACCACAACTGGCATCTCCATATTCATTGAAAGAAAATTGCCTATAGTGTTTTGAACGCACAACAGACATTGGTTCCTTTGCTTCTTACACAGTGTTACTTGTGATCTTAGAGATAGGTCCTACTAGCCTTTTCCATATCTATAGTGTTAAATATACTAAATTAAACAAGTTTGCCCTGATAATCAAAAGACCATAAGAACCTGAATAACATGCTTGGAATTATTTACCTCTCGTGGTCTCTCTCTTTGATATTTTTGAGACTAGGTTTCTTTTTGGCTTTAGAGCCTGTCCTGGAACTAGCTCTCATAGACAAGGCTGGCCTCAAACTCACAAAAATCCACCTGTCTCTGCCTCTTGAGTGCTGGGATTAAAGGTGTGCGCCACCACTGCCCAGCTTGTGGTGTCTCTTTTAAAAACAATTTCTTGGACACAGACATACAACAACACTGGCAACTTGGAGATAAAAGCAGACTTGATGCTGTGGTAAGAAATACTGTTAAAAATCTTCCAGAAACCAAGTTGCCTGGATAAAGAATCTCTTAAGTATAGCACTTATGTTAAGAAAAACTCTGGAGTTTAATTGGCAGGTGAGGCAAAAACAACATAAACCAAATGGAAGACGTGAAACTAAGGACAATATTTCATCCGAAGTAGCAAAGTTATTCCACAGACATTGTCTGAGTGGTGCTTGCCATAGGGATTTGGAGTAGGAAGGAATCACCTCTTGGGATCCTGGAACCTAGTCTAATGAACCTTAAGTGAAGGGGTTGAGTCTGAATCTCAATTACACTCCATAGCCACAGGTTATACCCTGAACTCCCTAGCTATTCTGTAAAGTGTCCTCTTAATGATGGAGTTAGGAGGGTAGGGAAGGACAAACCGTCCCACTGATTAGTTAATTCACCCAATGTTCTTTAGATTGCTGTTAGAATGAATGCTAAACCTAAGGACCATATGAGTAAGGAAGTTGTACTTGTATCTTTCAGAACCAGAGAGAGAGGCTTACAAAAGGATAGATCCATACAGTTTTCAGTCACAATTGTCCTCTTGTTTTTCATTTGAAACCAATGCAACTTTTAAATTCCAGCTCAGAAGTTACAGTTTTCATCCCTTGCCTTCTACATCTGGGTTTCTGTCATTTAAATGTGTATATGTATATGTGTGTATATATACTTTTGAGCCTATATTTTTATCCCACCTGTTAGTTTATGGTGTGGTGTGGTGTGGTGTGTGTGTGTGTGTGTGTGTGTGTGTGTGTGTACATGTGCCACAGAGAACATATGGAGGTCAGAGGACAACTTGGAGAAGTTGATCCTCTCCCATCACCATGAGGATCTAGAGCTCTAATTCTGGGTAGGAAGCTTGGCAGCCTGCGTTCTACCCTACACAATGACGCTT
>NC_022029.1:32000527-32011139 GCF_000317375.1 Microtus ochrogaster
TATAGCCATACTGATGAATATCTTGCATATCACCATAGAACCTTCATCTGGCGATGGATGGAGATAGAGACAGAGACCCACACTGGAGCATTGGACTGAGCTCCCAATGTCCCAATGAGGAGCAATTCCTCTTCATTTGCCCTACCCTTAATGTGGCTTTCACAAATCAAGAGTATTACCTTTTCTTGTATTTCCTCTAACTCCTTGCCGGCCAACAAAATCGCAAGTGCTTTTGTCTTCCTCAAAAAAAGGGTAAAATGCTTATATTTTGTTATATTCTACTTTCAGTTGAATATTGCATTGCTAGTATTGTGAGTGCTTCTCCTAAGTTTGGGGAAGTAAACATGAAGCCGCAGCACTTCTCGTCCTTGCAGTTTCTCTTCAGGGTGCATGCCCAGTGATGGACCATGTAATTCCTGATGAAAATAAAAATGTCATGTCCTTTCAAATGCAGAAGCAGAGAGAAGAAAGTCATTCATTACTGGCCAAAGGAAGAGACGACCAAGGCAAAATTTGTTCGTTTAAGCTTAAACTGCATCTTCTGTCTCTTCTACTCCTTTTCCCCCTGGTGAAACTGAGAACAACTGATTTTCCTTCTCTTTTGCTTACAGTTTCACAGAGCACATGAGACTCTCTCACATAGAAGCAGTAGGCCTGTACCAAACATTGCTTTGGGAGTTCTTTTAGGAGACAGGATCATAAATTGTGCACAAAGCAAGTAATTAATTCCCTAGATAACTTTGCTGGCTCTATATGGAGTTTAAGCCAAGTGTTCTTATGCTTTTCTACATGAGCAGCAGCATTTTTTTCTATAATCCTATAACCAAATAATTTTGATGCAGATAGATCACTGTTGTCATTTGTCATGGCGCTTTCTTACATGCCCCATGTCAGCTAGAAACCAGCCTCCCCAGTGTGTCTCTGAATGCCAGAGAAGGACATGTAAAGGAAAGCTATAGTAAGAAAGACAAAAAGAGGGGGAGTAGGCAGGGTCAGAGGTCACACTATGGTGTGGGAGAATGGTCTGTATTCTGTCAATTATATTTTAAATTAATGCTGATTGCCCAGTAGCCAGGCAGGAAATATAGGCGGGACAACCAGAGAGGAAGTAGAGGCGGGTCAATGAGTACAGGGGTATTCTGGGAAGACGGAAGTCTATTCCTCGGCAGTACTGGCCCATCCACAGAAGAAGCAAGATGTAACTGCCTTGCTGAAAAATGTACTGAGCCATGTGGCTAACATAGACAAGAATAATGGGCTAATATAAGTTATAAGAGTTAATAAAAAGCCTGAGCTAATGGACCAGTTAGTTTATAACTAATGTAGAACTCTGTGTGATTTCTTTGGGACTCAACAATACCAGGGACCGGGCAGGACAGAAAAACTCAGTCAACTACACTAGTTATATCTATATACTAGTATAGTATATCTAACTTCCTAGTCCCTATTCCTCACCATCCTACTTGAACATTCATTCCAAAACCAAGCCCTTTGGTGTTTTCTCTAGAATTTATTGTTTATTGTAGGTGTTATCAGCCCGAAACCCTGATCTATTCTTGGTCTCATCTATATTTATGTGGGGCTAAGCATAGTGTGTGGTTCTATCTTCTACCCATTACACTGGCCCAACATGTCCGTGTAGAGTGGTTTTGTAAAAACAGTCCTGGGCTTAAAATTGATACTAAAACTTCTATGTCTACTTCAATTTATTTGGGAGTTTAACTTGCCCTCTCCTGCATTTGAAAAGATATGAATTGGCATCCTTCAAGCAAGAGGAATGGTTTCTAAAGATGGATTAGTTTCAAGATGTTTGAGTAAAATGTTCCATGTGTGTGAATGAGAGGAGTAAGGAGAATGGCTGGGAAGGTAGCCTTTTCTGATCTTCATCTAATAATGAGCTTTGTTTTTATCAAGGAAAAAAAACCTTTAGGAAGTAGATAATTATTTCACATTTTATTAGGACCTTCCATCGACACCTTAATGTTTAAATACAGATTTCTGTGAGAATGTGTCTGTCTGGCTTCTATTTTAATAGTGGCAGTGGTCCTTATTTAAATTAAATAAGTCAGAGCTGGGAGAAAAGTGCTATATACAGTTTTTCGTTCCTATTTTCCTTCTTTGATTATTGCCATTGGGTAAAATTTTGATAAATGCTTTTAAAACAGTATTTGATACTCTGTCATGAAACCCGTAGTTTATAATGTAATGCAAGAAACTTTATGTAGACCTTTATGGTTTTATGGTGTAATCATAGCACAACTTTGACTGAATGGGGTCAACCATGTGGAGTCAGCCTACTCTCTAGGAAATTTCTGAATCTGAGTGTCTAAATGCTGTTCTTATAGCACATTGAAAGAGATTTTTGACCAGCCTACAATTCACAATCCAGAGAACCTAGATAACATTGAGGACCTTTAGAGAGACATACATGGATCTAGTCTACCTGGGAAATAGAAAAATACAAGATCTCCTGAGCAAATTGGGAGCCTGGGGACCATGGGAGAGGATAGAATGGGGGGGAGGAGAAAAAGGGAGGGGTGCAAAGAAAAACTATATAGCTCTAAATTCACTTAAAAATTAAAAATATTAAGGTCTTGGGTAGAGATAAATAGCTTCTTCCTCAAAAAGACATTGTTATTAATGTAGATTAAATATGCTTAGCAATCATTTGTAGAAAAAAAGAGAGGTTTAATTGCACAGAGAAAATAGTCGCTCCTTTCATCTCTAGACTGAATGTGTGTCAGCACGGAGTGACTTGTTTCAAAGCTTTGCAGCTCAGATCCAAGAACTGTTTGCTTTCTGCTCTTTTCTTTCCTTACTCCACTTTTTTCATCTTAAAAGAGAAATGATTTTCAGTATAAAGAAATCTGGAATTGGTGCCTTGGCCTTTCCTAGGCAAATTTGACAGGCGTGGAAGAATTCCAAACTATTTGGATGATTGGTGTGAGAAATCCTTCTGTATATGTGTTGCTTTTATTGGTTAATAAATAAGCTGCCTTCTGCCAATGGCTTATAGAACATAACCAGGCTTAAAGAGCTACATATAGAGAGAGGAGGTGATGTCGGGAGAAGCCATGCAGCCTCACCAGAGATAGACGCCAGATGGAACCTTGCTGGTAAGCCACAGTCACGTGGCAATACACAGATTAAGAGAAATGGGTTAAATTAAGATGTAAGAGCTAGCCAATAAGAAGCTAATACGCCAACCAGTGATTTAATTAATATAGTTTCTGTGTGGTTATTTCAGGGCTGAGCCCCTGGACACAAACAAGAAGTCTTCTAAAACAGATGATAATATTAAATCCATTCATATCAAATATACTTAGAGAAAAATTCCACTGTTTTGAAGTAGACATGAGTTAGTTTGCAAAGAAGACTTCTTAAGGTTATCTACAACATTAATCTTGAAATTTAGTTTTCTCTAACACAATACATCTATCTTATAAGTAATATAGATAATACTTTGCTTAGTATGATTCACATTATTTATTATATTTTCTTTTAATTTTACTTTTTGTCATTTTCTTAATTTCCTGGAATATCAAGCATCTTAAATAAATTTTAAAATTTATTTGTTATGCTCTTAGTAGTATTGTTCCAAAGAAAAAGATGTGTGGTCTAGATATGAGTATGATCTATCAGTTTCCTCTCATGTTCTGCCAGAGACTCTGGCATTCTAGAAGTCTATGTTACAAAAATGGATCCAGTGTTTTTTCAGCCTTAGGCACAGTATACTGAAAATCTGATACCAAATCTGAATTTTAACCTGTAAGGTTGATTCTCCACTTTATTGTACACTCCCAGAAGTTATACTTGAGCACATAAATTCTTTTCACATTTATGCTTTTATTAATTAACTATTTATGGTGGTGTTTTGGTGTGCCTTTAGGTACATCCTGTTGGTGGTAATACTTAATATTTCTTCCTTGTATTCTCACCTTTCTAATCATAAATTATCTTTTTTAAATGATTGCTTGGCAGTTAGTCTACTTGTGGGTCTTGCTTTGAAGCATGTTTTTCTTTTCTAAATCATTGAAGGATAGAGTGGCCAGTTTCCTTGGATGTAAAATGTTCCTGTATCTATAGAGACCTAATGTCTAGCCAACAATGACAACTATTCTATTTCTCTGTATGAGTGTGTTGGTGTGTGTATTCAAGTGGTGCTGGTTTTCTTTTTCTCTTATGATTTCTAGGAAGTGTTTTTATCTCCCTTTCAGAGAAAAATATAATCATAACCTTGTGGGAAAACTAATTTGAGAGCATGTATGTTACTATATTATCCTTAACCGACCAATGCTCAGTTAGCACAGTTATTCCACTCTTTCACACAGTGACTGCTTTCCACATCAGCCATTGTGATGCATTAGAAGAAATATGGCAAGGTCAATATTTCACAGAGGAAGGTCATTAAATCTTAAAGTTCTACATGATCTTGAATTTGCAAAAGATGAAAGTAATAGCAATCCATTGATTACATATAATGCCACTTGATAAATGGTCTCCAAACCAAAGAGCAACCTAGATTAAGCCTAATCTATCGGATCCCAAGACAAATCATCAATCAATAAAGTGATACTAAACTGTGCTGACACTGGGAATTAGTAGGTCACCATTAGCCAACAGACATTTCTGTACTGGGTATGGAAGCTGCAGCTCACACAACTTGGAAAAGTCTAGAAGGCTCCAATTCCTCAGTGTAATACTACTGCTTTCTTCCTTCCCTTTCTTCCCCATTTTATATGTCTTTGATTTCACTCTCAATCATCAAAATGATTGAATGCTCCTTCTCAGCCTAAAGTCCCTGTTTTATGTATTTTTATACTTTTCACAATTTCTGAAATAAGTAAGTAATTAGTTGCAAACTATAATTGAGTCTGTTATGCTTGACACATTAATGGTTACAATCAGTATTGTCAGTATGTTTGAAAACCTCGTAATAACCAGTATACAGTGGTTTGTTTTTCATGTGGACTCCTCAAAAAGTTGAGTGATAATGAACCATCCTAATCATGTCTATTTGTAATTGTGAATGTGCTGTCATATTCTAGTAAGCACATTATTTTTCATTTTTGATTATGGGACAGTGTGTGAAATTACAGAAGGACAAGATTTAGACCTGATAAACAAATCACTGAGGATATAAGTATTCTTTTTAACTTGGACAGGTCATCTGCTGTGTGTGTGTTTTCTCTTTACTGGAAACGTTCTCTCCAAGATGGTGAGACCCCAAGCAGTGCTTAAAATAAAAGGCAATATGATAAAATTCACTTAATATGTATAGTGTAACTCATAAAATAATGGCTTTCCATCTTAATTTGGAGTGTCCCAATGATATTAAGAAGAAACTATTAATAGACAAATAAGCAGTGTGGATGATGCAACTTGGTTAAAAATGTTTTGTTCAGCACCTACAAATGTGGGAACAAAGCTGTAGCTGTGGCCTTGTTAAAGCTGTGCATGATTATCTGGAAATAAGATTTAATAAGCTGTAGAGCACTGTACTGTTAACTAACCTTTTCTTCTAGAAAAGCAGAGAATATGATACCTCCAGTAACATCTGCAGAGCATATTATTTCTTTGACTGTTCCTCCTATTTTCATGACTTAATTTGACTGCTAGAATAGGGTAATGAATCCTTTTCGGGATGTGAGTCATATTTGTGACAATAGAACCTACTAAGGTTCAAAATAATTCTAGCTTGGAATAAGTCTGTTCTTCTAAGTAGGAATTATCTTAACATGTATTCTCAAAACAAATCAGCCAGGGTGGTTTTTGCTTAATAACATTTAACCCAACCTCTTTCAGTGTAACTACAGTAATTATAGATTTTCGACTAGGAAGACCTCCGTAATTACATGACTAGGTCTGAATAAATCC
This sequence comes from Microtus ochrogaster, assembly GCF_000317375.1. NCBI lineage: Eukaryota > Metazoa > Chordata > Mammalia > Rodentia > Cricetidae > Microtus > Microtus ochrogaster. The sequence goes on from NC_022029.1 coordinate 32,006,405, forward strand.
ACGTCTCACTTTAAAGCATCATTTCAAGGCATTTTGTATTGTTTTGATGTTGGGTGGAGCTGTTAAAGCAACCATGTAACATATATGATTCCAGGAATTAAGGAGCGTTAACTGCTCTGATTATCAACCAATACATTATAATTCTTTCTCAATTTATGTCTTAGCACATTATAAGTATAGAAAACTCCTACCATATCATTTCAGAACCATAACATATAGAAAATGTTTTATACAATTATTATGTAAAATCAAATAAGAAAGAAAAACACATCCAGCCAAAGCAGTCACAGCATGTTTCAGCTCCAGTGCCTCATGAGGAAATATAACTCCCTGCTTCATGCTCAGTGTAACTCTGGGCTCAAGTTCAAGCTTAGCACCAGTTTTAGTGGGGTGATATTTTAACTCAGAGAATAAAGTTGCAAATGAGCAGAATGATTTCCTGGAACAGCAACAACAGTATTTCAGGAACTGAAAATGAGGATTATTGGAGAGTTTTAACAACTTTGGCAAAATCACAGAGCAATGAATTAGGACAAGTTCCACATTTCCCTGATCAAGGTTTAGTGCTTTCATGTGGGGCGATGGCTTTGTAATTGTGTTCAGTTGTGATTGTGTTTCTACTCCAAAAGAAAACCAAGTCAAATGTATGGATGCACTCAGAGCACGGACAGGGCTCTTCTGAGAGAGGTACAGTGTTCAATTAAAGCAAAACAAAATCTTGTATTTGTACATAATTTATAATGCGAACATTTTTTTAAATTAAAGAAACTTGTATCGGGACAATTTGATGTATGATTTTCGTTTGCCTTAATATTTTTCGTCTGAATCACCTTGGGAAATCACCTGAGGTTTACTATTTCATCAGTACTTTTATGTCATGGACAATACATGTGGAGAGATATTTGGACTTTAGCGCGTTACCCATGTCTTTAGCTGGCACTTTATTCTATGCTGACTTCATGCTCCTTTGGCTAGAAGGTAACCTTGTGGCTTTCAAAGGACTCAGAGGAACCTTTTGTTTGTAACCTTTCAATTCAACTACTAGAAAAATGGACTCCTTGGGGACTTACCTCATCACATAAATTTGGTAAACAAAGACTGAGAAAAATCATTCAACATTTTTTTTTGAGATGGTTTTTATAATTGTGTCTTGCTGGTCAGGGCTCAATTGGCTTATGGCAATGTATGTGTAACATCTCTTCCTATGTGAGGAATGTCTACATTTTGGGGTCTTCACAATATGGGTAGTTTCTAGGATTTCAATGATTAAAGCTTGATAATTTAGAAAAAAAAGAGCTAAGAGTTGAATTAGACTGCCTGATGATCTCTACCTTGTCTGAAATCAACTGGGTTTGGGAGTGGGGCCACTGCAAAGACTCAGTTATATCTCTTTGAGAGTTCATTCTCTTTTCAATGGAAAAGACAAGTGTGATAGAAAATTTATTAAGCATATGATCCCACTTGGATATGTTAATCCACTGGTCAAGAATAAAACCACTACCACAGTTTAAGGCCAAATTTGAAGCAAGCTTTAATTAAATACTGGCCAGATGGATGGGCTTAGGCCAGGTCTATAGCTAGGTTCCCAGGAAATGGCCCTGAATCAAGTTTTGCAAGGGACTTGGGAAGGCAAAACTTATAATTCATCCGCTTTGCTATCAGGTCCAATCAGGGACAAGCATACATCCTGATATGTTTCCTACTGATGTACCTCCTGCCCACATGTGATCAAGCACTTCTGGTGTAGATGGGTCATATAAACTTGTTTAGGGGAGCGAAGCCACATGACTTGTTATCTCCCATAAACAGCAGCCTCCAGGATTTCAGGAACTGTATGTCCTTGGGCAAGGGGCTTGCAGCTTAGAGAGATTTTTGTTTCATGGATTTCTTAGGCATAGTAATTAAGACTGTAAATGTAACTTTGACTCTCACAGGTCCCCAGTTTAATTTGCTGAAAATGGAATCTGTGGAGGGACCATAGAGCAATAGGAGAGGGGAATGAGGATTCGAGTGTCTTGGTTTTTTATAATTGTGTCTTGCTGCAATCTGATCTTCAACTATGTGGCTTCAACAGCTGTCCTTTGGTTCCTCTTACATCCTGGATTAGTGCTGCATGGGTATTGTCTTTTTTGGAAAACTTTATTTAGCTAAATTATATTTGACTGATCTTATTGAAAATGTGCTTCTTCCCAAAAAGCAACAAATAGATAAATAGATAATAGATGATAGATAGATGATAGATATAGATAGATAGATAGATAGATAGATAGATAGATAGATAGATAGATAGATAGATACATAGATAGATACATAGATAGATACATAGATAGATACATAGATAGATACATAGATAGATAACCAAACATATATCCCATAAAACCTTGACCCTCTTTTACTTTAGGTGTCATGCATGGTAGGGAGTAGTTTCTTGAGTGCTCATTTCTCTGTCTTGATTTCCCTACTAAAAAAGTCATGTGTCCAACATGAATGGAAACTTTTCAGACCGATGTTGATGGTTTTCTGTGTCTTGTAAAGGGATGCCGTGTTGTTTGTATGAATTAACACTTTTGGGTGTTCCTGTTCCCAGGGTAATTTAGCAAACCTCACATTAGGTACCTTATATTACCAGTGAAATTAGGAGTCCCTTTCTGTGTGTGGTAGTCTTGCTAATAAAATAATTTTAAAAATGACTCAGAAGGAAACTCAGTGATAATTTTATTAGAGTTTGAGAGAAACAGTAAGCAGGCAATACATCTTGGCAGTTCCACTCCATAGATAAGGGTGATGGAGTAAAGAAACAAAAAAAGTCACACCTTTTATAGTGAATGTTGAGGAACAGCTGAATGACAGATTATGGCCAGATCACAGAGTTCTCACAAAACCAACTATGAGACTGAGTCTTGTATGTAAACGCAAAGAACCATTATTCTTAATTAAGTTCCAACTTGGACTCTTCGAGTGTCCAATATATTGACATGATTGGAGAGCCCCGAGCTCAGTTGGTGTGGGATATTTTAGTAACAGAGGTTGGGGTGAGTGATATCTAAGGTCAAGACCCCTGATTGTCTGACATTTGTTTAGGTGTGTCCTGGTAAAAAGCAGTGTGGGGGGTGTGCAGGCAGGTGATTCTATCGACAATGTTTGGAACACTAGGAATTATTTTTGCGTGGTCTGTTTCTACATGGTGCCTGGGTGGTCTCAGTTTGTGGTCTTTCTTGGAACCAGGAATTGACTTAGGGTAAACTACTGAGACTCAAGCCTCTATTGAGCTTGTCATGACTGGGTCCTACAGTAGACAGTGTGTGTATGTGTGTGTGTGTGCTTGTGTTTGGTGGGTGTTCAGAGAATGAATCAGTAATCATAGTGTCTAGTAACACAGCAACACAGGACTGGTCTTTAGCCAGTTCTCAAATAAACATTAAATATGAATCTTTTCTATCAAGCATGGTAAAATTGTGCTTATGACAATTAATTCAAATATTTTATCTTCCCTACTTTATTATACTTGTATGCAAATGTTTTAATCCTCCTTATACATACCTCTTTTTGAAACTTCTGCTTATATAAAGGCCCTGCTACATTCTTGGCTTATAGTGACTGAACTCTTTCCCCTTCATTTCCAGTATACCCATTATTTTAAAGTGAGTCAGTCTAAAAAGTCTGTGAAGTCAGACTCCAGATAATGGGTAAAGACACATTTGTTTTCCATGCTACAATAAAAACCAAGTACACTTCCTGCTCCCAAGGGTTTACTCTTCTGCTTTGTGAGAAAGATACCCCAATGACTGGGGGTGAAGTTTTGCTTTGAGGTATTTAAATAGAGTGGTGATCTTTTTCTTTGAAACCCGAACTTATTTCTAACACAAAGAAAAAGAGGGAAAAGAAAGAAAAGGAAAAGTTGCGATGTTCTGACTTAATACTCAGAAAAGCTAGGCAGGGCGTAGAGCACAGGGTCCAAAGTGCTGCATGATAGACTCTCTGCCAGCACCGGACAGGAACCATTCACTAAGTCAGGGGCTAGCTATTCATTACCCTCTCTTATTAGCATGACTTCAAGTGAATCACATTGCTTGTGGTGCAGAATCACTCCTGGCCTAGTGAGTGACAGTTCAAGCTGGAACTAGTATGTAATGTCAGATCTCCACTAAGCTAGAGATAAGAGTTCAGATTTCATTGTTTGGTCAAGAGAAAATAACTCTGTCTTACATGGTGTCAACTGTCCCCAGAAACTTCCACTTTGGATTCAAAGTTCATGAGGGAGAGATCCTTTATGAACGTCCCTCTAAAACAGCTAATACCTGTCTAGCAGTGTAATGGTTCCATTGTCTCCACCATGGAGTTTCACATTTAATATTACAATATGTGAGAAACTAGCAAATGCCTTCTAATCACAAAGATCGGGTAAAATGTCCAGCCTGTCTCCCACAGGCTTCCTATGTCCCAGGATATTTGCAAATGCCCCTTTTCAACTGTAGATAATGTTACATTTCATTGTTAAAGTATTAGACACAGATGATAGAGAAACATTTTTTTTTTCTATTTTGCCTGTAGTTATCATACTTGCCACTAGTAACTACATCCACTCTGTTCTAGAGTTAGACTGAGAGCTCTCACTAGATCAGAAGTTGATCAGAATTGATCGGAAATTGGTTATTATGTAGGCTTTTTGTTGAGGGGTTTTTCCTAGAAAGATGCAGCTCTCTCTCTCTGTCTCTGTCTCTGTCTCTGTCTCTCT
>NC_022029.1:32012335-32048985 GCF_000317375.1 Microtus ochrogaster
AACTGCTTTGAGCCTATAGCAGGACAGAACTTAGCTAGGCAGGGAAATATAAGCTTAATGCTGGGAGAAAGGAGGCAGAGTCAGGGAGCCACCATGGAGCTGCCACCAGAGTCAGACATGCCAAAACTTTGCCAGTAAGCCACTACCATGTGCTATACACAGATTAATGGAGATGGGGTAAGTTAATATATAAGAGTTAGCCAATAAGAAGCTAGAGCTAATGGGCCAAGCAATGATTTAAATAATATGGTTTCTGTTTGATTATTTTGGTGCTGAGCGGCCAGGAACTAACTAGCAGCTTCATCCAACAGTTCTTCAAGAAAATGTTTTCAGATTGGAATGGTTTATGCTGTGGACAGTTGAGCTCATCAAACATCGACCATATTTTTCAACCATAAAAATTCCATAGTCCTTTTCATCCCCACTACTGAGTGTTAAATACAGATAATTGAATTCTTAGAAGAGGTCCTATCTGAAGCTCCCAAATCTCATTGCATTTGCCCTAATTCTTACATATAAAGTATAGTGAATAAGCCAACACCTCAATTCAAAGTGTTCTGCATTCAGCGAGGAGTTAAAAAAAGTCTTGATAGCTAGAAAAACGCAATCAACTAAGCCTTCATTCATCAGGCTGAAGTCTAGACAGCAAGAGAATAAAAGACAGGCAGGACAATACAAAACAGTAAATCCTGTTCTATTAAACAATCTCTTCAGTTACTGGAAGAAAGGGAACAGTGCAAACCAAATGTTCACCTGACTGATATGGCCAATTCACTCAAGCGTCATAGGAATGTCATATTAGATGCCCAATCTTACATTTGGGGACCATTATAGAGAAGATGTGATACAAAGTAGATGTGATTCTGACTTATGACCTTGCCAACACTATTTAAGAAAAAAACCATTGACAGTATTTTCATTAGAACATAGCATCTAACTTGCATTCTTGCTTACTCAGCAGAATACCAAAGCAGCATCTTTCAGGCCCTCTTCACTTTATGAAGCATTATAGACCTGCAGAGGTTCAAGTGGTTAAATTCAAACAAAGCTTTATTAAATTCTGAAGCATTTTCTTGTCTGATGTTTTATATCGAACAAGCACACTGAAAACCTAGGTATAACTTTTAGCTTCTTTTCCTTTCCATTATGAGTCTATGGCTTCCTTCCATGCTCACTGTTTTTTTTTTGTTGTTGTTATTTGTTTGTTTTGTTTTTCCCTCTCTCTTTTATTTTAGCCATTCTGACAGGTGTAAGATGGTATCTTAAAGTTGTCTTGATTTGCATTTCCCTGATCGCTAAGGAAGTTGAGCATGACCTTAGGTGTCTTTTGGCCATTTGAACTTCTTCTGTTGAGAATTCTCTGTTCAGCTCAGTGCCCCATTTTATAATTGGGTTGATTAGCCTTTTACGGTCTAGTTTCTTGAGTTCTTTATATATTTTGGAGATCAGACCTTTGTCAGTTGCGGGGTTGGTGAAGATCTTCTCCCAGTCAGTGGGTTGCCTTTTTGTCTTAGTGACAGTGTCCTTTGCTTTACAGAAGCTTCTCAGTTTCAGTAGGTCCCATTTATTCAATGAGGCCCTTAATGTCTGTGCTGCTGGGGTTATACGTAGAAAGTGGTCTCCTGTGCCCATGTGTTGTAGAGTACTTCCCACTTTCTCTTCTATCAGGTTCAGTGTGTTTGGACTGATATTGAGGTCTTTAATCCATTTGGACTTGAGTTTTGTGCATGGTGACCTGATTTTGTTTTTATTTTATATATTATATTTTATTTTTAATAGTTTTTGTTGAGCTACATGGTTTTCCCCACTCTCCTACTTTCTCCTTCCTCCCCTCCCACCTTTTCCCTTAATCCCCACACTCCCAATTTACTCAGATCTTGTCTTTTTCTTCTTTCCATGTAGATTAAATCTAAGTATGTTTCTCTTACCATACTCTTTGTTGTCTAGGTTCTCCAGGGTTGTGGACTGTATTCTGGTTTTTCTTTGCTTTATGTCTAAAAACCACTTATGAGTGAGTACATATTATATTTGTCTTTCTCGGTCTGGGTTACCTCACTCAGTATGGTGTTTCCTAGATCCTTCCTCACTCTTAAAGTCTATTAGTTTATGTCATTACAATTTATTCTTTTACTGACTCTGACCTTTTGAAGGGTCTCCTTGACTCAGTTCCTTCTCTTTGTCCCATTTCTGCCTAGAAGTCATAATAGTCTTGCCAAAATTCAGAACTGATTATATCATTTCTCCACTTAGATTAACTGACTTCGATTCATTTGAATTTAATATAAATATTATACTTCTTAGTATGAGTCTTTTGTGATATGCTGACTATTATTTGGGGTGAGCATGAACAGAAGCTTGTAATGCTTTTAAACTTGATAACTGCTTGGTACCAAATGAGGACAGAACATTGCTATTGTGTTTATTTTCCTATCCACTTATTCTGGCATATTATTAGCTCTTTTTGAGCACAGAACTCTTCAAACCATGTGTGTGTGTGTGTGTGTGTGTGTGTGTGTGTGTGTGTGTGCATGTGTGTGTTAGTGTGTGTGAGTGAGTGCATACTTGTGTTTTCTGTGGTGTGTGTGAGTGCGGCGTGCATGTGTGTGTCTGCGTGTGTGTGTGCACAGGTGTATGTATGTGTGTGTGTACCCTATGATGTTACAGTGGAAGCTGTCTTCTCCAGCTAAGTCTGTTCCATGTATGCTATCCAGGGATGGCTGTAGAGTGAGGCTGACGGTATTTCTGACTGCAGTAGAAGAGACTTAGGAATTTATGCCTTCAAATCTGTAATACAGCGCAAGGAAGAAATGGAGGTTCAAATAGATAAAGTCATGGCTGCAATATGAAAATAAGTATTTCTTACAAAGAATAAATGGCAGAAAAATAAAAACTCTTGAAAACGTCTGCAAATTTGGTATTATTTGGGGAAAAATGGAAGCATTTTTGTGGGGTAAGAAATGTAAGAGTGTGCTTTACTTCTCTCCATTTCTAAATGTTCCCTTTAATCTTGATAATTTTAAATACTTTTTTTGCGTAATAATAAACAAGCTACCAGCACAGGCTTAGATATTGTTTGTTTTGTTTTGAAATATTTTGAATACAGTAGAGTTCTTTCAGAACATTCCTCAAAGAAAAGGCAAGTCCTTGACTTTTACCCAATTTGTCTGGTTATCTTACTTATCTGCTTCTACTGTGGTATTGATTTACCAAAATCTCCCCTTCTCTCAGAGGAGAAAGTGATATTTTATTTCTTGATATACATACTTTTATTATACACATTTTATGCATAGACAGCTTAGTTTGCATATCAATTTTTAGTACACGCATGCTAAGCTTAAAAGCTTGTAAATTTATATAATTACTTAAATATGTGCAAAAATTTGCTCGAAAAATGCATGTGAGAATATAAACAAAATATTAAAACTTTTTGTTTCTTCCAAATTTAATACTGGAAAAAAAAAGTCAGTCAGGGAAGTTTTGTTTGGCTTAATACCTTCTTTTTTCTCTTTTCTAAGTATTTTTAATTTATAGCATTGTATTCATGTTTTCTAAATTATATTTCATTTCAAGACAATTAAAAACAGTTGTTGACATAGAATTTTTAATTTGAGGAACAACACTTAGTCAATTTCCCAATAATATGTTTTTTGTTGTATGTATAGTGCATAGATACTCAATCCTAAAACATCTAATGAAAATAAAATCATCTTCAAAATATTCTTGACGGTTACGTATTTTATTTACCACATCAATGTTGTTATCTGCGAAGTGCATGTTATAGAAATCCAGCAAGGAATAACAACATATTTTTGTCATTGTCAAGACAATTATCTGGAAAAACAAATACTATATTGGGCAAGGTAATGCATGTCTGTAATCCACATACTTGAAGGAAGAGGCAGCAGGGGGTATAGTTTGGGACCAGCCTGAGCCACATAGAAAGAACTTTTCTTTAAATTAAAACCAGAAGAATGTGAACCACGTGTAACATGTGTAGGATGTGCTTTACTCATAACTATTGGGTAGAAATGGAAAGAGAAGACCGTCCTGCAATAAAATCACTGCTCTCTAATTTCCTTGTCTCTGACTGAGGCCATTTGCCACTCCAATTGTAGAGACAGTGGCAGATCTGAGAACCAGCTGAGCAATGACTGAGAATCAGGGAAGCCGGACTTTAATTAACATACCAATTTCTCACGACAGGGCAAAGAGAGGTTCTAGGCTGAGTAACAGTTTGATATAGAGAAACAGTTCATGTTTTATTTGAAAATGGATGAGGGGGAATTTGTCTCCTGCTCTATTTGTTTTCTTTTTTAATTATGGCCATGATTAGGACACTGGAGATGAGTGACTTAGCTTGTAAATGGGAACGTAATGTAGTCAGAGACTGTCTGACAGGCAACCTGGCTGCCACCTTTAGACTCCACCAGCCATAGCCAGCCCATACAATACAAAGTTCTGATCCAAAACTGGCCTGTCCTCAAAGATAAACAAAATCAAAGCAGAGCAGAACTCTGCTGAGGCAATATGGAGAGTTACATTTCTTGCTGTTCTCTCTTGTTGACTGTTCCAATTTTATTTAACATTTTGATTTTTTTGGAAGATATCATTGAACAAAATTCACTAAACTTCCAGTTGTCACTTTACATTCTTTGGTGAAGTAAGACTTTTTTTGTTTGTTTGTTTGTTAATATTAAGTCCAGATTAGGAAAGACCTTCCTGTACTAAATTTAGCTTCCTTACTGGGCTTATTTTGAGGCAAGAATATAATTAATGGGTCATGAGTATCAAAAGTAACTTTCATTCAATGAGCTAAACAAGCAAGAAAAATAATTGTAGAGAGAAACAAACTCAGCATCTCAGAAAGAAAATGCTGGAGAGTTAGTAAGAAACCCCAGGATAAGCCAGTGGGAAAATATGAAAGAATGTTGGTGGTGATAACGTGTTCCATATTACATAACTACTAGGCCTCATGTTTACAAAATGCCTCAAGAATCAGTTGTATACTTACAGGGAAACTAGGGGATCTTTCTTGATGATTAGTGTAATGGATTAAAGTAAAATACTACAGGCTTCCTCAAATCTGAGCCATGGCACAAATATAATGATAAAAGTAAAAATGCTGCGGATCTCAAAGTAGCTGCGGCAGGCAGTGGGCAACAGGTCCTGAGAGCAGCCAGTCCCAGGCAGGGACGACACAGTTCCCCAAATGGCTGCAGTGGGCCACAAGTGCTGAGTTGCAGGCAGGGAGCTTCATGGTGGAAGAGAGACATGGGCAGCCAGTCCCATGAGGAGAGACAGATGGATGGACATGCCACAAGATCAGGCTGCAGGTCTCTGAAGGTGGCTGGTCCCAGGGTGGGTGAGAGATAGACAGATAGGCACACTATGCAGAGTGAGGTTGAATATTTATTTAGTGGGTTATGGAGGGGAAAAAGGAGAAGGGGAGAAGAGCAGAGAGAGGCACAAAAAGAAAGAAAGAGAGAAACAGAAAGGGGGAAGGAGAGAAGTGGGGAGAAGGAAGAGACAGAATCTGCCTCTTTCACAGGGAGAAGGAAAAGGAAGGGACTCAGGCTGGAAGCTGAATATCATCTTGCTACAGTGGATGGGGGAGGGAGGAGGAGGGTGTGGTCATGGCTTGCCTCATGGGACAGAGCAGACCATTGCAATAAGGATTTTTTTTTTTTTGAAAAAAGCTGTCTCTTAGTACTTGGAAAAGACTTTCCCAAGTTTTGGAACTGAAAAGATGCTGGGTGATTTGTCTCACGTCTTTACAATTGGCAGCTTGCTAAATAGGTTCTCTGTAGTCAGCTCTGTGCCCAGTTCATCTTCTTAGGCTTAGGATTCCTAAACCACACATTGTATTTTGTTTTGCAAATATACAACAGTTGTGTTTGAAAGGGAGAAGGACTCAGAGAATGAGGAAAGTCTTTGACAGCCCTCTGTGAGGCTAAAGGACATTTACCCTGAAAGAATAGTAGATTTTTACTAATGTCCCAAGGAAGGGTACTGATAGGAAATTTTCAATTACTTTGTGATTATGAGTAAATAATTTCATTGGTGAAGATACCATTTCTTTTTGAGTCTAAGAGATAATCACAGCTTTTCTATTAAACTTGTTTGCCTGTATTGAAGATAAAGTCACCAGGGGGGATGCTTTGTAGTTTTGTTTTAAAAGCTATGTAAGCACTTTTACTATAAAAATGGGACCCAGAAATATACAGGTCTATCCAAAATATATGGTGGTTTTTCTAACAATGGGTCTATTTTGATGGTCATAGTTTCGGGAGCTGGAATATCCAAGATGTTGCCTCCTCCCCTGAGCCTCAGAGAGAAGAAAAGAGTAAATAGTATCAAGCCACTTTAGGACCTGAACTGGGAGAACTGGCCAGAATTTCTGTCCATGTATCATTGGTCACCACCATGTCACATGAAACTCCTTCAGCTTGCCATGGAGAATGGGAAGTTGAGGCTCAACCAGGGCAGTAGTCCTACTAACTCTGGAGTGTTTTTACTAAAGCAAGTGCTGCATAGCCACAAACACTGACCCTCTCTGCTCCAGAAATAAATGAAGAGAGCATTCAAGATAGTAGAAACTTCTTGTAAGGGGAAAACAGCATAACCCTCAAAAGTTCAGTATGTAAGGGATTATCAAAGTACCAGAACTTAGTCAAATGAATGAAACACTCCCATGTTCTTACGTTTTCTCTCTTTACTAAAACTTCCTAGAAAATAATTCTTTTGTTGGTATACAAACTAGCTTGCATTGAAAGTCCATGGAACCACCCACTTATTATCTTAATGCCAGATATGTTTCATCAGTAACTGTACTTGATACAAGGCACTGCATATTGTTGGATTTTCAGAGAGCTTTCTGTGTCGTGGTTTAATTCTTGCAAATTGCTTGCCAATTTAAAGTGAGCTGCATCTAAACAGTAAGTAATTGCTTATGATAATGAGTGCAAACTAATTTGCTAGAATATGTTAATATTCACAAAGCACTTTTATACTGCCTGCTGTTCCAAAAATGCTGCTCTCTTGTTTAAGTGTAGCTTGTGGTGCTATTGTCAAACATCTGACTGAAGCCATCACTTCAGAAGCATTTATGCAAACCTCATATATGGTGATGGCCTCTGTACTGTAAAGAAGGTACAGAAAGTCATGTCATCTTTGATGAATGATTTTGAAATATTTGAGTAAGAGAACTGATGCCTTAATAATTAATTCTAATTATTGATTGATGGCAGTAAGCTTACTACACTGGGTTCAAAATGGCCCCTCTTTCCCATAAGAGTCATAAAACTTAATTTAAATAACTTCACAGACAGATAGTATCCAAACTTAATTTAAATACAATAGCTAATTTTAAATGAATTCTGTATTTTCAAATGCTTGAAAATCCAAGTGCTTAAGTATGAAGCCTACTTCACCTGCCCCTCGTTCTGGGTGACCTCCTCAACTGTGTCCACAGATGCTTCTTGAAGACTAGATTTTAAAGACCTGTATTTCAAACTGAGGGTCTTCTGAGCTCAGAGCCAAAGTTCAACAATCTGAGGTGGGAGTGGAGCCAGCTTATAGTTTAGTCTAGAAAAATAGAATATCGAGGACCTAATACAAAAGAAAACGTGTTTGATTTTGACTTGCTTCAGGTCTTCATTGTCAGTAGAATGTTCCAGTCATTCCAACTTTAAAAGTCTGCCACATGTACCCCTGTGTTTTCACATCAATGATGGAAGGCAAAGGTCTCCAAAGAGCAACCGTTAAACGAAGACAATAAAAAAAAAAACTGTCACTGTCAAAATTCATTTCCTTTGTTGAATTCCATGGGCTAAAGAGTTTTGTTGTTGTTGTTCGGTTGGTTGAGTTTTACATTTTATAAATACCGAAATTTGCTTGTCTTAATAAGTGGCTCAACATCCCCATTCTTTGCTTCTTGTAATATCCTACAAAAGTAGATGGTACTGCATACAGAGGGTTGAGCTTTATGCCCCTCGTAATCTTCATAGGCTGTTTCAGAGCATAAGCTGAAATTAAACCAACTGAGTTACAGATATTTTACTTTTACTAATGTACCTACTATGGTTATTTTTTTCTCCTGAGTGTAAATTAATGCATAAAAAAGTGAGAACTTGTTTACTTTCTTATGCAGCTGGCAGGAAATCTCTGTGATAAACAGATAAACTATGACCAAAATTCTTTTAGATACAATATCTTTCTTGGGACATTAATATCACGTTTTCCTGTTTTTGAAGTTATCTGACTCCCAGTTAATGGAAATTTGCATGACATGATATGTCATGGGTTAATCATTGAAATTTTTGAAAGGACTAATAATTAGAGAAAAAGTTGGCAAATCTGATATTGGTTTATGTTAATTTTTTTATTATTTATGTGGAAGGGGCCAAATCAATAAAGATGTATTCTTACTACTGAATTTGAAATTTGAAATGGAAAGTGATACAGTGTAACTATGACTCCAAGAATGATTGAATGTTGACAGAGATTTCATAAAGATGGTATATCCTTGTCTATCACTGTCAGAGCACAGCATGCTGCTTTGTTGCCTTTGTGTTCTCTATCACCATAAGCATGTTAGGGCTACTATCTCTGCATTATGTCAAACAAGGTCTTTCAGAGCTGGAGCAACATCTCAGTGGGCAAGAGCACTTGCTGCCCATGCAGAGAACTCAGTCACAATTCCCAGCACTTACATGGCAGCTCCCAACCATCTGCTAAGTGAATGAGTAAATGGATGAGTGAATATCTAGTTTATTGGTTGAAATGATCTCAGATTCAGCTGCTTTGCTTAGGCAATTTCTCTTTTAACATAATTTTCAGAACATTCACAATTAAAGTTTGAATTGAGTAAATGGGAGGGTATCACTGTATGCCAAAAAGAAAAGCTTCTGGTGACTTTATTTTTAAGAATTTGCTGGAAGATTGCACAGTTTAGTTAATGGTTTTAAAAATAATATTTTTCTTAAATAACCTAATGGTGTGACTTCTTCTCTTCCTATTCATTTTGCTTATAGCTATAACACAAACTGATCACTGAAATACTTGCCAGAGACATCAGGTTAAGAGAGCCTAGTTTCAGACAGGAAAACATAAACATTTGTTTTTCCCAGGGTTGAGAGTTTTATGATTACTTTGCTTGATTTTGTTTTCAGTTCTAGATCATTTGTTTTTATTCCCAGTCATGGTTAAGACCAAGACACTCAAAAAAGTTACTTGACTCTAAGTTTGAGTTTGGAAAAAGTTTGTCTCACGCCACAGTTCAAACTGTAGAACATAAGTATTCCTAGAGGTGATATTATCTAAATGACATGTTCAAGAAGAAAATAACAAGTACCTTTGAGAGAAAATTGGTTGCTCTAGGCTTCATAGCACAGGTCAGTAATTCTAGCTAGGTAGGAGGCTTAAGACAACAAGATCACTGGTTCAAGGCCAGAGTAGTCTTCAGCGTGAATACAAGATAACCTGAGCAACTTAGTGTAACTCTGTCTCAAAATATAATGTGAAAACAAAACTGGGAATGTAGTATGGTGTGAAGGCCCTTGCCTAGCATATTCAAGGCCTTAGGCTCAATCCTTGGTATGTTCAAAACACATGAGGATATTGCAAAACAATGCCAAATGATCTGCTACTGCATAGATATTCTAAAAGAGCATTTCCTGGCTTGAATGTTCAACTATGTGTCTTACCTAAACTTGAGAGTATATGTTTATGTACACATATTATAGTATATGTACAGACATATAACTTTTATTTATTGTTTATGTTACAGTTTTAAGGAAACCCTTAACTGAGGCTTCACCGTCATCTCCTTTGCAAGGCACTGATAAGCATCCCAAAATAGTTTTTAGTTTTTAGAATCCATTCCCTTATAATGCAGAGAAAACCAAGATGACTACTCAAATGAATTCTCTTGATAGGGTAGTCTTGGCTTTATAAAGTACAATTGAACACCATTTATGCATTCCTCTGTTTGAAATGTCTAAATTGTACAATGAGTCTTTTCTGAGTTCTAATTAACTCAGCCTTATTGTTCTTGAAATGTTGCAGTGGAGGAGCAGCGGGCTACATTCCTAGCACCTGGCCGCCCCGGCTCCTGCATGGCTAGCTTATGCCCAGAAATAATTACACAGAAACTGTATTCTTTTAAACACTGCTTGGCCCATTAGTTCCAGCCTCTTATTGGCTAGCTTTTACATATTGATCTAACCCATTTCTAATAATCTGTGTAGCCCACGAGGTAGCTTACCAGGGAAGATCTTAACCTGCGTCTGTCTGGAGTGGGAGAATCATGGAGGCTCCCTCAATCTGCTTCTTTCTCCCAGCATTCTGTTCTGTCTACTCTGCCTATCTAATTTTTTGTCCTATTAGGGCCAAGCAGTTTTCTTTATTAGTTAACCAATGAAAGCAACAGATAAGATACAAGACCCACCACCATCATTGAAATTGTAGAGATGTTCATAGTTAACAGCCTAGACAACATAGCTCTTGGTGACTTTTCTGAGTGCATGTCATGGTTGTAAAGAAGAATAACTCACAGACCTATTTACACTCCACAATATTACTTTATGCCTTTCAGAGGAACACACTTATATCATGGAAGTAAATGTTCATAAATGCCAAATTGTAAAATGTATGTATGCTACATTTGTGAACATATGCTTCTTTCAACAACATAGTGTTTCTGTGACAGACAGTTCAAATGAACATATAGAATATTTATTAGAAAATCCTTTTTATTAGACAAATGTTTTAAGTTAATACCAAGGCAAAGTTTCTTTATGACTTTATTGAAATGCATAATTGCTATTTGAATTATCTGGGATAAATGATTCCTGACTTCATACACATCATGGTAGCTCTCTGTCTGTTTGTTTGCTTGATAGTTTTGTTTGATGGAAACTTCTTACTGAGTAAGCACACATCATTCTTATTTTGAGACAGTGCTTGTCTGGGGTAGAGCTGAAGCTTGTGGGAGCTGGCTCACTGGATTACTTGTGTTTTTTGTAGGACCAAGTTTCTGACTGGCATTTGAGCTGTGTGTCTGCACTCTCTCTGCTGTACCACTTGAGGGAATTCCAGTGCATGAGTAGAGAGGTTCTTCATGGCATTCACAGCTAACACTAAATTTAAAGAAATCCAACAACTTATTTTCTTAATGTTCAATAGTTCCGGTTGATTTTACAACTTAAAGTATTAAAAGTACATACAACTGTCCATTTATGACAGGCTAATACCTCTGTCCAACCTAAATATGACACAGAGCTACACAAGTAAGACCTTCATTATTAGGGGATTTTTTACTTTGGGTAGGTGTCTGGGGCCAGTAGCTAACAATTTTACGTACCTGACTCTTTTTTGCTCTTTTTCCATATTGAAGGACCAATTACCCTCTTTTGATCTCTGGTCTGTTCATAAAAATGGAGTAAACGTGTTCATTGTCCCAAGTGTACCTTAGATACTTTAAGTATTTTCTAATGTAATGCAATCTTGCCTAAGCTTTTTATTCTTAAAAAACGTTTGATATTGAAAACCCAGTAGTGCTTTGATTTCATCATGTAATTTGTGTGAGCATGAATATTTTACAATTATTTGGGAAGAGAATGATCTGTAATTATATGTTATATTGTTTGTTTTTGTTTTGTTTTTGAGACAAGGTTTCTCTGTGTAGTTTTGGAGCCTGTCCTGAAGCTCACTCTGTGGATCAGGCTGGCCTCAAATTACAGAGATCTGCCTGCCCTTGCCTTCTGAATACTGGGACTAAAGGCATGTGTCACCACTGAATGGCCTATGTTATTGTTTTCTAATATTGCATGTTTCACAATTTAGTGACTTTAGAGTTATTCTTAGACTCTTTTGTAATATATGGTGGTCCAGTGGTCTTTTTTTAAAAGCAATATTTGGGTCTAGGTTTTTCATTTCAAAGAATAAGTTCCATAGATTAAAAATTCTCAACAAATTTAAATTAAGCAGTAACATATTGATATGCCTATAGGAAGAATAAAAGCTGTCATTTATTATTGTTTTAATTTTCATCTGAGACCCTGGGAACTTTCTCTGGATAAAGCATTATACTGCTGTTACATTTAATGGAAACGTAATGACCCAAATATTTCAAGTTGATTACAGAATTATAGGCCTTCAAACAAGAACCTTTTATTCATGTACTTATGAGTTAGAAGCTAATCCTTTCAGAAGTTAATTGTATTATTGTGTGTGTAGCAAGGATCTGGAGCAACCAATAATCAAACAGTCCTGTGATTGATGATTGGATTTCTTTTTCAGAGAGTTTTAGTAAATTTGGGGGATTCTATGAGACTTGATGAAATAAACTGAAAATGCTTCAGGAGGGAAAGGGTGAGAAAAGAGAGTAGGCAGGAAGAGAGTGTCCGCCATGCAAACAACCATAAAACAAAAAAAAAAAGAAAAAGAAAGAAAGGAATGAAGGGATAGAGGGAGAGAGAGAGACAGAAAGAGAGAGAGAGAGAGAGAGAGAGAGAGAGAGAGAGAGAGAGAGAAAGTATTGTAATTAAAACCACATATTCTGGGTTAGGAGTCTAGAAGCTGGGTTATAACTAGCTTTTCCACTTAACCAAATGTTTGATTTTAGGAAAGAAGCTAATTGTTATAACTAAACTTCTTCAAATATAACAAAAAGACTTCATTCTGTATAGGAGGAATGAAGAAACAGTCATGAAAAATTTTTTAAAGTTTATTTTAGCCAGGTGTGATAGCTCAGGCCATGATCCTAACACTTGGGAGGTAGAGGCAAGAGTTTGGAGTAAAATCTTCTCTCAAAATATAACAATAACAATGAAATAAACACATAAATAAGTAATAAATAAATAAATATAAATGTTGCACCAGGAAGTGTAAGCTGATGTTATTTGCAACTTGGCTTCAATTGAATAATTCTGAAAGAGAACATCAAAATTCCTATTTTAATTCTGAAATTTACCTTTATTTTGCAACATTCCTTATTTCATGTGAAATAATGTTCATATACATTCAAGAACAAAGTGAATTAAAAAGGGAAAATAAATATTGTCTACACTAGTTATGGCTATATTATGTTATAGCCCCTTCTTCTTATATTCCATTTTTATTGACATTCTTTACTGAGACAGTTAAAAAATTCTTAATAATCTTCAAAAATACCAAATAGCAAGTTGAAAACAGAACAATAGGCCTTACAAACTGCTTGCTTAGGAATATTAGTGAGCATGAACTTCTGGGGAGAGAGATCTAAAAGGTGTATTAGTAACTTTTCTCATCGCTATGACAAAGCATAATCAGCTTAAGGAAGGCTTGCAGTATGACCTTATAGTCCATTAGGATGGGGACGCAAAGCCAGAAGCAGCTGTTGACATTTGTCTATGCTGGATCAAGAAACCAAGGGTTGACAGGAAGTGGAAGTAGGTTGTGAAACCTCAGAAACCACAGCTTCACTTCTAGCAACAATACATTCTAAAGGTTACACAACCTTTCAAAATGGTGTTTCTCCCTGGGGACCAATGGGTAATGTTTCACATTCAAACCCCACCTAATAGGTGTCTCTCATTAGTCCTCCCTCTATTCTTCCCCCCTTCCCCTCCCTCCCTGCCTCCTCCTCTCTTCTCCTTTCTCCTGTCTCACTGGAGATTGAATATATTACTTTGCATTTGCTGGGTGAGAACTCTACAATGAAACTCTCAGACTTTTCTAAGACTGGATCTTACTAAGTTGGCCAGGTGAAGTGTAAATTGAGTCTGTGGTCCAGGCAGTCCTTGAACCTGAGATTTCTTTTTCTATTCAGTTTCACTCATAGTTGGAAACAGGCAGATACCTTCAGATCACCTTTATTCAGATTCTCTCTCTCTCTCTCTCTCTCTCTCTCTCTCTCTCTCTTCTCTCTTTCTCTTTCTCCTCCCTTGGAGTGTTTTTTGTTTTTTTATGGATTTTTTTGCCTTCATGTATGCATGAGTGCTACATACATGTCTGGTGACTTCAGAATTCAGAAGAGAGCATTGGTCTTCCAGGAGCTGGAGTTATGGATTGTTATGAGCCATCATGTGGGTTCTAGGACTAGAACTTGGGTTCTCCACAAGAACAACAAGTGCACTAAGACATCTTTTCTGTCTCTTTCTTTTCTCTTACATATTTTTCTTCTGTTATCTCTTCCAAATCTTCCTCAAGGGATTCCTTGTGATGGATGAGAGACATGCTAGTAGTCAAAATGGGACTCCCGTGCATTGAAACACTCTCTTTATGTGAACTTGATAATGCCTGCCATCTTCATCCTGTAGTGCAATCTTAACCCCCATGACTGAGAGGATATATTATTCTCCATGTTGTAAGAGCAATGTTCACCTAGAGGAAGTGAAGGAGATGGGGGAATCTCTAGGATGCTGTGCTATTTCATAGCCACCAGATGCTACCCGTTAAGACCTGACTTCCATGGTGGCATGTGTTATATGGATTTGTTGACGGGACTTCTGGGGTTAATAACTGTTGATACATAAGTTATCTCGTGCCACATGTACGGAGACCCTTTACCCATAAATGTCTGATTTGAAGTCTATTGTTGCAGGTTGTTTCCCTGTGCTGTATGACCCTGTCACATCCGCATGCAGTCGTTTTGAAAACAAGTTGATGTATGTTTCTGCTCCCTCCTCAAGCCTCCAGTCAATGTTTCCTGCTAAACTATTTCTTAAAAACTGGCAGGATGAAATGAAAGCCCATTACATTCCATGCTTGTCCGATTCAATGGAAAAAAAAAAAACTGAAGCCTATTATTTGTCTGGACACCTGCTGGTGGATTTAATGAGTGCATTAAACCTGAGTGACTACTCCATTTCTTTTAAGACAACTCTGTCCTCTGTCTGGAGCAAGTTTCATTGATATCTATCATTTTCTTGCCTTAGTTTATGTATAAAGTGAACATTTTATTGCTGCATTAATACATGACATGGGAAACAGATTTGGTGTATGGATACTAATGGGACTTGTATTTTGTTTTACAGCTGGCACAACGTATATCTTTAGCAAAGGTGGTGGACAGATCACGTATAAGTGGCCTCCTAATGACCGGCCCAGCACACGAGCAGACAGGCTGGCCATAGGGTTTAGCACTGTTCAGAAGGAAGCAGTGTTGGTGCGAGTGGACAGTTCCTCAGGCTTGGGTGACTACCTTGAACTGCACATAGTAAGTACTTTCTCAATAAGATTCAAAATTTTTGCTTTTCACCATTCACTTTATACATATCTGCATGTATGTATGTGTTTGTATATATGTTTGTATATCTATATACGTATATCTATATAGGTATACACACTTAAATTTTTCCCAAAGTATACTGTTACAGTAAATATGAATACGGAATGTAGCTACTAAACCTCAGTGCTACTGTTATTAACATGAACTTCACAATAGGAAGAAACTTATTTTTACTTTTAAGTCTGAAGTCATGTCAATTTTTTGTTTGCAAAGACATTTGGCAGTGAATTTCGTGCTCTAGGAAGATTTTCAAAGTTAATAAAGTAAGATACTGCTCAGTAGCACTGTACCATCTGGCTGGAAGCAGGGCCTGCTGTATTGGTAGCATCCAAAGATCTGGATTCGGTTTTGCCAGAGCAAAAATTGTCTAAAGTTACATGGTGTGGGAGGAATGAAGAAGGAAACTTTAAGGATGTGAAAATTTCAGTTGGGGTTGTGAAAATGGCAAACATCATTGTTTCTGGGGCATTTTGCTCTAGCTTTGATAGCTGTCGGGAAAGTTCTGAGAAATGTTCCTTTTTTGTCTCAGCTCTGCTGAACTGCACATACAAATTTAGCCAGCACACAGAAAATGGTAAATAATAGCTTATGAAAGAGATGCTTTCTTTTTAGTTTCCATAGCAGACTTTCAGGTTCAGACCCCCCCCCCTTTTTTTTTGCAGTCCTACTTTTAAGGAATTACGAAGTGCAGTTGTAATTCTCCATTTCTTTGGTTTGTTGTATTACTTGTGTTAAAGAATGCACATGCTTTATCTGCTAAAAGATATTAGTATTTTTTCTGTATTGCAGAATCACAAACAGGAAAATATGGCATCTTCAGAACTCTAGGTTTGGGGCATACATCAGCAGTACAGGGCTTGTATAATATGTGCAAGACCCAGGGATCCATCCCCAGCAACATTAAAAACGAACCAGCTAACAAAAAGTGAAGGGATTCTTGATTTAGCTAGAGTCCTCCTCTTCATGAGGTTTCATAGACATTGCATTCTCTACTGCTTCTGTTTTATATTTGAGTATTGCCGATCGTCTCAGTCTCTTGACAATGTAAATGTAATTTATTTTCTTTATGCTTACCTGGCCTGTGTTCTGCCATTACCAAGTGCTAAATCTTCAAAGGACCTGTAGTAAGGTCAACATTTTCCTTGTTGGTCTTAGGCATAAGTCCTAAGATGGCTAGGAAAATAACAAATCTCTATGCTACATCATCACAGATTGACAAGGTTTTAATTTGGAATGATTTTATTAATTTTTGCTTAATCTTATTCTTATATTAGATTTCCAGCATTTCCAATAAGCCAGCTGAAATTTCACCTTGACCATTAGAGCTGAATTCACTGTTAGTCTTAGGGGGCAAAAGTAAATAGAAAATAACACCTCAGCATAACAATTATTGACCCATTGTAAATTTCCACTCAGAATGCACTTGTCGTAAGATGGCCACCCTCGGAAAGTAATTTCAGTTGCCTTTCAGCAAATACCTAACAATCAAAATGGAAAGCATTTTTGATTTTTATAGCATCATAAATAAATGATCAGTTGAGATAAACTTCTCAGGGCAGTCAGGAATCTTGCTGCTTTAAGTAATGACAACTTTCAAAATATATTTTCTCAGCTCTGATTTAAGAGCTTTTCCAACTCAAATATATATATATAAATTAAAAAGAAGAAAAAACAAGACCTTTGTCCTTCTAAGAGAAATTACTTATTGATCCGTAGCCAATTACACTTTCATCCCGAGAAAGGTACTACAATGATCGCCCTGAAGTGGTAGGGGCTGTTAATGAATTACTCAAACTACCACTGTTTGTTTTTTGGACAATTGGATTGGTCTACGGTGTTAACCATTTTTTCCAGTTCTGACCAACTGTAAGCTTAAGCTTTCTTAAAAGGAAAACCATGCTGTTTTCCATGTCTGCCCCAGTATGTGTCCTGCTGCCCATGGGCTTCTTTGCTTTTCTTTTCTACCAGATCTCCCCTTTAGGCCTTGCCAAGTCATTTATTTTAGATTCAATGCTTTTCTCTACTCTGTGTGTGTGTGTGTGTGTGTGTGTGTGTGTGTGTAGGATTAGAAATCTTTAAATTTCCCTTGCCTACGGAGTCTGGCCTTAATTAAAGAATGGATATTGTTGTTCTCAGTTTCCACTGTAAATCCTGAAATTCACCAAAGAAAAACAAATTTCACCATTCTGACCAAATTAAAGTAAGCTTCTATTAAAATATTAAATACTGGCCAAAATGGAATTTGGTCAGAACCACCACCTGGAAACTTTCGAGCTGAGTGGCCTCGAGGCAGGTATTGGCAGGGGTAAGAACAAAACCTGTAGGTGATCCTACCTTCCCATAAGTCTTCCTTGTTGTTTTCCAAGAACTACAACTCCCAGGATCCCAGAAAGTTAACTGGCTCTTGGGCAGGTGTTATCTTTAAAGAACTACAACTTCCAGAATCCTAGGAAGTTTCCTGGTCCCTGGGCTGGTGGGGTTTACAGGTTAATTTAGGGTCTAACAACACTACTGTTATTTCAGCCATGCTCACTACTATCTAAAGCCAGGGCTAAGTCTTAGTTCAATCCAACAACAACAACAAAAGCCCCTCTCCCCCCATTTTGTTCATTGTCTTCACAGAAAGGCCAGTCGCTAGAGCTAAATGTCATTCATCTGGAAATGAGTCACATGCAGTTAAATGATATCAAAGTTGGGTTTTAGTTTATTCTTATTTTGCTGGTTTTAATAGTGAACTATACCTCTAATTACTTCTTACAACTGTACTCAGAAAAGAATAGAAAAGAAAACGTAAGGGGAAAAATGGAAATCAAGAAGGTATAAAAGCAAGAAAAGGAGAAAATCAAATAGAATAAATTTGCAAGGAGACACCTCCGAGGCTTTCCTTTTCTCTGGATGTGTGAAGAATGGGAGGTGGCCTGGATTTCGAGACAGATTGCCCTTCAATTGATCTAATACCTCTGCCTACTCATAACTGGGATTATAGCCAGCATGCTTGGCAACTATGCTTAATATTAATTATTAAGTTTGAGAATATTCAAGAGTTGCTTTATCTGATTATTAGGACAATTGTTGGGTTCATCCCGATTTTGCAAAATAAATTCTGTTTTTTTTCTTGATGGGGGGTCAGAAAGTTAAAAGTAAAGCAAGGTGTAAAATTTTATAATATTACTATACTGTGGTTTTGTTTATGAAAAAATTTTAAGCTGACGTGTATAACAGGGGACATGTCGTATCTACCTAAGTCATAGAAAGTTTGGTTACCCATTATTCTGTCAGGAAGTTTTATGTGAACTTTCCAAGTCAGTAGCATATAAACTATGTATAGATCTCATCTAAAAATCTTGGTCTGACTTTAATTGATAGAGGCAATAAACACGAAGGTTGATTGCATCATTAAAAGATGCTCCATTCTTGCTAAAAATGTATAATAGTTTCAATTAGCTAGCTCTAAAAGTTTGATTGGCATATAATTTCATTGAAAATTTGAATATTTGGCATGACTTATCTTCCCATTTTTCAGAGTGATCAAGTTTGATTTCACTAGAAAATGTAATCACATTTAAATTTTGATTAACTGTGAACTTAAAAAATACAACTACTTGGGAAAAGTTCACTTTGAATCAGGTGTCCCAATTTTGATAGACTGATTTCTGTTATATTAATATAAACACCATCAATGTGAGTTGAAAGTCAGGTGGATTATTGATTGTAAAGATTTATGAGAAGTTAGAGGATTGGTGAAGATTGGATTAAAGAACCATTAAAAAACAAATAAGTTAATTAAATATTGAAAATACTGACTCATAGAGTAAGAGTATATCTTTAACTTTTCACTTGTCAAAAAGCCCTTTATAGATGGAATGTACTATCCATATAGCTGTGATGATGTCATCTAGTCTCTTATTAAAAACATAGAAAAGCATAATAATTTACAATAATTATTTTAAAGTAGACTGTATTTTAATTGATGCTAATTTATAAATATTTGATGAAAAATCTTTGGTTGTTTTAAGAATGCTTGTGGTGAAACTTTTGTTGGATGAATCACTTTTTTTATCACATAGCCTTACTTTATCATGAATGCTTCTCTAGTTACTTCATATTTTTGTGACTTTCAGATAAACTTTATGATTTCATGGGATATAACTTTATAATAATGATGATAATTAATAAAATAAAGCCTTATGGAAACAAGGCTTGCTATCACTTTTGAAGCCTGTCCCATAGTGTTTATTGAACATCTAGTATGTCCCAGTTTTACATTAGGCTTTGTGGATATGAATAAGTTGACCTTACTCAGATACTACACACACAAGCAGTGGACAAATCATTGTGTTTTTAAGGCAAAACAATATAAAGTGATTTGCAAAGTGTTACATTATAGACATTCAAATTGGTAATGTTGAAGGCTTTCTTAAGAACAATGAGCAAAACCACTGAAATAAGATTGATTTTTGTGAGTTCCAACATGTAAATTTTATCAGAGCTAGCATATAATATTGTCAGTATTACCACTTTCAGAAAAATCTCTTAAAGGTATCACTTTATAGGCCTTAACTGGAGGCCTCCCTTTTTATGGGAGAAAGCCAGTGTAAATGAAGGTTCATCCCTTCCATGTGTATTAAAGGTGCCTTAGTCTAACCAGGGAAGGTGGAAGAGACGATGAGCGAGCAGCAATCCTTGAAACACTTTCATCTTGGGAGCATGAAAGTGCGCTGTGGACTCCATTAGTGAACTCTTGTACACGTTTGCCTTATGTAGTTATGCTTTGTACTTTGCTGGGGTGGAGCTGCAGTTTGAAATCAAGCTCTTAATTGATTTTGATTTACAAATACACCTTTGATTAGCATTTTAGTATGCACTCAGAACATTGTATTCATAGTAAATATTAAAAGTCTCAAAATAACTTGTCAATATTGATTCATGCCTGACCTTTTTCATCTTTCTCTGTATCCATGTTACATGACTACAGGATGCTGCTGTTCTAACACTAAATCCAAAAACACCTTTTATAAGTCAATAATTATATATGGGTGAATACTGATATAAACAAGA
Source organism: Microtus ochrogaster (assembly GCF_000317375.1). Lineage (NCBI taxonomy): Eukaryota > Metazoa > Chordata > Mammalia > Rodentia > Cricetidae > Microtus > Microtus ochrogaster. The sequence goes on from NC_022029.1 coordinate 32,032,665, forward strand.
TAAAACACAATTATTCCCCTACAAACTTTTTCTGAATTGAAATTATGCTCTATCTGAAATGTTCTTTTTAACCAAAAGATGCACTTACTTGTAAGAGTTTCGTGTTGCTGCATAATATTTAAATTCAACCCTTGAAGTCAAAATCAGTGGATATTTCACATGGTTTTGTTTTCTTGGTTCTTGTAGAAATTAATTAGAACACATGTAGCCAATTTAACTACAATTTTAAAAGACTGAAATAATGGCTTTTACCATGTGTTGAAAATGTCTTGCCATCCAAGCTGCTGAGGTATGAAGGACACAATTATCTCTGGGGAAGATATGTGAACTGGTGCCCAAATTTCTATTGGCTATGAGGCTAGCTAGTGCCAGATTGTGTTGAGGAAGAGCCAAGCTAATGGGTGCAATGCCCTCTCTTTTCTTTCTTCTTGGGAGTATCAAACTAAAATTAAAAAGTAAAGCATGGGAAAACTCTCCAAAGACATTTGTTTGTTTGTTAGTGGCCCAGTCTTACCACACATTTCCCTGTCAAATGTGTGCTTATGGAAAAATGTTAGCGCAAGGGGAACGTTTTTTCCTCCTTTCTTTTCTTTTCTTTTTTTTTTTTGGTTTGTTGTTTTTGTGTTTAAGGTTTGTTTTTATTGCTTGGTGTGTGTGTGTGTGTGTGTGTGTGTGTGTGTGTGCGTGCGTGTGAGTGTATAGCAAACATGTGGAGATCAGAGAGCAACTTGCCCCTCACTGTTGACTCTTGTGTTTATTTGGGTCCAGGAGATGGAATTCAGGCCCTTGAGCTTGGAAGTAAACACTTTTGGTTGCTATTTTAGTCATCTTTGTAGTGCTATGAAGACTCTATAAGTCTTCGCTACTTATAGAAAGAAAGATGTTATTGGGAGCTTGCTTACAGTTTCAGAGGGTGGGTTCATGACCATCATGGCATGTAGTATAGCAACATGCAGGTAGGCATGATGCTGGAATAGTAACTAAGAGTTTACATGTTGAGACACTCACCATGAGACACAGAAAGGGGCAAACAGAAGAGGAGAGAGAGAGAGAGAGAGAGAGAGAGAGAGAGAGAGAGAGAGAGAGAGGAGAGAGGAGAGAGAACACAATCATCACTTTATCACTGACTGGGACATAGCTTCTCGTAATCCGTCCTAAATAGTTGCACAAATTGGGGATCAGACATTAAATACAGGAGCCTATAGAGGACCATTCTCATTCAAAGCACCACATGCCCTTGGTCATCTTACGGACCTGTAACACCCCTATATTCATAACTTTCTGGCTTTGTTGACTTATTTTTTTTATTTTTTTAACCTCTTTTTCTTTTTTGATTAGGAGTTGACACAAGCTTGTGTCCTTTTGATTCTTACAACTTGCATGTTTGGTTTACAGAAATTAATGCAGTTTCTTGTTTTCCTAAGCAACCAGTAGTTCCCTTTCTTGAGCTAGTCTTTTAAATTAGTCTCTAGCATTTTTCTCTCTTCTGAAATTCTGTTGTAAAGTTTAAAGAATGAGATGGAAGGCAGTGATTCTACCAGTACTTCCTCAGGCCGTGTTTATCACTTAGACGTTTGTACGGCACCACCACATCTCAGTTGTTCCCCTGTCTCTACTCTGAATACTTTCCAGGCCGTTCATATTGGTTAGTTGGTTAAATTAATTCTTTGATATCATTAGTTTCTAAATTTGCCTCTTTTTTTTTGTGTCAGTCCTCTATTAAAAAGAAAGAAACACAAATATACAGATGACTCCCACCTATCAGAGAAGGCAAGTTCTCTCCTCTGCTTTCCCTTTCCTGAGTCCATCTACCACATCTCCCTTCCTGTTCCTCTAGTCCAATGAAATGTACTAACCCATTTTTAAAAATTGCTTTTCCTGTACTGTTTTTAATGATCTCCAAATTCTTTCTTCCTATTATTGTTTAGTAGGTGAATCTTAGTCACCAAGGCTTCTGTTCCTATGCTCAGGGTTTCTACAGTTCCCCCTGCAATATTCTCACCCCCTTGTCTAATTGGCAATGTTATGATAACATTGGAAAAGTGGGGTAAGAAGCCCAGGATATTACCTATCAGAGAGAATTTGGTCCACAGACTGCCCTTTCCTGTGATTGCTTTTCTTCCCTATGTGTGGCTTTGTAGCGAGTCTCCAGCTGCTTTATGAGTTGCCTTCAAATGCTCTGGGATTTAGCAGTGGTAAATTGCTTAACTGTTTTCTTGTGCCCAGTTTCCAACCCAAGATTATCTTGTTAGATTCTTTTAACCACTGAAAACTCCTTCCTTTTCTTCTGTAATTAAATTACAGAAGAACTCTACCCTCTAGAAACTTTTCTCTAGGCTAATTTAAGATAGCATAATGGGCCACCTAAAATGCAATTTCTGTTGTAGATGACTGGTTATTTTATGTAATAGTTTTCTCCATTTAACAACTTAAAACACTTTGGTTACTATACAGTTACCATGAAAAGTAATAGTTAAAAATGCCTGTGCGATGTGTGGTATGTTCATTCTTGTAATTCTGTCTGTGTTTTCCAGAGAGAAATTATGAGCCACTATTAAAATATATGCAAATAGGTTATTAAGGATGCAAGCTGTGCAAACACAATATAGATTGATAGGAAAGAAATGAAGTCACTGCTTGGGGCTTAATAACTATTTTGAGGGATGCATAGTGAATAAGAGGTCATTTTCACACTGATAGGAAAATGCCCTTTGTTGCACAAAAAGCATGGAAACCCAAAAGCGAAATGCACAGTAGTCATATTTTTTAAAATGCAAACAGCATAGCAAACAGGTCTGCCAAAGAATAGACAACAAGAGGATGGCTATGCTATACATCCAAATCTTACTGATACTGACACTGGTCCATGCCAAATATAAATAGTTTATTTTGCCCTGTAGATCAGGCTGGCCTGAAACTCACTGAGATCCAACTGCCTCTGCCTCCTGAGTGCTGGGATTAAAAGCATGTCCCACCACCACCTGGCCTGAATGATTTATTTCAGCAAGAAATAACCAAGGTGAATATATTAGGGATTACTTCTGTTAACAACAGGCACCAATAAATCAACTTATAAGCTGGAAAGGAGAATTAGATACAGTTTTTATGATCCATAAAAGATTATTTTAATGGAAACGTGCATGTTAGGGTCATGATATGTAACTTGTGACAGCTTAGAAACTTTCTATGAGAATCAATCTATCAGAACTGAGGATTCGCTATCAAAAACACCGAGGATTTTGCCCTCCTGAACCAGTTGAAAAAGCTGTCCATTCTTCCTGCCAGATTAGCCCAGTCTGATGACGGAATTTCTGTTGCTTTAGGAGAACATAATACAACTAGGTTTCTATGGAGACACTTTAAAGGTGCGTTTTTCCTATCAAGAAAAATAATTTCCTCCCTGGACCTATTTCATTAAACCTTCCTGCCCAATCAAAAACAGAAATATAAAATTGATAAACAATTGATAACCAACACGAACAACATCAAACAAAAACATATGCTAAATGTTTCAATAGTTATACTATCCCAAAAAGTCTAAGTCTTATAATAAAAATGGCTTGGCTAAGTCACAAGAGGACATTAACTATGACTATATTGTGGTGAAGTATTTTAACGGCCATTGACTGAAAGAGTTTCCATAAGATATAAGCAGCAGCGTGACAGAACTCAGGCTGAGCCTTGAACATGGTAAGTAATCAACCAATAGCAATGGAAGCAGTTTAGGATTCTAGAAATTCTACCAACTTAGTTCTGCCAACTTTAACTCCAAGAACTCGGTGCTCCAGAGGTCACAAGTATTGTCTCCTAAACAGGTCTCTATTTTCAGGCAAAAAAAAAATGATTTTAGAAGTATTTCTTAACCTGCTTATAAAATGAACCATTGGCCTTTATTACAAATAATTCTAAATCCAAACTACTTAGCAGGTCCAATGATGGTATAACCAGGACTTATCTGCCTCATCCCATTCTAATTTACATAACCTAATACACATGACCTTTGTCCCATTTTTTAAGTGCTTATGTGCCAAACACCTTCCGGTACACTGAATGTATAGAATCAAATGAAGCATGACTTCTGGCAAACAGTATCTTAGAATTGTCGATTGTCCTGGCATATCAGGCACAGTATGTAGGTATGTGGTCTGCAGAACCTGGTGCAGAACCAACCACAATATAATGGTTTTCGACACCATAAAATTATCTTTCAATATGTGACATCATAAAATTATCGATGATTTCGTAAGTATTCTAAACCCATAAAATAACCTTTGAAACTCTTCCACCAAAGAAAATAAACTACAATCCTTATTTAGTTACTGAGAAATGCATATTCCAATTACAAAGCTACAAAGTCAGGGTCAAATTTACCTAGCCCGGCACCTATGTACCTGAGTTAATCCAGCTCCCATGAAGCAGATGCTTGCCATGACCCAGATGAAAGTGCCAAAGCTCATCCATCCCAGTGAGGCCAAACACAGCAAATCTGTCTTTGGTCTCTTCAAGGTATTTGTATGAAGTCAAGCAACCCAGTTTTAGTGCAGCAAACCACAGAGTCTCCTGAGTATTCCGGACCTCTGCAACACAGGATTTGTGTCTAGTGAATAGGAACAAAAAGTTATCTCACCCACTTTCTTCATATCCTGTGAATAATTAGCCAAAGTAGCAATTGGTGTGATTGTATAGGATATGATTCATTAAAAAAAGCCAGAAGAACACAGTTATATATTTGTAGCATTAGTGACAGTTAAAATCGTACTTCTAAGGTGTCTTTGTTTGTGTCAGTTCCTCTTCCATCTTTTCCGTGTCTGCTCTCCCAACACGTTTTTCAATTTTAGATTTTTAAAAAATATATATTTACACATATATATTTGTAAAGCCTTACTTTGTCCCCTATAACAAAACTAACTGTATTGTTCTTGTTATAAAGATACAACTGTTTTTAATTTTTTCCTATATACAATCTAATTCTATATAGCTTATTGTACTGTTTTATATGTCCTCCTAACTCCTTAAATTGTGAACATATGTATTATATATATTATGAACAGCTATACACTTGTATATGCTAGCATCATGCTTAGTATATAATACAGTTACTGATGAAGGAAGGAAGGCACCATTAGTGACAGAGACATGGGTGAGCTCCTTTGTTCCTTCCCTATGGCTGCCATTCTCCTCCGATCTCCAACTGGTAGTTTTCCATTGTAGTACAAGTCTCACTCCATACTGCTCTCCTTTGAGCACAGTATGAGGCAGACTCCCAAAGGAGAATGCTACAAGCAAGTACTGCTCAGCTGGGACTCTTCAGTTCCAACCTACTGAAGCATACACACACCCAGCGAAGCCCTGAGTGCTCCAAATCTGTTATAAAAGTATTCATTAGCCACATGGCATTGTGCCCCTGCCCGACGTTTGCGATCAGAGCCATGCTAGGCAAGTGTTCTACCTCTTAGTTAAGTGTAGGAATTCAACCATGTATCATCATCCACTACTCCTGTATTTTTCTCTACTTTTGTAAACCTCTGATGTTGGGTTAAATAATTAATGTGAACTCAATTCTCAGATTGTTGTGTATTATAGTTTTAAATTTAGGTATATTAAGTGCTTGAAGGTATTTACTCTAAGTAAAGCTAAAGTCCCCTTCTGAAATCATACTTACCTGATTCATTTTCTTATTAAGAAAAATAACTAAGCAATTCTATTAGCATGTATATATAGTGTGTATCGATTTAAGCATTTTTATAAAAATTATATTTTACTTAATATTATCAGTAATTCACCAATGGAAGAACCATTATCTAAATTTTACAGACATGTGATTGCATTTAAAATAAATTGACCAGTATTGCAAAACTAATAAATAATTCCCTAGATTTGAATCAATTCTATATGACTTAAAAACTCATTTTCCTTTAGTACAAGAGAAAATCTGAGACTATCTCAGCCTCTTTCCCCAGGCATCCTATAACTTAAATACCAATTAAGAGACTGGGTTTATGTTGTGTTATGTCAAGAGATTCCTTCATTGTGGTGGAGATGGCAATTCTGAGTCTCTTAACATAATTGCACTACAATACAAAGAATACGACACCGTATGTCATATTTAGAACCCAAATCAACTTATTGAGCAGAATTCCAGCTGTCTGGTAATTTTTAAGTGAAGCTTACATATTGGCCTAAATTATATTGCTTTATGTGAAAATGAATATAAAAATTGCCTACATGGTTCTGAACATTATGTCCGTAGTCTCAACTTTCAGTCTTTCTTCAGGCTCTAATACTGCTGGATGCCTGAAAGGATTGACCTTTAAAACAAACCATTTTAAATTTGAGACTGGATAGAACCTGAGTGTATTTAAGCATGTAAATGAAAAGGGAAAGGGGAAGTGGGGATATGTTATGTCATGGTTCTTGCTGATTGGACGTTTTTCTGACAGAGGTATACAAAGAAAAAGATATGCCATCCTTCTCATTATTGTTAATTTGCAAGGAAAGCAGGGCTTGGGGGTTCCAATGCCACAGGGCATCAGTGGAGAAGGGGTTGAAATTTTAGTGGAAAAATGGACTGAGGTCAGAAAGCTACTGCATGGGTTTCAGAATTGAGTTCATTTGCTCTTTTTAACTACAGGCATTGCAAAGACATTTCCACATTGTGGAAAGGAAAAAGAGCATACATCCTCGGCCTCTTCTTGGAGCCTAAGTCAGACAACTGTAACTGTCCATCGCATATAATGTTGGCTAAATGAAGTGACAGGGGACATACTTGTTATTTGAAATTGCTATGTGCATGCTATTCATCATTATGTGAGAAAATAATCAATGGTTGTATAATTTCCTAGTTTTGGGTGAATTTCTTTCATTATCCATAGACTATATTTCCATTATTTAAGTGCTCCTTTTATTTGCTGACATTTTTGTTGTTCCATTTTTCAAACTCTCTAGACATAAACTGGATTCAATAGAGTAGTGATGCACAGATCTGGGTCTGTAAGGCCAATAATATTTTACATCAGGCTGTTCAGAAAGAATTGAATTTTATTTGTTACCTTATGGATGAGAGACTCTATTTGCTTTTCAGAACAACTCATATATTAATAAATATTATTTCTAGATCATAAAAGGCTCATTGAAATTTAGATAATACACCAGTGATGAGAATAGAAGTTAAAAGCTGCATATAATGTACTGCCTTTACTGTGCTGTGTGAATTCTACTCTTACATGGTATGCATCTGTTTCTTTTCTACACATGGGTATATGCACACAATTAGCTTTATATATGCACACATGTGAACATTTATGAGAATGATAAACTTTTATGTTTTATCTCATACTATTTTATAATATGATTGTTTTTCTTTGCTATACTTTGGACACTATTTACATTTTAGATAACACAATCTATTTTCCTCATACTGTCCTATTGTTTTTCTAAGCAAAACTATTTATTGAACCATTTTTCTAATGATGGATGTATATACTGTTTTAGAATATTATTATATCAAATAATTTAATACTGCAAATGGGATCAACACATCAACTTTTATAGTTTTATACTTTTACATGAATTCAGGAATCAAAATCTGGTCCTCTTGCTTATGAAACATGTCCTTCACCTCCTCAACCAGCTCCTTAGCCACATGTGTTTTCTTTTTAATGCAATTTGGCATCATTATTTCTTAAATATTGATCTGTAAATAATGTGTTAATTCGTGGAATATTTGATTTGAGATTGTCTCTGCTTTCAGCCTTGTAGAAATGATACTAACCCCCTTTTAACTGTGGTCACACACGTTTCTCCCTTCCTGGCCATATTCCTAGAGCAGCAATGGTCTTATTAGGTAGCAATTCCATCAACCTTGTGGTTCTTTTCAGTACTGGGAAAAGGAGACCGGCAAGAGGTTAACATCCCAGTGAGGACCAGCGCTGTTTTGGTACACAGCTGTGTGTTCTTCACCTTTCTCGCATTCTATAGTTCTAAATTTTACAGTTAGTCACTTCCTATTTCCTTGTTGTGTCTTCAGGATGCACATCATCAGTGGAGTGGGACAAGCTTCTAAATAATCTATAGCCTCGGCATTATTGTGGTTAATAATGTAAGGGACAGAGTAATAACAGATGTATTCTACTGCGAAATATCTAGAAAGCCATGGATGGCCATCTCTTGGTAGCCCACTTGAACAACAAAGCTCTTGCTTTCTTTCAGAGAGTAGATTACATACAGAGGATCAATCGTTCAATTTTCAACATTTGATAATTTCTTATTGAATTAGAAGGAAGTAAGGCAGGCTAAAAGATGTACCATGCTTCGTCAGTTCTCCAGTTTCTTTCAGTCCTGTTGTAAGAACTTTTAAGAGCATTTTCAGTAGTTTTATAATTGTTTATTTAGTGATTTGTGAATAAAATTTAAACACATGAAGCATAACTAAAACTGTAGGTTTTTTTTTTACCTTAAAAATTGTCATCAAGATATTATAGTGTGGGTTCGAGAATGAAAAGTAAAAGTTAAAATGTATAAGTAGACTTTCTGTGTAATATAAGATGTTCACTGTAGACTTTGATGGCTGCTGAGAATCTTGAAGTGCCGTTGCTGGCTCATGTATCGTATTCACTAACATATTTAATAGCAGAACAGATGTAACTTTTTATGGCAGCACATGGTACTGAGCAACAGGGAGTCCCATTTAACACGTCACTTTTTATTTTATTTCTGTATTCCCCAAACCTTCGCTAATAACCCCAGATCTGTATGCTTTGATTTGTTAGGCAGAAAGCAGATAAGAAGGACCCTGCTCTCTGCTCTTCCCACATGTTGTTTGCCTTCAGGATACAAATCCCATGGGATTCTAAAGTGTGAAATGCAGGTGAGATTGGGTAAAACACTAAACACAGATAACTATGCAGGTTTCAAATACAAGTGGATAGAGTGCCAACTTCAAAGATGTTCTGAAGGTAGCCATGTGGCAATATAAATTTAATAAAAATTTCTGCCAGGTCCTTAACAAGAACCATCTTTGTGGTAAGCAGGGTTATTAATTGTGAAGCTTTGTGTACGTATCTTCTGGTTGGCTTGCTTAACCAGCAACTTGTCAGCACAGATGCCCAAGGGAGGCCGAGGGTGTTTGGTATTGCAAGATTTGCTCCCAAGAGATCAATTCTTTGGAGGTTTCCAGAAGCTATTTTCCAACCTTTTAATTGCTTATGTCTGGGAAAAAAACCAACAAACCACACCTGATAACTGTTCTAAAGCTAAAATAAGATAACTGTCTTGCAAATTTATTTTGAGTGTCACAGAAATATGTAGAACTGGTAGCAGGCTACTTTAAATAGGTTTTTAACAAAGATCCTGTACAGCTATAATGAAAATTATAAAAGAGTAGAAATTGGATATATTCTATTGAAGTTGAAGGATTTCTCTGCTTTGTGTCTTGAGGAATTATGCCAGCCTTGAATCTAGAATTTAAAAAGGCTTGTTTCAAATCTCATGAAATCATCTCATGCAATTATCTGAATGTAGAGAAGACGTTACAGTTTGATGGGCTCTGCATGTTTCTGACCATTTTCTTTCAAAGGATTTGCCTAATTCTACCAGGATTTGTTTAAGCATTATGGTGTTAGTCTTTTCCTGGCACAAAGATCAACAGATACAATCTGTTCGTGTCTCAAGAATCTGCATCAAATCAGAGACCGAACTGAAACCTTCTGGGTTTGTGCAAGTAAAAGACTGGAAGACAGAGTGTTTTCCCACTTCCAAACCTCTTGGTGATTGCAAACCACTAGCATGTGGCCAAGGAGCCGGTCAGGGTAACTTTCTATGAACACTACCAATAATTCACCCTAATCCTGACTGTAATAAAACATTCTTAAACAAGTCACTTGGGCATCTGTTTTCTCCTCAGTTAGAAAAAGAAGCAGAAATATCATCATACGGAGACATTAGCATGAGAGAGAAACAAACTCTTGGTGGAACCTTGCCTCCCATTTCATACTTGGGATAGAGGTGCCATAACAATCATCATTTTACATGTGATTTTGTTATAAGTTAGGTTTGGGTATACCTAACCTTCCAGGGCTTCTTTACTCAAAAACCATGATGGCAAGCAATTTTTAGTAATATCATCAGGGTCTCTGCCATTCTAAGAGTCATTTTCCAACCCTGAAGGAAAATTGTGTATTAATTAGAATATTATTTTTCCTCTATAAGTTGCAAAGAAAGAATGCAATTATTATATATCTTGAAATACAGAAATTGTTATAAACAATATATAAAAAATATATACAAACTGTAAGACTAGCTTACTTACAAAGTAATTTACCTTTTTAGGAGCTTCAGGGTTATCATAGGTGTCAGCAATGGGATGTAGTTTTTATTTGTGTGAGGTCTGGTGAAGAGAGATCTAAGATTTTTGAATGTCATCAAAGCAGGTCACCTTTCCTTAAAACTCACACCAATCTTTTAAGTGTAATAACTCTTCATGGAACGAATCAAACCTCTAGCCACTGGTGTTTGTGCGTTTGGAACCCTACAGAGAAACTCAAATATAAATCTATTTTCAGCACAGAAAATAAATACAAAGGCTGCTAATATATTTTTCTTTAAGTCGTTTTAAAAGTCTGGAATATTTAATTTTGCACATGTACAATATGAGTCTATAGAGATTTGAAACAAGATCAAATAAACTTGCTAGGTATTAAGCAAGATCTCCAAAGCTCTTGTTTCAAGGGTGGGAACGGAGATTGGCTTAGAAGATTACTGGTGTTTTAGTCTATACAAACTGATGTTTAGCTTGTTCTTCAGGAAGTAGGGATACTATAATGCTCTCCCAGCTCCCACAGGCAGTTTACATTCTGTCTTGGCCTCCAGAAAGGCCCAATGGCTTTCTCCGTACAGTGTCAAGTAGGCTGCATTTATGGTCATTGAATATGCAGCTTGCTACAGAGCTTGAGGCTGTAAAAGGGGAAGAGACACTAAGCTTTCAGGAGAGCATAGTGAAATCTTAAGTGTAATATGCAGAGGGAATCAACATTCGTCATCGATGAGAGCATTGATGCCAGGGACAAACTCCATTGATGTCCAGGAAATCACCTGATCCAAAGAACACACTGAAGACAGTTATCATTCATGCTCTCCCTGCCGCCTTCTCCCCCTTCTCTTCCTCTCCCCACTTCCTCACCCCACTCTGACATAGGGTCTCCTGTAGCTTCATGCTCCTAATCCTATACCTCCGAGTACTAGGATTACAGGAATACACAATTCTCCTGGTTTATGAATCCTTTCTAAGGCCTTCAAAGTATGAAGAACTTTGGTTTTTGATTTTGAGATTTTATTTTGTAATATAGTAACAGAGGAGGTATTGCCTATGCACCAAAACACATGAAAAGAAGTAGAGACAGTATTCTAAACAAATATATTTATATGATTCAATGATGATATTATATAACCTTGAAATTTAGAATAATAGCATAAAAGAAAGAACACATAGCTCAAGTAGGCACTGATAAATACTATCTAAATGCAGGGCCAAGTGGAAGCACTTGATCTGTTTTTTTAGTAATAATAAATTAGAATGAAAGACAGGGACACTGAGGGTTTTTAAGGTTTATATATGATCTCGTACTTAAAGCAAAGGTCCAAGATTTCCTATGAGTCTTTCAGACTCGTGCTCTACCTTTGAACAAGCCTCTTCACAACAGACACGTTGATGGACTTGGAATGTACCTGCCCTCCCAGGGCTAGCTTTGGGGTTTGCTTTTGTAATTACTTCCTTCTATCTCATCAGGCCTTTCCCAAAATGATACATACTGAGAGTTGAGCCCCTATTTATAGAATGTGTTTTGAATAATCACATGCTTAGATAAAGAATTTTAAAGGAAGTAATTACAGGTCCAGTTAGCTAATGAAGGTTCTGTAATTTTAGGGACTTTTCCAGTTTTTGTTTTCCAATCATCTGGCTTCTCAAAGAAGTGTGTGGGCAAAGCATAACCGTAACAAAGGTTAATATACTTAACACCGTCACATAATTGTGATACATGCAGAAGGCTGCATCCAAGGTGTTAAAGGTGTAATTGAGATTAAATCTGTTGTTCTTTCATGTTTCAGCAATTTTTTAATATTGTAAAATTTGATTATGTCAAATACATGCATTGTGGTTCTCATAATCGTAGTTGGAAGAGTATGACTGAGGAATATGAACGATATTGGGAATCTTGTAGGTGCCAGGTCTCTTCTTCTAGAAACATTTCAATCCCTTTGTGATTACCGTGTTAATCTACATTAATGTTACACTAAGGCTGTCAAGAACATGCAAATTGATGGCTTTTACCCTTTCAAAATGTTAGCAAGAAGCTGTTTTTGAAATGTCTTTTAGGGGCTAGCAACACATAAAAATAGATTCTGTGAGAGATACACATTTACTCTTTAAAAATGATAGTGATGTTTTATAATGTGTTAGATGTAATTTAGAACATGTGATTGTTCTTGGCTTGAGTCAATTGTTTGGAGGCAAGTAGGTGCAGGTTTGGAATGACACTCAGTTCTGAAAGCCACCTTTTGGTGTTCTGTTAACATGGAGAATCTATATTTAAATCTGAGATTAAGTTTCCACTCCAGTAACATACACACAGGATTTAGTGTGGAAATTCTTTTGTTCCCCGAGGGTCTGGCTTTCCGAGTGCAGTGGCGCACTCTGACTCTTGTACAATGGCCGAAGAGCAAAAGGCAACAACAGGATATTCTGGAGGCATGTTTTGGGCTCTATTCATTTTCATCTTAAGTGTAAATTATGTAGAAACTTCAATTGCTCTTATGAGCATAGAAAGAGATTCAAACAGCGGAGTAATTGTTTTCTATTTCTAGTTTGTAGACACCCTAAATGTCAGTCTTAATAAGGGACACACCATCGCCCCATTCAACTTCAAAATCCTAAGTTTTATTACTTAAAAGAATTTGGGAGGTTCTCATGTTGATGGAGTTCCAGGGAATTCGGGGTTAAATGCAGAACAGAGATGACCTCATTTTATTGCAAACATATATGAAATTCTGAAATGATAAAAATTATAGAAAAATATATCATTCAAATTTTGTCTATACTGTTTTTAAAGTCCCAACAAGTATATATCTAAATTTATATTTGATTTGCATAGACAGATGTCTTTAGGAAGCAAGTATAAAACTGATAAAGTGTTATGGTGTAGAGTTTCTGGCTCTCTGTGATGAGTTATTATCTTTTCCAATTCTTATTGTACCTTAAGTGGATTGTTTTAACTAAGGAGAAGGAGATCATGCATGATTTGACTCATTACCTTTAGGGACTATCATTTTTCTGTGTTGTGGAAAAAGATTAAATTATCAAGAAGATAAATAAATTTTTGCCATAACACACGATAGTTTATTGAAGATGCCATTGTTTTATTGTATTGATATTATCATTGTATAAAAGAAATATATTGCAATATAGTTTTATAATTTTTATTGTGTTGATATCATTGTATAGAAGAAATATAGTGCAATATAGTTTTATAATTTCAAATAGTATCCTAAATTACTAAGTAAACCATCTTCCCATAATGCTTCACAATTTCAAGGTAGAATATAAAAATTGAATAAAATATTATCACTATTACATTTATAAACATAAATGTGATGAGCTATGCTTGCTTGGGCATTAAAATATTAATATCTTTCCTGAAGCCATCTTTCACCTACTGCACTCTGTCCACATTTTACTTAAAATTTCAGCCAGTGTCTTTAATTATTGAATTACTTTAAGCAGATGATTCCGAGGTGTGAAATCACTCTCTATTTCTGACAACTTACAGGTAACTATTTTACTTTCTGAAGAATTGCAAAATTTGAAATATCTATGAGATGTATTTTAGCAGATTTGTAGTCCAGTTAACCTATGTTTGTAAGTCTTATTTCTAATCTATGACTATTTCACTTGATGTAAACATTTAAATAGTTTAAATAACTGGGAACCAGAAGAATTATTTGATTACATTCTTGCTACAATTTATCTTTCATAAAGCACTATAATTGATAAAAATGTGATGTACATGATGCTGAACTGAAAGTGGACAAAAATGTAAAAAAACGCTTGCTAGGCAATACTTTTCCTGTGTAGCAATGATGTTCTTCATTCCTGCATGTCAATTCCCTAATATGAATGTCATGGTTTCTTTATATAATGCTTCACAGTTTACAGCGCTTTACACACAAAATCTGAAAAATTACTCCCAACAGCGCAGAAAGTGTCCTTTTTTATATGCATTTAATGAAAAAGGAAACTAAGGCCCAGAGAGAGTAAAAGTCATGCTTGGTGATCAGAACTTGGGTCTTTTGAGTCTAATCCAGTGACTTCTCTACTCTAGTTAGAAATTCAAACAACTGGACTTTAAAGCAGAGAAGTTCTTAGTGTGTAATAAACAAAACAGAAGGCTTCAGGCACTTCAGAGTCCTGAAGCATTTTATTGCGATACAGCAATTTGCATCATTTTTTAATTGATTTTTATTTAGCTCTACATTTTTCTCTGTTCCCCTCCCTGCTTCTCCAGCTCTGATGGATTTCTTCAAAGCCATTCAAATTAAGCTCTCACAGAAGACTGTAGCTCTTTGGAAGTTGAAAAATAAATTCCTATGGGGGATATACATACATATAATACATACATACATACACATACATACACACACATATATATGTATGTATATATATATATTAAACATGTACTCTGACTGAAACAACCTCAGATGCCTGTAGCTACAATATTTGTCCTAAGTAGCAAGCCCTATTGATGTAAATCTAACTTACTTGTTGATCATGAAGCTCGGACCTATAGCATGTGATCTCCGTGTCAGGTCTCTCATTTAAAATGTGCCCCCAGGCTCTTAATAAGGGCATGCAATTCTTTACTTTCATGAAGTCTTAAATAACCTTTTCCTTTTAATGCAAGACTAGAAAGAGAACAGGGCATCTAATTAGATAAGAAAATGGGAATATAATTGAGATGAAATTAGATTGTTAAATGTTCAAAAACGCTGTCATAAGTGTTCTCTGCATTTTGATCAGCTGTTGAGTCTCTCTGATGGTCTCAGTTTATTGCAAAAAAAAAGTTTCTGTGGTGAGTAGTGAGGGCGACATTTAGCTATGTGTATATAAGGGTAGGTTATAGAAAGCAGTTTAGAATTACTCTGGTTTAAGAATGTGGCAGTAGTAGGTTCTCCTTTAGGGTCTGTTACATAAGCAGCCACAGGCAACCATCTGCATTTACAGCACCAAGCATGGTTTCCCTCATCTCAAGTGAGTCATAGGTCCAGTTAGATGGTTAGCACCAAGATATAAATGGCACCACAAGGACATGGTATAAGTGTTGCTGTACCTCTCATGGTCATTTTTAGGCTTGACATTTGCCTAGGATAATTGGTTGTTTTTTTAACCTTGGCTGCTTGAATAGCATCTTCAGGTACTATATTAGCTAGTCCTCAAGGAAGACCCTTTCAAGTTAACATCTCAATTTCCCCAGCCCCAGTGTCCAAATTATGTAGTATCTTCAGCAAAAGGGTCCTCTTACTTTCAAGATGTGGGAGGCAAGCAAGGACAATAACATTAAGTTATAGTGTTTTAATAGTGTCTTGTATTTCAGTGATCAACAACTAAAAAGAAGAGAGATTTTCCTTGCCTGGCATTGGGGTTTGTGTTATTGTGTTAGACAGTTTTGGGTTCCTTGGTGGATCATTATCATCTCAAGTACTATAACTTCATTTAAGTTATTTGTATATGTGCATATACACACACACATATATACACACATATACAGGTATATATTTATATATATATATATATATATATTATGCACACATTTAAAAGAAATAATAAAATCTCTTTCCCTATGATTTTTTTCAGTCATAATTCCTGGGGTGCCCACTCCCAGTTGATATATCTGAAACACAGCTCAGGGGACATCACCGAAGAGGGGTAGGAAAATTGCAAATGCCAGGGAACTTAGATATCTACTATTGGATAGTGTTGTCTGTATGTGAAAGGGAGGAGGCAACATGAAACTGCAACACCCTGGCCTTCTAAGTTAAACATGAATGATGACAACACCACGACTTGTCAACATGGTTGAGGGAAAGCTAGCTTAGGTGAGGAGCGACAAGCAGTTAGTGGTTGCTAAGAGTGGAAGAATCAGTCATCTCCAGGGAGTAGGCCCTGGCGGGTTTTCTAGTGCTAAGTGATCAGTTCTACTCTCATGTACATAAAACTAACACTTAATGGGTTCAGCAGGTTGAGTGTGTGTGTGTGTGTGTGTGTGTGTGTGTG
>NC_022029.1:32049238-32055791 GCF_000317375.1 Microtus ochrogaster
GAGAGAGAGAGAGACAGAGAGACAGAGAGACAGAGAGAGACAGAGAGACAGAGAGAGGAGAAAGTGTGTGTGTGTTTGTGAGTGTGTGTGTGAGAGAGAGACAGAGAGACAGAGAGAGAGGAGAAAGTGTGTGTGTGTTTGTGTGTGTGTGTGAGAGAGAGAAAGAGACAGAGAGACAGAGAGAGAGATAAAGAGAAGGAGGGCATAGATTTTGGAGGGGAGCACAGGAGGAGTTGGAATGAGCAGAATATTGGGGGAGAAATAATGTAAATATAATTTTCTGGTGTGAAATTCTCAAAATAGTAAGATAAATTAAAGAAAACATAAAAATAATAAGAAAAGTAAAGGCATATGTATTGTAAAAGTAATAACAACTTTTAGGACCTATGGAAAAATAATTGCATAAATAAAACATTATATCTCATTTATGTGATGTGGGCAGTTCAGACAATGAGATCTGCAAATCAAGGACCTTACTTTATGAAAACTGGCTGAGGTTAGGCATGTTACATATTTTATTTCAGCTTTTATCAGTTTATAAAATGATATGTCTATCTCACCTATCTACCTTACATAATCTGAAAATCAGATGATCACAAGCTATATATTCAGTTATGTAAATTTCTTTGTGTGCGTGTGTTTCACGTATTTGAATCGCCGAAAATATCATGATGCAACTTAAAGGTATGGAACCCCTAAAAATTATGTCAGAGATCAGTTTCATTATCTCATAACTGCTTTATTAAAACATAGAATAAGATATATTGGGTTTATATATGGCATCTAGCAAGATCTTTAAGGAGATTTCTACAAAAAAATCAGAAGTTATTTAGGAGCTAAATGTATCTGTAATAAAGATTATATTCAAATTGTCTTTATATGCAAATTTAAGAGTAGGTTTATGCTATATCTTTTCAAGATAAAAATGTAGCAATTGCTTGGTTAGGCATGCTAATGTTAATATCAGTCTCTTCATAGGTAATGATTGGAATTATTTAATAACTTTTCCATTGAAAATGGAGAATATAAGACATAGTTGCTGATTAATCAAAAGTACTAAAGGTTTTAATTTTATAGATTTGAAGGGTTATTGTTTAAAAATTATACCCTAAGTTTGTCCCACTTGGGAACAATAACTGATCAAGAATTGTGTCCTCATAGTCAATGCAATTACCTGTTCTGAAAGCACTATGCCCTTGCTCTGACCTAATGAAAATTGTTCAGTATTTTGAATAAAAATATGGAAGATATTGTTATGAATTTGTACATACTTAGGGGTTGGAGTAATGGCTAATTGTGAATAATACAAGCTGAAATGAAATTTTTTACCATGGAACATAAAATTGATGGCTGTAAAACTGAGGACCACATTCAAATAAAAGACAAAATAGTAAACAAATAAGTATTTAATGATTTAGTAATTAGTAAGCTTAATATATTCAGTAGCACCATGAAGCTTCCAGAAATGGCAATTTATTTTAGGATAAAGTAATACTTAACAAGAAGGATAGGTGTACACTTATTCCCTGTCCTGTTTAGCAGAGTTTGTGTGATATTGCACTTGTCAGACTGTCTAAAATGACTAAATTTTTATTTATTTGAAATTTTCATGCTTCTGTAATGTATTTTGATCCCTACAATTTCTTCTAGAATCATTGTTCTATAGCCACTCAACTAAATGTTTCTTTTTATGTTATCAATAATCACTGAACTTGAAGCAACAGACAATCATTTTTCATAATTACTAGGCTGCAAGGTGTGACTGGGAAGTGGAGTGGGTGACTTCATCTAGGGCTGTGAATATCCTACGTCTGCCTGTGTGGTGTTGGGAACTTTCAAAATTTAAAGTCTCTCTGGTTATTAGCCCTGATATATTTTGTATTACCTAATATTTAATATTCTTGTGTTATCTCATATTTCTATAACATTAGCTAGGGAAATTGATTATAATAGAAACTGATAAGCTAGAATTGATATAAGAAGTTAAAGTTGAGAATGGGGTTGCCATCATTTTCTTCTGGTGTTTACTTTCATACAATCGTATGGATGTCATTCATTCATTTTTCAAGATATATTGAGCAAGTGCAACTTGTGAAGTGTTAGTCGAATGCAAACTCTAGAAGGGAAAGGTTTTGTCAGTCTTGTTCATTCTGTATAACAAACAGTGTTTATTGCAAACACTGGTTCTGTATGTCTTGACTGAATAAAGACATGACAACCCAACAAACAACTTCCTGTAGACTGAGGCATTGTTCTTTAAGGTAAAGACATTTCCCACACCCCTGTATTAGATCCTGCCTGGTTATAGACCATGCCAAGAAGTAAGCTGCTCTGGCCACACCTTATTTATCTGACTTTTTTCTTCTTTTCTGAAAATATGGTTCGTGGTTTTCTAATGTCAAAGCATCAACAATCAACTCTTTGCCAAAGTATTAATGTTGAATACTATAATTACAAGGCAAAGTATCTTAGAGGAGTTAGAAACTAGGAGAACATTTCAAAGGCCATACATTTATTAGAATACTAGTCATTATTTCTCAAAGAGAACATGCAGGTACATCCTCACAGCTGGAAACTCTCATGACTTTCACTCTCCTGTTATCATCACAGCTACTCGCTGACTTTCTCAGACGCTAGTTCACTCTAGGTTCCGAGCTGAGCTTCTGTTTTATACAAGGACACAGTGAGAAGATAAAGGATCTGAATTGGACTGATGAAGGTGTTGATTTCGATCTCCTTTCTTCTTTTTTTCTAACAGTTTTCATAGTAGTAGCTTGTGCTCTTCCAAATTCAAGTTAAAACAAAATGATGCAAATTGTATGTGTGGGGATGGATGTAGAAAGGGTGGCAAATATGATCAAACACATATGCATCTTAAAGATCTAATGAAAAATATGAGTAAATCACCTGTCTCTTCCACTTAACTAAGCAAGTATCAGCACCCCATACCACCTTCAACTTACTTTACCAGTTTCAATGTTAGAAATAAACAAGCATGTTAATGACAGAATTTGCCATGGTCTTATTAAGCTATCCAAACATCTGTTCAAGACTTGGCATCTTCTTGAGCCCTGTGTTCAGAAGAGGGAACAAAATAAAGAAACAACAATAAAAATATGTGCTTTCCCGAGAAGGTTCTGCAGAACCACAAGCGGGCACTCCAGCTGCCTTGCTAGGAGGGAGAACAGAATAACTCCTCCAATAATCCCTGAGGCTAAAGACATGATGTCATATTTTGAGCCAAACCTATTTATTTCTTCACAAATGTAAATGTATTTTAACTACGACCCCGATACTGCTCTACTGGCAGATTTCCCCCTCCTGCAAGTCTCTATGATATTGGTAAGAAGCCTAATATAATATAAAAACAAAAACTGTATATCCCACATCTCATTTTTCTTTGACTTTAAGCTGTGATTCTAGAAAAATGTACTAAGAATTCAATGAGTTCCTAACTTGTAAATTTGATCCTAAGGGGATAGTTTTAGGGAAAGGAACCCTTAATAACAGACACAGAGTGGTTTCTGTTTGTTGATAAGCAAATTTTTTTGCCTGGTGCAGCTCCTGAGATGAAGCATGTCTTCATCATGACTGACTTTTGTGAATGAGCATGGTGAAGGTAGATGTATATGTGAGGTGATTACAACATATATGTAAATTTCTCAAAAAACACATTTATTAAACGAAGAAAAATAGTGGCCTTTCTGTTTTTTCTTTTTAATTAGGTAAGATTTTTAACAAAGTAAGTCTAGTCGAGTGATATACATATCTAGTATGTAGAACTAAGCAATGATAAATGTTATATGTATAAATGATGCTTCATCCATTTGTCCACAAAGATCGATCTATCTATCTATCTATCTATCTATCTATCTATCTATCTATCTATCTATCTATCTACTGATGTTTAGGTTATTTCTACTCCTTAATCTTCACTATACTGACATTTCCTCGTGAATTCAATATATAATATCAGGCTTAATGAGAGCTTGCTAATTACTATAAAATGCACATAAAGATTCCATTGCACATAAAGATAAATATTCATGTTTAGTCATCGTATTAATTTTTTGATTGCACTAGAAATCAGACATTACCTTTTATTATCTTCTAATGTAAAAATTATTACTTTATAATTCAGATAAGTGGAATAAAGACACGAAGGGTAATCATTTTGTTACTGCTATGAACTTTTTATGTTAAGTATTCATAATTGGTTGATAAGTAGTATTTTTCATCCTTATTTCCATTGCACTATTAAGTTTAGGATGCAGGTACTGCAAACATAATATTTAAGTCATAGAAACATAGTATGCATGTATGCATGGGTATGCATCACAGTGTGCATGTGGATCACAAAAGACAGATTTCAGGAATTTTTTCTCCTTTCCATGGTAAATTCTGAGGATTAAATTCATTATGTCATGATTGTGCTACAAGAACTTGCTTTGTTTTTCACTAGACCTACTGTATTTCTCAAAAGCTAAATCTTTCTTTCACTGAACAACTATTTAAAAATCAAAACATAGTAATATATGAATGACAGCAATACGTTAGATTCTACTATGCTATTTATAATCTCACAAGTAGTAAATAATTTCTTTAAAATATTATTCAGCCAAGGATAGCTTTAATTTTTCTTGCACTTGTTTATTTTTTTTTTAATTTAGATAGGGAGTAGGTTTCCTTGCTATGGTGTTCACATGGAGGTCAGAGGACAAGTTATGGGAACTGGTTATTTCCTTACACTATGTGGCTTTTGAGATTACAGTTCACGTCATCAGGCCTGGCAGCAAGCAACCTTCCTCATTGAGCCATCTCTCCAAATGTCCCCAAGGAGAATTTTAATTCATAGTCAGAATGCTACGAAACTTTGATTCATAAGTGAACATGAAGGAATAAGGAATTTTTGATTAAAGTATTATTATAATAAAATATGCAGCACGTATAAATAGTATGAGATCAGAAATTATATTATTTTCACAGGAGCTACTCTGTGGTTACTATTAGTGATTATTCAGAATTACAATATACACAGTCCATTCATGTTGATTGTCAAATTGTTCCTTCTTTTCAGGTAAGAGTTGTGATTAAAAAAAAAGCAATCCATATTTGTACCTGTGAATGTTAATGAGAGTAATTATTAATCATATTTTACTTTTAAAATCAGGGGCCACCAATACTCTGATATAAATTTATTTACATCCTGTTTAGAGTTCCAGTAGATTAAAATTGTGTTATTTCAGTGTGAAAGCAGAAGTTCATGATTTAAACACACACAGAGCACAAACACAAAAAAGTGTGTTTCTGTCTCTGTACAAATACAATATGATATTGAAATATTGTTTTAAGAAGTTTTCAATACTTAGTATTTTCCTTTAAAAAATTGAATTTTAATACAGAACTTGGGCTGTAGTTCAGTGTAGGATGCCTGCCTGTCTTATTATTGTGTAAGTTCTGGGTTTGCTTCCAAGAAACACACACATGAAAATAATACATTTATTATTTATGTAAAAAAAAAAAAACCCTGTGATTGAATCTCCTTCCCAAGAGTTGAATGGAATTTTCTTTTCTTTATTTTTTGTTTTCTTGAAGATAACAGTATTTTCCCAAACAATTGCTGTTTGTATTTGGATAAAAGAGGCATATTCAAAAATTGAAAGGTCACTAATTTATGTCACTAATTCAGCATTAAACTTATTAGTACACAGAACTATATGGAATACAGCAGCATAATTATCTATAAACATACCGTTAAAATAAATACAATGGTCAAAAAGTGCTAATTGTGCAGAGACATAAAGTATTAATGAATAATTAATTAAATGTCAGTTCTCAAGTTGCTAATTTTTTCTTGGCACAATTAATTTAAAAACACCAAATTGCAAGTACGGTTTTTCTAGATGACACTAATGCAGGTATGTGCTAAAAGTTGAGCATGTTTGCACTGGAACATGATTTATTCACATACATATCTCAGTGACTACATCTGTACAGATAAATTATGACAGAAGTGAGTCCCCAAGGATTTTATCTTTGTTTTATCTAACTACCAATACTTCAAACCAATACATGGTTTGAAGCTGTTTTTAATAAATACACTTAGATTATTGCTCTGAAAATTTCTACTTTCTGAATAGTCATATGATTTGTATAACCAGGTGTAACACCCGATTTTGTGTTACACCTTCGGTACAGTTCACATGCCACTGTACCCAAAGCGAGTTGAGCAAGGGCCTGGAGGTTGAAAAGAACACACAGAGAGACCAGGGTCATTTGAAAGGAGATCAGCCAAATGCCAGTTTATTCAGCCTTGAGGGAGTTCTTATCTACTTAACTGCAACACAAGGATCTCCTCCCAGGCAGGTGGGAAATTACCATATTAACTATGGAGTGAATGCCCTGCAGCTAACCACCAGGTGGGGAAGGGATAGCACAGAAACACACAGGAAGCTTAGTTAATTCATCATAAACTGTCCCCGCAAATGCACCCCAGGAATAAGGGAGACCAGGGCCCTACAACCAGGGCTTTGCAGATCTAGCTGGAGTGATT
>NC_022029.1:32055891-32057718 GCF_000317375.1 Microtus ochrogaster
TGCACCCCAGGAATAAGGGAGACCAGGGCCCTACAACCAGGGCTTTGCAGATCTAGCTGGAGTGATTTAAGAAACTGCCATTGAAAAGATTGGACAAATAATAGCTCGTATCACATGCCATAAAAAGTCTTGAATTAAGTCTCATCTACAATGCTTGTGGCAGGCCAAAGCTAACTCACTCTCTCAGCTTGAGATAAATGCAAGTGATGCTGGGCTTTTCGTGAGAACAGTAACCGTGTTAATAAAAAAAAAAAGACTAGTCAGGGGTATGAACAGCATAAACGCAAGTTCCATCCTTTTAGTGTTTAGTGTACTTCAAAATCTTATCCGCTTTGCAGTGTGATATGTGTTCTCCCACATTTTGAGTTGAAATTTGAGTTAGAACACTTTGGGATAAAGAAATAAATGATGTGTTATAATCAGTCATATTTGGTACACATCTTGAAAAAAGAAATTATGTGTATTTAGTCTTGATATTTAAAATGTGTCTGGTGCCTGAATCTATTCACCTTTTATAACTTCTTAAAATTGATACCCCCCCAAATGTTTCATGACCAAATGTGTTAATGCAAGAATGTTAACCTATTTTGAGAGTTGTCTTAGCTGCCCTTTTAAAGAATGTGGGTTAGAACTTGAAAAAGACATGTAGTGGTTAAGTGTAATTGAATGTGGGTTGAGTGTTTTCTTGTCTTGGAATGAAGCTCAGGTTCCAAACTGAAAGGACAACATGAATTTGAGACTCGCATTTCTAAAGAGCTTCTGAGAGAAGCCTGAGCCACAGCCCTTCCAGTGTGATGTTTGCAAGAATCTCAAGCACCACGTTCAAAGATAACAAGGGTCTGGGACACATAGCTCTTTAGTGACGGTTAAATAGGTGAGGAGAGAAAATATTAATTAATCTCTTTATAAAAATGAAATAGATTACAATCTGAGAAGGATTTATAAAGAGTATAGTGGAATGGAATTGCATTTGCTCATTTTGATGTCTACTTGGCCAATCACTGTTATGACAGAAAGGGAGCAGCAGCAGAGAGAGAGAGAGCTGCATGATCATTGGTGACATTGCTTGGGAGTCACTGGCCACTTCAGCCAGTTGTGGAATGTGAACCTATTATATGAGACAAAGCCCACTGCAGGGTTTGACTTTAGTAGCAGGTATAACTGACTTAGAAAATATAAAATTGTAGCCTGGTGGTGGTGGTGCATGCCTTTAATCTCAGCACTCAGGAGGCAGAAGCAGGTGGATATTTGTGGTTCGAGGCCAGCCTGTTTTACAAGAGTTAGTTCTAAGACAGGTCTCAAAGCTACAGAGAAACCCTGTCTCAAGAAACCAAAAGAAAAAAATATATAAAATGGTACTGTGTGAATCCAAACTTTACTGGAAGAAACTGGGCATGCATCAAAAGAAGCCTAGCACCATGATACTGCCAATAACCAAAGGTCAGAAAATCACAAGTCATTGACATGTCCCTGCAGCTATGTTGTCAGTGAAGAAATGCATGTTTGCCCCCATCGTGTTCCTCAACCAATGCCTACAAAGCTAACCTGAGGAAAAGACAGAAGAGAAGGTCTATACAGCAACTCCTGTCAAAAGGCCCTACCTTTCCGGCTGGGTATCAAGGCCTGATTGGTGCTGAATTAAGTAGCCAAAGGAAATCTGGAGTGGCTGAAAAGTTCCAAGTATAGTTAAGGAATTGCTAGAGGAGCTTTACTGAACATTGTGGCTGATACAATGTGTTGTAGATTGTGACCTTTATTAGAGAAACTAAAGATCATCAGTTTGTGCTTTGAGTTTCTTCGATAATCAGTATGCTTTTATTTTTTTTT
>NC_022029.1:32059313-32059903 GCF_000317375.1 Microtus ochrogaster
GGGAAGAGACTTGGACCTAGAGGGGCTTCCAGGTGCCTAAGGAGAGGTCCCCAGTTACTTCCTGGGGCAGCTGAAGATAGGGAACCTGAAATGATTCTATCAGTATGCTTTTAAAGACAACTGGTGCATGTTGTAGAACATAGAAATCCTTTGAAATCTAATGTCTACTTCACTTAGATTTAACTTCTATTCCATACTAGCTAGAAGAACTTAAGCAAGTTATTTATTCAACCTCTATAGCCCCTCGTTGTTTATGGGTAAAAATGGATTAGTAGTACAGGCTTTAAAAAGACAATTAAAGGAAATAATACATATTATGCTGTTGTGACAGAATATAACCACCTCTAAATATCAGATTTTCCCATTATTCCTACAAAGGTTTATTGAAGAGTGAGTTGGAAATTTAATAATTTTATAAATTTATTTTCTGAGATGAAGTGTGAGTATGAGAAGCGTTTCAACAATAATTTAATATAGCTATCTGCTTATACTCAATAGATACATATATCTGTTTCAAGCCGAAAGTTTTTTGTTTTAAATACCTCATGTCTCCCAACATGTTGATTAATCTTCTTTTTTATATTTATTTA
>NC_022029.1:32060003-32081723 GCF_000317375.1 Microtus ochrogaster
CTGCTCTTCCAAAGGTCCTGAGTTCAATTCCCAGCAACCACATGGTGGCTCACAACCATCTGTAATAAGGTCTGGTGCCCTCTTCTGGCCTTCGGCAAATACACAGATAGACTATTATATACATAATAAATAATAAATAAATATTAAAAAAAAGTGATTAAGTGATATGACTACATAAGGTCTTCTTCAAGGAGTCAGAATTATTATAGCCATGGCAACACATGTCTATAATCCTAGCATTTATGAGATAGAGGCGAGAGGATCAGGGATTCAAAGCCAGCCTCAGCTATATAGGAAGTTCAAAGTTGGCCTGGACTACAAAACACTTTGTTTCAAAAACAGAACAGGAGGGCCTGGAAATATAGCTCAGCAGTTAAGAGTACATACTGCTCTTACAGAAGACCCAATGACTTCAGTTTCAAGCCCGCTATTGGGTGCCTTACATCTCTGGGGGATCTGATGCCTTCTGCTCTTCATAGACACACATACACACACAATTTAAAAGAAAAAAGCAGAACAAGGGTCTGTAGATGCAGATCAGTCAATAGAATTCTTGCATAGTATGCATAAGGCCCAGGGTTTGCTCACTAGCACCATATAAACCAGGCATGGTGGCATACACTGAAATCCCAGCACTCAGGAGGAAGAGGCAAGAGGATCAGAAGTTTAAGTTTATCCTGTTACATAGGGAGTTCAAGGCCAACCTGGACTTAAGACCCTTTCTATATATGGTAGTAAAATTATTTCTCACTTTTCCTCTAAGGAAAGAAAGAAACCAGGAGCCACCCGTGCCTCTTGCTAGTGAATGTGGGCTGGGTGCAGGCAGAAGAGCTTTTCTCTCACACCCATTGCATGCAACCTTGCTGCTGGGTCTCAGAATGATCTTGAGAAGGCAGCTATCCAACGGAAGAGACACATGTTATACCAATGGGAGCAGAACATTGGACACAGAAGGAAACACTGAGCCCAAACCTGGAGCTGAAGGGGTCTGGGAAGGTTGGAGTTGCAAATGGACATCCCTAGGCAGAGCCAGACTGAGGAGGGACAAGAGAGGAGCAGGGACCAGTCTAGAAAGGGCAGGAATGACTTTGAGTAATAGGGTGGCAGTCATGTCTCCGGGGCGTTTTCAACAGGAAAGTGCTGTTACAGGCACATGTGGAAGTGTATGAGACGGAACAGGACTGTAGATGAATGAGGGGACTCAGCCCAGACAGTTCTCACAAAATGCCCTTGGTGGTGATGGGCGGATAGAAAAAGATTGATTTGTGAGATCTAGGGAACTCAAAAGAATTGGGGGTTGCTGCTTGTAGGAAGTGGAGAGAAAGAAAACATGGGATGAATTCAAGGTTTCAAGGCATCCAAGGGAGATTCCTGCCTGTGCCTCTGGTACTGATACAGAGCAAGTCTGAACTACCATGAACCTCAAAACACTCAGAAGCCACAAGGCATTGTGATAGGGGACAAAGCATTCTTTAGCTGTAGAAACAGGAGAGCAGGGTGGGACCTTTACATTCATTGGGAACAAAGTTCCACAGCACAGTTCAACTATCGGAAGCCCTGTACTTCTTCACAAGGCTGACCATTGGTCCACCTGACATGGCCTTGCACTTATAGAAGGGACAAGCATTAAATCTACTTTCTCACACCACAGCACCTTCTGATGTCTTTCATACAGTGGGCTTATGTGTAGATTTGTAGTAAGACTTGGTTATGAGGGACTGGGGAGATGGCTCGGAGGTTAAGAACACTGGCTGTTCTTCCAAAGGTCCTGAATTCAATTCCAAGCAACCACATGGTGGCTCACAACCATCTCTAATGAGATCTAGTGTCCTCTCCTGGTGTGCAAGAAGAACACTGTATACATAGTAAATAAATAAGTCTTGAAAACAATTGATTAATGATTCTGAAAGACCAAAAGGAAATAACTCAATAGAGGTGGCTTAGTGGTTAGGAGCACTGACTCTTCCAGAGGACCTTCAATTACCAGAACCCATATGTCAGCTCAAAACCATCTGTAACTTTAGTTCCAGGTACTCCAACACCCTCTCCTGGCCTCTACAAGGTGCACAGACATACATGCAGGCCAAACACCCATACACGATTAAAGGGGGAGGGGGCGAGAGAGTGGGAGAGTGCACACAAGAGCAAGGACACAGAACCCTGTGCTCAAATAGTTCTCATTAGGACGGGGACGGTAACGGTATCGTCACCTTTTGCCTGCTGGTTTCTGCTGTTGTGCGTCACTCCGTCACAGTTGCCAGCAGCAGTGCCTGGAGCTCCTTCAGGCTCACAGGAATAAACTTAAGGGAGGTCCTGTAGCCTCTACCTTCCCCTCTGTGTCAGGCCCAGCCTATAAATGGACACAGAAGAAATGGCCTGCATGGGACTTAAGAATAGAAGGATGAGCTGGGTAATGGTAGTGCAGACCTTTAGTCCCAGCGGGGGCAGGTGGGTCTCCGAGAGTTCAAGGACAACTAGCACTATACAGAGAAACCTTGTCTTGTAAAACAAACACAAGGAGGAATGAAGTTTACAGTTAGAGTAGTCTATATGGCGGGGTACGAGGTCCTATCCTTCTGCTGACTTGATTAGGGCTTGAAATGCATGGGAAAGAGCTCTAGTTCTTTGGCAGGAGATACATAGAGCCGACTTTGCAGGTCCCCACCATAGCAGCCTACTTACCTGTTCTGTGTTCTGTACTGGACTTTTGAACATGGGATTCCATATGGGAATAAACACCTGGACAATACTTCAGCTTAAAATACAAGTTTGTGTGGTTCTCCAGTTAGGAAATGGCATTCTGGGTGAGAACAAGGGTTCCTAAAAGCTGGAGAGGAGCAGACAAGGGCTGGCCTCCTGAGCCTTCTCTGCTGCACTGGTTCACTGTTTACCCTCTCAGCTTTAGGCAGGCTTTGATCCTGGTCAGGATGGGCTTTCTCTATACCCACATGTGAGATTTTGAAGAAAATGTTAATTCTGATGACCAGCAGTCTATTTGCCTTGATAAAGGATAAGAAAGAAAAGCTATTTAACAAGGGATCTGGTATTTGAGCTCAAGAAGGCCAACTTCTAAGAAGAAATTTACTTACGAGAAAAACAGAAAAGACTTAAGAAGGAGCCAGGTATGGAGACACATGCCTTTAACACTAGTGCTCAGGAGGCAGCAGGCCAGCCTGACATACAAAACAAGTTCTAGCCAGTGGTGACGCACGCCTTTAATCCCAGCATTCAGGAGACAGAGACAGACGGATCTCTGTGAGTTTGAGGCCAGCCTGATCTACAGAGCAAATTATAGGAAAGCCAGCGTTACACACAGAGAAACCCTGTCTCAGAGGAGAGGACAAAGAATATATAAACAGACAGATGTAACAATCTTTATCTCTACTTCTTGGAGCTCTGGTCCTGGTCTAACCCTCCTAATCCACCAAGAATCACATAAGAACCCTACAACCTCTGTCATTGTGTCATCCCAAATAACCCTAGCTCCTTTTCTTCCTTCATTTCCTTTTCCTATATGCTATGGGTTGCTCTGTCCAGGCTTAGAGATTGTTTGTTTGTTTGAGATCTCCTATAGCCCAGACTGATCTCCAATTATAAAAGCTAACCTTGCATTCTTGTTCCCCGCTTCTCCTTCCTGAGCACTGGGCTTCTAGATGTGCACCAGTTCCAGCTATTGTCTCCTGTGAGTGCTCAGTTTTCACTGATGGCTTGATCTTCCACCCAGTCAATCCTCAGTTGCTGTGGAGATTAAGAATGGCACTCTAAAACCAGCAGCTGAGCCATGCATCCCTAGTAGAAGCAGCTAACAAGTCCCTTTCAGTACTGACGCATGCAAGCTGTAGCAGCCCCTCCTTCACTCACTGTCTGCATTTGCCAGCCATGTCCTGGGCCCTTTCTGCCTACCTCTAAGGCCCGGGCCTCAGACTGTGGAGCAGAGAACTAGCCTGGGATGGTAGAGGAGAGACCCTGAAGGAGCCTCCTGCGCATGACATAAAACTAGAATCATAGTGAGCCTTGGCAGAGAAACAGAAGAATGAATGGAAGCATAAATGAGATACAAAACTATGAGAAGTAAATGTTTGAAACTGGAACATAGGCAGGTGACATTGTATAGAGCAAGTCCAGACAGCCCTGTAGCCCTGGGCAACAAAGGAGGGGAAAACACTTGCTCAACTCCTCCCAAAATGCTCTTCTCCCATCACCATCCTAACACACACATAACATATGTGCACCATTGTCACCCACATAAAGCCAGTGAGCCAGCATAAACTAAGGACACTCCTCATATGTTCCAACCCTTGAGCAATCAGGGAAGAAGGCCTGAGTGAAGAGATACAGTACTAGGTCACTGTGACATTTTACAGTGGATCCATGGTGAGATAGCTCAGTCAGCAGGGCCTCTGGCCTCTGGAGATTTATGCTGAGTCACAGGCAGCTCCACCTCCAGAACCTTTGAAGGCTACACACTAGTCGGCCTCTGTTTGTGTCCTTCCTGCCAGCTCATAGGCATTTTGCAGGGTTGGGCCCAGAAGAGGTCTCCAAGCATCTCTTCCCTCCTCCCTCTGCCTTCCCATAGGTTATTCCTACTCTGCTCAGGTGCACTGTCTCTAAAAACCCTTGCGAGTTTAGTCCCGTGTGTGATCCATCAGTCTTTTTCAGGGAGGGACCAGGGGCTGGAGAGGCGGCTCGTAGGTTAAGAGCGCATATTACACCCAAAGAGGATCTGAATTCAGTTCCCAGCATCCAAGCCAGGAGACTCACTACCATCTATAATCCAGTTTATATGAAATCCAATACATCTGGCCTCCATCCTGCACCTGTGAAGCAAGAAACCCTTAGGTCAACCATGGCCACCGTTCAGCAAGCACTCGCAAAGCCCGAATCCTCAGTCTTACTTCATGTGCTGTTCTCGCCCCACCTTCTCCCCTAGACTTCTTCAGATCCATTAGCCTGAGCTTTGAGCCTCCTCCTCTCCCACACTGTCCACGGTGCTCCTCACCATGACAGAGCCATCCATGATGCTGCTCCCTTACCCACTTCCCTACCTTGGCTTCCCATATTCTAAGACCCAAGCCCCCTAAGCAATACTAAAGCCCTCCTGCCCCCATGCCTCTCTTGCCTCTCTCTCCTGTTCTGGTCACCACAGCTCTGCATAGGCTGCTCGTCCTGAACTGGACTTTCCTCCTTCCTGCACCTGCCTACTTACTGATCCCATTTCTGCCTCAGCCTCAGCCTCAACATCAACTCCACAGCAGGCTGGCTAACTGGCTGCCCAGACTGTGCTGTGCACTTCACCCCACCGCCCTCATTCTCTACAGTCTGTAGTTTTTGGTATTTTGACTCCCTCCAGCAGAATAACACTTCCCAAAGAGTAGTGCTTTTTTTATGTTTTATTTTGTCTGTGGGTGTGTACACAAGCATGCCATAGCATACATGGTGGAGGTCAGAGAACCTTGCAGGAGTCCGTTTTTTTTTTTTTTTTTTTCCTACCCAGGATCAAACTCAAGTCATCAAGCATGGCAGCAGGTACTTTACCCACAAAGCAATCTTATTGGTCCTGATTCTTTGTTGTTGTTTTTTCCCTTCCTTGATTTTTAGAACCTGGCATCCACTAAAAATCACTGTATAATCAGTTGAATAAATGAATGAATGAGTCAAAATAGTTCAAAACAATAAGGATTTGGCGTTTTCAAAACTGGCCTGATGTGGGAGGGATGGATCTAAAGCCTTTTGGATTCTAAGTTGTTAAAAAAAATTGTTCTATGGGACTCTGTGAGTTTGAGATCAGCCTGACCTGCACAGTGACTTCTAGAACAGACTATGTAGAGAAATCCTGTCTCAAGAAAGAAAAAGGAAAGAGAAAAAAGTTGTCTTGAAGTGGGAGAGCCCAATCCTAGCAGATTCTGTAAGCTACGTTAGGCCCTACTGCTTCCTAAAAACACTAACTGGTTGAGCATCTGTTCCATCCATAGGCCTATGGCAGATCTAGATTCACTTGTTCTTGCCCTCGTCATCCCCTCCTTTCTCAAGCAGGATAGATTTTTAAGATTTATTTATGAGGATGGAGAGATGGCTCAGGGCTTAAGTGCTCTTCCAGAGGACCAGGGTTCAGTTCCCAGCACCTACACTGTAGTTCCATTCCAGGAGATCCAGACACCTTCTGCTAGCTTCTAAGAGTGCTGCATACACACGGTGTACAGATATACACACAGGCAAAAATCCATGTAGATAAGAATAAAATAAAATTTTAAAGTAAATATTTATTTATAAATAGATAAATAATATCCTGGATAAAAACACCCAGTGCATTTAAACACTACAGCCTCTCTTCAGCACCAGGATGGAAGTTCTTGAGTAAAAGTTTAAATTATGACCACACATCCTGGGAAGGCCCAGCTTAGGGACTAAGGGCACATGTATCCTCCTAGAGGGACTGCAGTGGCAGCTGCTGTGATTGAAGAACATTTCCCTCAAGTCCCCTCTTCCTGAGCCGTCTCTACCTCTGAATGCCTTGCAGCACTGGGAGAGCATTTATGCTTGTCTTCATTCAAAAGCCAAGCAGAAGTTTTGAGTGGTAAAATGGTGTGTCCAGAGCCCTGTGACCATGACAGCTAGAGTCAGACTCGAAGCCAGGACTGTGGTGACTACAGCTTTGCCCTTTCAAACCCTCTTCTGAGGCAGGGGGAGGGATCCAAACCAGACTACAGGTCTAGGAAGTAGAAGCCAAGAGCTCAGGGGACGTTAGAAGTTTTCTAAATGACCATGGTTGGTTTATTTTCTTTGTTTCTGCTGTTTTGAGATATTTTTCTTGTAATCCAGACTGGCCTCAAGTTCTCTGTATAGCCCAGGAAGGCCTTGAACTCTTGATTCTCTTCCCTCCTCCTCCAGAATGCTGGGATTTTAGGTGTGTGTCACCATGTTCAAATACCATTATCATGTGTGATAAAAGACACTAAAGGTATATGCTAAGAAAGTAGATTAGGGACCTAGAGCTGAGACAAGGGGAGAATTAGCATTCGAGAGATGGGAGGAGGTCTTTAACCAAAGACTGATGGGTCCCTGTCCTCCCAGTCTCTTCCTAGAGGGAGGGAGTCACACAGGGATGGAAGGTTTTAGCTGTGCTCTACAGATAAGGGATCTAAAGGCCATATCACACTATTAGACCTTACGGAGCCCAGGGAAGCACTTCACTCTACCTCCCAGACACCTCTATTCTCGTGGAAAAAGGGACAGAAATGTTGGTGTGACCTCTGAAGCCAGTGCAGACTCCTAGCACAAGTGAGCTGAGATGCAGGGAAGGAAATGCTGCCTGCAAGAGAGTTTGGTGGAACTCCAGCAGCACTGGTGGAAGAAGAGCGCTCTACGAAGCCAGCATCTCCCTTCGCATAGCCCCACCCCAAGGCCAGCTCTGACCTGCTCCATTGCCATCAGGGTGTTCCTTTCTGTTGTCAGGGGACTCTGGGAGAGGAGACACAAGAAAGTAGGAATTACAATTTGCCAGAGAAGGAATGTTCTCTGTGTCCTCATTCATTTCTTCAAGTCACAGACATCTGGTCAAGGTCGGCTGGAGGCTCCACCACTTCCCTGAATCACCTGTAGAAAACTCTCACAGTGGAGCTCCAGTGACTACAGACCACATTGCCTGTCCCATCTGTCACTGTTCTTAGGGAGCCTGGGCTCCTGACGCACACTTGTGTTCAACCAGTGCGTCACCAGCAGCTGGTTCCCATGCTATACAAAACAGGTACAAACTAACACTCACGTCTTTATACCTGGGAACAGGTTGCAGGTGCCTGTGAGTACTCTGGCTGAACCTTGTTGCTGGGGTGATAGGATTGTTTCCATGGCCTCCCAATGACTAAGCCCCAGAGAGACGACAACAAGCTCCTTTCAAGGAAATGAGGGCCGTTTTTGCATTATTTTGCCTCCACTCATATGTTCCTGACAGCCAATCTCACTGACCCTGAGGTGACTGACCTCTGTGGGTGGCGATAAGCCCACAGTCTAGGGCTTAAGCCATCTGGTACTGACGCAGCTGGTAGGGTCTCACTGTCCCAGTTAGCAAAGGGTATCTGTGCCTAGTGGTCACTTCTTGTGGCTCATCCCTCCTTGTCTGGCTTCCCTTCTATGTGGGAGCCTTCACTTGCCGTGTTAGGGCTACAGAGGATGCAGCATTTCTGTGTTCACTGGAGCAAGCTTCTGCTCCATGTACACGTGTGTTCATTCGTTTGCAGACACAGGAGCATCTACACTTATTTTTCACACAGTTTTTCACAAGCATGGGACTTACTTGACTAGGCTAGACTGGCTGGAGTGAGCCCCAGGGATTTGTCTCTCCCAAGCCCCCAGTGCCAGGATCATAGCTGTGTGCTGCTATGCTCAGCTTTTTCACGTAAGTTCTGGGGATCAAACTGGAGATTCTCATGTTTGTGTAGGAAGCACTTACTGACTATGCCATCTCCCAAGCCTTTTCTCTGTGAACCTCAGCCGAGTGAGGGAATTATGGTGAAGGAGATAGGCTTTGGTCTCATTCACTCCTGGTTTGGCTAGGTGACTAAGGAGCCTGCTGGTGAGCAGCTTTTCCCCGATTTCTCCTCAATGCCTGAACATTGCATGGAGCAGATACGTGTCCTTGGCCCCCTGCATTGGTTCAGCCCCAGATATCTTCTCCCAACACTAACTACCATACAGTTGTCCAGGCCGTGCTGTTGCAGCACAGTATAGCCTGAGGGTTGGCGAGGCAAGAGCTAAGCCCAGGAGTGGACCCTGCATAGGCCATACTGAAGCCCCTTACTCTTTAGCATCCTACCATTATCTGAGTGAGAGTAAAGAGTGCCGTCTGCGCTCTGGAAAACCCTTGTCCTACCCA
The DNA here is from genome assembly GCF_000317375.1 of Microtus ochrogaster. Lineage (NCBI taxonomy): Eukaryota > Metazoa > Chordata > Mammalia > Rodentia > Cricetidae > Microtus > Microtus ochrogaster. Next base: position 32,068,873 of record NC_022029.1, read on the forward strand.
TAAAACCCTCCAGATCCTCTTCTCAGATGTCCTGCTTAGAGCAGGCTAACCTGGACTTTCTTGTTCCTTATGCCCTTTTTTTGACTGACGAGAGCTCTTCAAAGCAGAACAGAATGGAAAGTGGCTGTAGCTGTGATTGCTTGGGGAGGAAGCATGGACCCATGCTGGGAGTACGTGTGTGCATTCGGGCAGTACCGTGTTGTAAAGAGCACAGGACAGCAGTTTGGATGTGTCTCTATGTATGGTCACTGGAGAGGATAGGTGTCCAGGGGCTGGGCTTTCGCTAGCTCTCTGAGGCAGCTAGTGCCCTGCATGTCTAAAAGGGCAAGATATCTTGAGCGTACTGATGGAGCTTGCCAAAGTGAATTTCTAAGCTGGGTGTGGTGGCACATGTTTAATCCCAGCACTTGGGAAACAGAGGCAGGCGAATCTCTGAATTCCAGGCTAGCTAGAGCTACGTGGTGAGAATCAAAAGCCTGACCTTCTCTTCTCTCTGCTCCTCTTTTCCACTTTGATCTTGCCTGCCTCGCACATCTCCAGCAGAGGTAGCGAGAGCATGAGAGTAGAGCCAATGAGCCATGTCGAAATGGACTGCAGGGGGCTGGAGAGATGGCTCAGAGGTTAAGAGCATTGCCTGCTCTTCCAAAGGTCCTGAGTTCAATTTCCAGCAACCACATGGTGGCTCACAACCATCTGTAATAAGGTCTGGTGCCCTCTTCAGGCCTGCAGACATACACACAGACAGCATATTGTATATATAATAAATAAATAATTTTTTTTAAAAAAAAAAAAGAAATGGACTGCAGTGTCAAGTATGAAACCACTGGTGTTTTAGTAGGTGTGGATCTGGTATCTGCAACACAGAGACCGAGTCAGGGGATTCTCTCCCTAACACAGATGACCCAGCAACTGCTGTGGTGGTCCTGTCATCAAGGGACCCACACCTTCTTTCCTACTGCTGGAGTGTCAATATGTGCTGCCCCTCTTTGGTCCAAGGTGGGAGGTCCAGCCCCACTTGCATATGCACAGTCTGGTGACTAGGGAGGAAGGGCGGGCCATTGTAAGAGTTCCGTCACCCCCACCCCACATCAGTCGTGGACCTGCTCACGCTCTACTGGTCTCAGCTAGAGGCCCAGGGTTGTCAGACTGAGCTCACTGCCCGCATGCTCAGCTAAAATGTCTGTTTCTCCCTGTGATGGGGAGGTGAGCTTAGAAGAGAGATGCACACTTCTCATGTGGCACCCCGTGTCCTTACAGAGGTCTGGTACTGAGGAGAGACAGCTGCACGTAGACTAGCAGCTGAGGACTCAGGCATGCATGATACTGAGCCCCTGGCCTTGGCAATTGGGAGCCATTCACAGACAGCAGATTTTACCTCACTTGCATCCATGTTGTCTTTTCTCTTAGTAACTCACACAGCCAAGCTTACGAGAAGGGAAAATAATTAAGAATTTTGACTGGAAAATTATCAGTATCTTTATAAATGTGAATATGGCTTCACTTCTCAGGCCCCATCCACCACCTAGAATGCAAAGGCTTGGTTAGAAGACAAGCACACAAGCCTTGCAGTTATATCACCATGTAGTTAGAATTGATTATAAAGAGAATGAATTAGGTGGTGGCACTTAGTAGTCTAAAGAATAGAGGCGTGGGAGGGACATGGCAGAGTCATACTTTGGAAAGACCCAAGAAGGGGCAAATAAGAGTCCCAGTTTCTTATAGATTCCTATTGCCTGTACCCACTTCATTCCTGTGTGAGTACTGCCCTGGGCTATGCTGGGTCAGCCCGAATAAGTAAGTGTTTTGGGATCTTAAGGCCCATCCAGCTCCTTGGACCTCCTTTTCCACATGGCCTTTCAGACCTCAGCACTCTGTCTTCTTTGGTCACCCCGCCTTCAATTCTGGTGTTTCTCATCAACTCACCCAAAGCAAGAACTTTTTAAGGACAGAGGCGTCCAGCACCAGGAAGTTAGCTGGCACATTGGCACATAGAATGGCTACATACAGCTACTCACGTTCTGGCTTCTGCAGTGCTCTGGTTTTGAAGAGGAAGATGAGTCAAGGTGGTCAGGTTTCCTGCCTAGCCTCCCAGTAAATCCAGTGGCCCCTTGTAAGCCAGAATGAGCCTTGAAGGCAGGGTTGGCCAGGCTCTCCAGGTACTCAGCCCTGTCATATCAGAGAGTGAAGCTCCCTGGTGTTACAAGCCTTGCCACCAGGCCCTGATGATGTAGTTCCTCTGGCTGCTCGAGCCTGTGGAGTGGTGGGGGCCTGTTTGATAGTCCACGCTCTATTTTTATCCTTTGAAGATGTAGTTATAAAGTCCACACTTGAAATCATTGACTCTACACCCAGAAGGCTCAGGAGGTTGTCACGTGTAGTGTCACACTGCACCCAGCACCTTAGTCTGTCTCTTCCCTCTCTCTCCTCCAGGAGTTAGAAGTAAGTGGTAGATCCAAACATGATTTGATTTGACTCTGAGAAATTGGCAGGGATATTCTTCTGGTGACAGTGAGAGGGCAGAACCCTCAGAAGCAGAATTCTCTTTCTGAGAAGATGCCCCTCCTTCTCCATCCATCTAGTCAGCCATACCCATCTCCCCTCAGACTGTGTGCAGCATGGCCCTGAAGAGAGCACGGGCTTTCACTGGCCACCCTGTGCTGTATGTAGGGGTTATGTTCACACTAGCATAAAACTCAGTGTCCACAGGAAGTCTCCCAACAGGCCAGCCTGCCTACATTCTGTACCCACCCTGGTCTCTTGTCTTCTCTCTTCCTATCCCCTGCCTGCCCACCCTAGCTACCAACCTAGAGCAGATCTGGGAATAGCCTGACCTTTCTACCCTGGCTACTAGCAGTGATGGCCTTCTTTTTTTTTTTTTTTAACAGACCTGTCCATAAATCTTAGTTGTTTTTCATCTTTGAAAAAGCCGCTTCTATCAGCAAGTCATTACTCACATGTGAGGGGTAGGGAAAAGTTCACTAGTTTCAGACTTCAAGTTCTTTTTACTCCATTTCACAACATCCATTCCCCAGAAACCACAGGCTTTTTTTTTTTTAAGTAAGTACCCAGTAGGCAAGATGCCCAATGACACAGCCTGCTAGATTCAAGGCCAGCCATCTGGGGAGAAAAGGAGCTGGTCACAGGATTTGCTTCAGATGGGGCTGTCTCTCACCATGGAAAACAGGGAATTAAACTCCCACTATTAGTGTTTTACAGTGGTGGACTTGATGGGCTGGGAGATTTGAGGAGACAAGAATGCTGTTTATAATGCAAGGCATGCTCAGAATCAATATATGGCAGATGTAGCTCACTAGAGTTGGTCTCCGTCAGCAGGAGGGTGAGTAGGGAGCAGGCAGGAAGGAGAAGGAAACTGGGAGAGGAGGTGCCAACCCAGGACTGCTCTTCGTGTGTTTGCTTGTTTGGGTTTTGTTTGTTTGTTTGTTTGTTTGTTTGTTTGTTGTTTTCTTGGACAAGATCTCTTTTTTTGTAGTCCCGGCTGGTCTGGAACTTCTGCTGTAGACCCCTACTGGTTGGGATCTCAAACTCACGGAGATCCAGCTGCCTCTGGGATTAAAAGTGTGTGCACCATGGCCAACACTCTTTCTGTCTTTTGAGGGGGTGGTACCCGTATGCAAATGTGCCTATGGGGAGCAGACACTGGGTATCTTCCTCAGTCATGCTCCACCTTGTTTTTTGAGACAGGGTCCCTCACTGAAACTGGAGCTCCCCCATTCAGCTAGACTGGCTAGCCAGGAAGCCTCTTGTCTGCCTCCCAGCGCTAGGATTTCAGGCAGATGCTACTGCACCCAGCATTCTATATGGGTGCCAGGGATCCAAACTCTGTTCTCAGGCTTACGTGGCAAAACTGCACCAACTGAGCCATGTTCCCAGAGACCACATGCTGCCTTTCCAACCTCAGATAACACTCTAGCATTGGTGACCAGAAGGAGAGGACAGCAATGTAAAGGTTCTTTTCATGCTGTAGAAAGAATGTGACAAGACCCTAAAAAGATGCTCCTGGTTCGATGTAGTGGAGAATGCCTGTAATTCCAGCCCTTGTAAAGTAGAGATAAGAGGATTGATTTTGCTACATAGGGAATTCAAAGTCAGCCTTGGCTACACCAGACCCTGTCTCAAAAACAGTGGGGTAGTGATCTTAGAAAATAAGTGTTTATCAGATTTGCTATGCCTTTAAAAATATTTTCGAGAGAAAGAATGTGTGTGTATGTACTCACCTGTGTGCGCACGCACGAGCACATGAGTAAATACATATGGAGGCAGAAGAGGTACCAGATCCCTTGGAACTGGATTACAGGCAGCTGTGAGCAGCCTGATGCAGGCCAGGAACCAAACTGAAGTCCTATGTTAGAGCAGTATGAGCTCTTAACCATTGAGCCATCTCTCCAGCCCTTGAAAGTAACTGCTATTACATTGGATAAGAGAATTTAGACTTTAGGAAAATGATGGAAAGAATGACAATAACGTTTGCCCCCCTACTGGTTGGGGACTTTTTATTGTTCTTATCAAGGATCAAATATGGGTTCTCATGCATTCTTAACAAGGGCTCCACCACTGAGCTCTACTCCAGGATTCTTTTTACTTTTCATCTTGAGACAAGATCTTAAACTTAGTTGGCACTCACTGTAGACCAAGCAGGCCTTAAACTTGTGATCGATCCCTCTACCCTCAGCTTCCTAAACAACTTGAATTACAGGCATGGACCATCAGGTACAGCACTTTTTAAAAGGCAAAATCTAATAGAGTATTTAGTAATCCTGATATCTGCATGTAATTGACAAATCAAATAATGATGCACTATGAGGGAGTCAGGGCCGAGTGGCAGCTCTCTGAGAGGAGGAACCCACACCTTCTCTGTCTTCACCTCACTCTTCTGGCATGTAGCATCCCCTTCCCTGGACCAGTATGGCTGCTGGAAACCTTCATCATGACAGTCATTGCACATGAGAAGAAAGAACATCAGAGAACATGATTTTTCCCCTTGTGGGGATTCTCCCAGAGTTCTGTGGTACACTTCACTTACTTTATCAGCTACCACTTAATAACATAGTCATACTTTTTTTAAATGACTTATTTATTTTTCTTTTCTGTGCATTGATATTTTGCCTGCATATATGTCTGTGTGAGAATGTCAGATGCCTTGGACTAGAGTTAGAGGCAGTTGTGGTTGCTGGGAATTGAACCCAAATCCTCTGGAAGAGCAGCTAGTGCTCTTAATTGCTGAGCCATTACTCCAGCCCCACATAATCATACTTAACTGCAAAGTGTACAAATAAATGTGCTGGGCACATCACCTAGACTTAATCTTTCTAAAGGGAACGCATGTACCTTTCGGTCATTTTGATAAAGAGATGATCCTTAAATAACACAGTCTCTGGAAACAAAGGGATGCCTAGAACTATTCCAGGTAAACAGCAGCAGAAAGAAGAGATTATGTTTCAGATGGTAGGCATAAGATGGTGACTGCAGTATGACTTCATAGATCACGGAGTGATGTATTGCCCTTTACAATGCTTATAGAAAGTAAATAAGGCTGGAGAGATGGCGCAGTGGTCAAGACCGTTGCTGTTCTTCAGAAGACCTGGGTTCAATTCTCAAAACATCTATATCCAGGAGGTCCTGATTCCCTCTTCTGGCCTCCTCTGGTACCAGGCATATATGGTACATAGACATGTACACAGGCAAATACCCACATATGAAAAATAAAAAAAATTTTAAAGGAGAAAGTAACAGATTCAACTCAATGCTCATCAAAATCCCAGCAAAATTCTACAAAGACCTCTAAAGAACAGTACTCAACCTCATATGGAAAAGCAAAAAACTCAGGATAGCCAAAACAATCCTGTACAATAAAAGAACTTACGGAGGTATCACAATCCCTGACTTCAAACTCAGCTACAGTACTGAAAACAGCCTGGTATTGGCATAAGAACAGACAGGAGGACCAATGAAACCAAATAGAAGATTCAGATATTAATCCACCACCTGATTTTTGACAAAGAAGCAAAAAATATCAAAAGGAAAAAGAAAGCATATTTAACAAGTGGTGCTGGCATAATTGGATATCAACATGTAGAAGAATGAAAATAGACCCATACCTATCACCATGCACAAAACTCAAGTCCAAATGGATCAAAACCACAACATAAAGCCAGCTATACTGAACCTTATAGAAGAGAAAGTACACTTGAACGCATTGGCACAGGGAACCACTTCCTAAGTATAACCCCAGCAGCACAGACACTGAGAGAAACAATTAATAAATGGGACCTCCTGAAACTGAAAAGCTTCTGTAAAGCAAAGGACATGGTCAACAAGACAAAATGACAGCCTACAGAATGGGAAAAGATCTTCACTAACCCCACATCAGACAGAAATCTAATCTCCAAAATATACAAAGAACTCAAGAAATTGGACACCAAAAGAACAAATAATCCAATAAAAAAAATGGAGTATAGACCTAAACAGAGAACTCTCAACAGAGAAATCTAAAATGGCTGAAAGACATGTAAGGAAATGTTCAACATCCTTAGTCATCAGAAAATGCAAATCAAAACAACTCTGAGATTTCATCTTACACCTGTAAGAATGGCCAAGATCAAAAACACTGATGACAACTTATGCTGGAGAGGTTGTGAGGAAAAGGGAACACTTCTGCATTGCTGGTGGGAATACAAGCTGGTACAGCCCCTTTGGATGTCAGTGTGGCGATTTCTCAGAAAATTAGGAAACAACCTTCCTTATCCAGTGATACCACTTTTGGATATATATCCAAAGGATGTTCAATCGTGCCACAAGGACATGTACTCAACTATGTTCATAGCAGGTTTGTTTGTCATAGCCAGACCCTGGAAACAACCTAAATGCCCCTCAATCGAATAATGGGATCATTCCACATGTTGCCAGTCCCCCTCCCACTTTAAGATGTAACAGTAGTAGATATTATAAATAAATGTGTACTTTTGTACATCTGGAACGATATTCATCTGCTTTGTATTCTGCCATGGGTAGGTGCTCTAGAGAGGAGCAGGTAGATAGGAGCAGGCCGTGGTGAGAGCTGTAGACTGGACACTGAAGCACTCTATAAATAACACCCATTTAAACAGCCACAGGACATTGGCACAATTTATATTGTAGCTTTCAGTTCATAAAGTTAGATTCTTCCTTCGTTACCTTCTGAGGAAATTGCAAGTGCACTGAAAATTTGAGTAAAGATAAGAAATGGAGAGTATGGCTTAGTGGTAGAGTGTTTGCCTGGCACACCTGAAGCCCTGGCTCATTCTCCAGCACCCAGAGTGAGTGAACAAGAACCTAAATGTAGCTGAATACTATCAGATAGTTAAGAAAACCTGCTAAATATATTGTTCCAAGAACGAAACAAAAATTAGGGGCTGGGAGATGACTCAGTGAATAAAGTGTGTGCCATACAAACATGAGGACCTGAGTTCACATCCCTGGAACCCTGGACACAGAGGCAAGGTAGCACATGCTCCTGTGGTGAGATGCCAAGCCGAGACAAGAGACTGTAGTAAGGAGCTGCGGGCTGCGTTCCTACCACCCAGCTCCCGGCCACCGGCTAGCTTTACCCGAAATAATTACACGGAAACTGTATTCTTTTGAACACTGCTTTGGCCATTAGCTCTAGCCTCTGATTTGCTAACTCTCACATCTTGATTAACCCATTTCTATTAATCTGTGTAGCACCACAAGGTGGTAGCTTACCAGAAGGATCGTAACCTGTGTCCATCTTGGAGAGGAGAGCTATAGCATCTGCCTCACTTCCCTTCTTCCCAGCATTCTGTTCTCTCTACTCCACCCACCTATGTTCTGACCTATCAGGCTAAGCAGTTTCTTTATTAATTAACCAATGAAAGAAACACATAGAAAGAAGACCCACCTACATCATTTCCCCTTTTTCTGTTTAAACAAAAAAGAAATGCTTTCATTTTAACATAGTAAAATTACATATAACAAAACAGTTATAAAGCAAGAATTACAGTTACAATATTTATATCTATTTTATCTTTTATCATGACAATGGAAAACTATAACTATAACTATCTATTCTTTAATTCCATCAAAGACTCCAGAAGGACCTAATTAAACAAGAAATAAGCAACTTTCAAAACTCTAGAAATGACAGAGACATCTCACTGCCTGGACAGTCACCCAAAGTTACTCTGTACCGTTGGAGCATCTATCTTTGGCCTTCAGGCCCATAGTATCCAGCAGACTCTTCCATGAAGCAGGAAATTTTAAAGTCAGTTCAGTCACTTTCTGCTATGTCCTGCAGAATGTCTCACAGACTCTTTCATAATTCAGGAACCCCGAAAGACCCTCTCACCTTTCGGCAAGTTTAGCAGTCCTCTCTCTGCGGGTTCTCTGTGTCCAGTTTATGCAACAGTCCAGGCAAGAGCAGTTTCTTGCCCAAATGGGTATCAAACTCCATAAGGAGCCTCTTCAATGCCCACCTTCCTCTCGAAGTAGATTGGTGCTGCCAGGAGCAGACATGTCTTATTGTCATGAAAAACCCTAAGTTATTAAAACATTTAAAATGCCATATTCTGTAGTCTTTGAAAGATATGAAGAATGTCTATCTAACTGAAATATATCTCTATATATCCAGAAAATCTAACTAACATGACTACAAGCTGGACTATTATCGATGATTATCCATTAACAACCTATATTTCCTAATTATACATTACATTTTTTTAAATATTTGTTTATTTATTATGTATACAATATTCTGTCTGTGTGTATGCCTGCAGGCCAGAAGAGGGCACCAGACCCCATTACAGATGGTTGTGAGCCACCATGTGGTTGCTGGGAATTGAACTCAGGACCTTTGGAAGAGCAGGCAATGCTCTTAACCACTGAGCCATCTCTCCAGCCCAACATTACATTTTTTAAATGAACTGCACAACCACAATACCTCAATCAAGATCAGAAATACATATACATATAACAAAATTGACCTTAAAATCCATACCAATGCAAATTATTCGTATCTCCCAGGAGCCAGTGGCAGGAACGCAGCCCACCGCTCCTTACAAGAGACTCCCCAGAAGTTCATGGGCCAGCTACGCTACCATCCACAGTGGCAGGCAGCAAGGCAAAAGCACTGTGGAAGATGAGGACCAGCCCCCAAGGCCCTCTGATCTCTGACCTCCACACATGTGCTGTGGCATGCGAGTACATACACAAAATTAAAGATTCCTTTGACCCCAAATAGATGAAAATACCATCAATATTGAAATAGGTGAGCAGACACAGTATAAGGAACCTATACCAGTTCTTGGGATTCTTAGGCTGAAAGACTACCTGAGCCCCAGGAGTTTAAAGCTAATCTGGGCACGAGGGTAGGAGCTCATCTCAAACAATGAGGTTTAAATACATGGAGCTCTTCTTAAGGGAAACACTTGTGATATATCAGACAGTTGTTACACAAAATATACAAAGATGTCATCATTAAAAAGTTAATAAATGAAAATGATAGAAAAAGAGATTCATTAAGAGAGTGGGTAGATGGCTCAGTCAATAATGCGTTTGCTGTGTAGGCATGAGAGCCTGAATTCAGATCCCCAGAACTCAGGTAAAAAGACAGGCATGGCAGTATCCACCTGTAATACCAACCCTGAAGAGGTGGAGGTAAGTGGATCCCAGGACCTGTGAGAGGAAGCCACTAGTTAGTTCCTGGCTGCTCAGCCCTGAAATATCACACAGAAATCATATTATTGAAATCACTGCTCGACCCATTAGCTCTAGCTCCTTATTGGCTAACTCTTACATATGAATTTAACCCATCTCCATTAATCTGTGTATTGCCACGTGGCAGTGGCTTACCAGCAAAGTTTCCAGCATGTCTGACTCTGGCCACTGCTCCCTGGCATCTCTCTGACTCTGCCCTTCTTTCTAACAGCATTCAGTTTGGTTTTCCCTGTCTACCTAAGTTCTGCCCTGCCATAGGTCCAAAGCAGTTTCTTTATTCATTAATGGTAATCACAGCACACAAAGGGGATTCCCACATCAAGGGCCTTTGTGGCCAGTTGGTGAGCTCCAGGTTCACTGAGAGATGAGAGATTCTGCCTCAAAAACTAAGGTGGGTCTGTCAAGATGTCAGCAGGTAAAGGCACTTGCCACTAAGCTTAACTGCCTGAGTTTAATCCCTGGGACACACATTGTAGAAGGAGGGAATTCACTCCTGTAAGTTGTCCTTGGACCTCCACACATTCACCAAGGCATACACATGCCCACACATATGCGCGCGCGCACACACACACACACACACACACACACACACACACACACACACCCCACACATCACATTATTAAAAAGGTGGAGAGCAATAGAGAAAGACATCTGACATCAATCTCTGACCTTTACACATACATACATCCTCTAAAAGAGAAAGATAGACAGTAAAATGAATCTCCTTGTAGAAGAACTAGATATGAGCAATACAAATGATAAAAAAGTTCTCATCCAACTAGAACAACAGTGCCCTGCTAGTTCCCCGTGTGTCATTGGCACAACATGAAAAGATTGTGTTCTCCCAGATTGCTACAGTTGTGCAGGACCAAGCATAGCCAGACCCAGGTGAACTGAAGATGGGCTTATTTCTAGAGGCCATGTAATAGTATTTCTGGGAATTTACATCGTATAAGCCAACTGAGCCCGGACTCAAACATTTAGGAATTTATCTATAGAAATAAAGAGATATCTGCTTACATGTGTAAGGACATATCTATGAGTTTATGTCCTTTAATATTGTTTAGATAAAACAACCCAAGTGTACACCAAAGAATTAAATAAATTTTAATCCCTTCATCCATGGCAGAAGGTAAACATGATGGGGTAGATACATATGAATTAGCATGCAAAGGCACCATGAGATAATGCAGCTTGGGGAAAGGAGCAGAACATGCTGAGCATTGTGGTACATGCCTGTAATCCTAACACTCAGCAGGAGAATGGTCACAAGTTCAAGGATGGCCTGGGCTAAATAACAAGTCTCAAATAAAGAAGGAATAGGAGCCAGTGAGGTAGCTTAGTGGGTAAAGGCATTTGCCGACAATCCTGACAAGCTGAATTTGATCCTGGGACCCAAAAGAACGGATTCCTACAAGTTCCTTCCAACTTTCACACACATGCATATGGCACATATACACACTTGTACACACATATCCACGTATGCTCACAAAATAAATAAAATACAATTCTTTTTTTTTTAATTAAAGAAAAGTAAGCTGGGCCTAGTACTTGGGAGGCAGAGGCAGGTGTGTCTCTGTGAGTTCAAGGCCAGCCTGGTCAACAGAGCAAGTTCCTGGATAGCCAGGATTTGTACATCTAGGAAGCTATATTATACATTTCAGTCCCCTCCAACTGCAGGGACCTAGCAAGGAGTATGTGAACACACATATAGTTAAGGTGTGCATTCAGTCTGCTGTCAGCACAGGGTTAAATAGTTATAGCTAATTGTGATGTGTAATCTTGCTAGGTTTCCCTAGCCGGCAGCCATGAATGAAGACTCCCTGGACTTTGGGACTCATGGTCTCAAAGTATCAAGTCTTTGTTTTAGTCTCAAGCCGGCCTTTTTTGACCACTTAACAAATTGTGGTGATCTCTGCCACTATCACTGTGAGGCCTCAGCAAGTGCCAGGTGAACTTGCCATGTTTAATGGAGCAGCCTCTTCCCTTCTTTCTCTGACTGGTGAAGTCAGCTTAGTCATTCTGCTCAGGAAGCTGTGTGATGGCTAAACTGAATTTAAAATTCCTTTTTGAACACGCTAAGACTTAGGGACAATGTTTTGTTTTAGTGTTGAGGATTTCTTTGTGCTCCCACAACCTTACTTCTTACCATGGAACCTCCAGAACCTTCTGGAAGCTTCCCACAGGCCATGTTCCCTCCAGTGGAAGGCCTGTGGAGTTTGATTTAGTTTCTGTAACGTCTTGGCAGGGACAGAGGCAGAATAGTCTCAGCTGAAGAGAAGAGTCTCAGAGACCAAGAGCTGACAGAGAGGACCATGGTGGGAGGTTTGTAACCCATCCCAACTCTTGATTTCACCACAGTTTAGCAAAAAGTCTTAGTAAAATGCTCCACTCTCTAATAAACTTCATCATCTCTGACCCTCAGAGTCAGGACTGCCCTGGTCATTGTGACTGTAGCTCAGAGTGTTTGCGTCTTTAATGGAGGACTGCCAGGTTTGTTGAATAAAAATACAAAACACACAGTTAAACTTGAAAATCGGGTAACCATCTAGTGAAAAGTATGTCCCTGGCATTATTTGGGCATATTTAAACAGTCATAATTCATTGTTTACCTAAAATTCAGATGAAGAAGCTCAGTGTCCTATATTTAACCCAGCTCCCCTTCTCTCTGGAAGCTTCCGAGTAAAGGCCAATAGTGGTATCAGAACACTAAGACATTGTCAAGGCCCCAGAACCTCCCCCACTCCTGCCTGGGGGCCTCTGTTTCTCTGTGACTTTCCCCACCCTGACCTCTTAACTTTCCTCATTTTGCTCTCACTGGCAATTAAAGTGTATATATACTTGAGTGCCAGTTACAATTACTAAGTAAGGTTTTGTGTTAACAGGGGAATTTAACTTTTAGAAAGCAAGTTGCTGTTTCTGATTGGTGTCCTTCAGTTCATTTTTAGCCATGTGAATCATTGACCCTCACCTTGAGCAGGAAGGAAAGGCTCCTATATCCAGGGCGAGCTCATGTGCATCCTCCTACAACAGATGCCACTGAGGAGGAGGGGGTGCCATAGACTGTGAGGGGGAGGAGGGGGTGCCATAGACTGTGAGGGGGAGGAGGGGGTGCCATAGA
>NC_022029.1:32082320-32096204 GCF_000317375.1 Microtus ochrogaster
GGGGAGGAGGGGGTGCCATAGACTGTGATAGGGGGAGGAGGGGGTGCCATAGACTGTGATGTGGGGAGGAGGGGGTGCCATAGACTGTGATATGGGGAGGAGGGGGTGCCATAGACTGTGAGGGGGAGGAGGGGGTGCCATAGACTGTGATGGAGGAAGGCATAAAATAGACTGTGATGGGTAGGGGAGATTCGCACTAAGTTGCCCTGATCAGAGAAGAATCCTTAGGATCCTCCTAGGCCCAGGTTACCAAGGAAGTCTCTTCCTCTCCTGATTATGGTAGATTCCTCATAGTCTTCTGCTTCCCTGCTCTGGCTCCTCCAAAACCCAGGTAGTCTACTCTGGAAAACCCTTGTGCTGCCCTGCATTAGAACCTGCTGGCTTCCTTCCACTTACTGTCGTGAACTCTGCTGCCCATCCTCTGTGCACAGAGCTGTCTCCTCTGTGGTCCCCACGTGGAAAGGAGAGCTCTCCAGAGCAGTGCTGTCTCCCAGATAGGATGCTGACCTAGAATCAGAAGTGACTTCTGTCTGAACTAGTCAGCACCATTCTTATGGACGCCAGTCTCACCTAGACCTCACAGAACATCTGCTGCAAAGCACAAATGAAAGAAGCATTAAAAGTCGATTAGGGTTCCACTCTTGAACAAATGCTACATAGTATTTTCTTAATGCTGAAAAATCATCAATTTTCTATTTGTTGTAAAATCCTGTTTATTTGCTAAGTTAGGGATCCCTAGCACATTAATTTGGAGGTCTCTTGGGGATTTAGGGACTTCTGGGTGCTTGTTCCTGTCTCTTTTAGGCAGGAAAGAGTTTAAAGGACTGAAAGACTAATCTGCTCTTCAGTTTCTTGCTGTATTTTAGTAGTAACTTGATGTTTGTGATGACAGCAAGGTGTCTTTTTGACCCTCTGAAGGAGTCATTGGGGTGAATTTGAGGACCATGCTTACCAAACAGCTTTGTTACCTAGAGAATCTGACAGCAGTTCTCTCTCTTTGATTGGAGTGAAATAACCACCTCACCCATTGGAAGCCCTTGGCCTCTGCTGAATAAAGCCCTACAGAGCTCATTAGTGCCGAGACTTCACTGGAAGCTGCCCACTGTGTGTGTGTGGGGGGGGGGGTCTGAAGGTAAGAAACTTCCTACTGTGTGTGTGGGATCTGAAGGTAAGAAACTTCCTACTGTGTGTGTGGGATCTGAAGGTGAGAAACTTCCTACTGTGTGGGAGGTCTGAAGGTGAGAAAGATGCCCACTGCGTGTGGGGTCTGAAGGTGAAAAGGATGTCCCGTGTGGGGGGTCTGAAGGTGAGAGACCACAGCATTCCAGCTTCCATAAGTAAGACTCATCTTGGATATCTTCTTAATTACAGGGTCTCAGCAAGGCAAAAAGGAAGTGCAGAACTTTCCTTCTCTTGATAGTTGAAGTCTAAGTGAGAAGTGCCTGGTCACCTTGCAGTTAAATTCAGGCCTGACCCGCACCTCCAAAGTGCCAGCATTGAGCAGCAACCACACCTGTAGGAATTCATTCATGTTGGGAGAAGAAGACAGGATGGGATCAAAGCCTCCTGTAACCCAAGAATTTCTCAGCAGCTGTAGTCCCCTAATAATTATGGTTTGGAGCTTTGCCAGGAAGCAAAGCCATTTAGCATGCCACATTTAACAATGAACACTTTTCTGTATTTATAATGGTCTCTGTGCAGAGCAAATAGGCACCTTGAACAAAAGGTAGGATACTTATATGTGTATATAAATTAACTGTACCTACATTAAACCCAAACATGTTTTCAGAGAGGAATGTGGCACTTCCCGCTGCTCAGTACCCAGCTTATGAGTGAGTGGGAGAAAGGCCACATGCTCTGCTCCTTCTCCGTTTCTCTATGGGCCAAGCAGTTGTAGCAGTAGTAGTAGTATATTTTATTTAAAAATCTACCAACCCTCTAAGCAAAGCAGTGTACTAAGGAAAACCTTTGTGATCTGGCCCTATGGGAATAGGAAGCCAGAATAACTGAAGAAAGCAAGTCCCAGGCCCTGTGAAGCCAGGAGGAAGGAGTGTGTGTGGGAAGCCCCCGTTTCTGCATCACGTAGAACCTGGGATCCTGGTTCATGTTGACAAACCTTTGTCACGGAGAGAAGGTAGAGGAGAGAAGCTGTACAGAGGAGAGGAGTACATTAGAGCTGAACCTGAACAGAGGAGTAGAAGGCCGACTGATCACAGCTTGTCAGTACACAACAGAGAAAGCAAACTGCAAGTGTTACCCCACTTGTAAGCCTGCCCCCAGGGATGTGCTTCCAGTAAGGCCTCTCTCTCTCTCTCTTAAAAAAAGTTATACTCTCCCCCAAACACCACCACCACCAGGGGACCGGGTATTAAAATACATGAGCCTATGGAGGCCTTTATGGACTCCAACCCTGTGTAACCATAAACCAAAATCAGTTCTTCCCTTCTATAAGCTGCTGTGGTCATGATGCTGTATCACAGCAGCAGTAAAGCATTACAGAAGCTGGTGCCAGAGAAAGGGGTTATTGCTGTGGAGAACTTGACCGTGATGGGGTTTTGTTTGCTTTGTTTTTTGTTTTGAGGAATGTATAAGATTTTAGAACATCTGCCTAGAACAACAGTTGAAAGCTGTAACCAGAGCTGAATAGTCCAGTCTAGTAGAAGTGCTAAGAGTGATGCAGACAGCAGAGGCCCAGCTGATGAGGTTTCAGAAAGAAACAAGGTCTCTATTAGCAACTGGCCTAGAGGCCATCCATGTGGTTATTCGGCAAAGAATCTGGTTGCTTTCTGCCCATGTACTAAGAACTTGCTTGGGCAAAATTTAAATGTAATGGACTAATTTATTTGATGGATTAAATTTCAGGATGATATAATGTTGAGTCTGTGGCATGGTTATTACTGATTACTCTTAGGCAGGTCTAAAATGAGTAGGTAAGTGGGACAGAAAAAGGTACAGAATACAGCTTGCAGAGGAAAGAGCACTAGGGAGCTAATATATAGTGAAATTGTATGCTGATAGTCTGTAGTTGTTAAGATGAGGTAAGAAGAGGCCTCTAGGGCTGAAGAGATGGCTCAGAGGTTAAGAGCACTGGCTGCTCTTCCAGAGGTCCTGAGTTCAATTCCCAGCAACCACATGGTGGCTCACAACCATCTGTACTGAGATCTGGCGCCCTCCTCTGGCGTGTGGCCATACATCGAGGCAGAATGTTGTATACATAATAAATAAATAAATCTTTAAAAAAAAAAAAAAAGAAGAGGCCTCTATACTCTACTGAAACAATAAGGAAGGTTCCCCAAGGGCAAGGTCCCACCCAGTTAAAGCCTCCAATTTATGGCAAAGAACCTACGGAGTTTTCTGGTTTAACAAGACTGCACACAAAGCTTCTGCTAGTGTGATTCAAGGAGGCGAAGGCTCACACAAGCCGGCGATCACACGTGCAGTGCTGTCCCTGTGCTACTGTCTCTGGAGGCTTGAAAGATACAAGAAGGAGGGAGTTGTAGGTTCTTCCTGTATGGTTTCAAGAGCCACTGAGGCCAAGCAATGTGTGACAGGGCTAGAGTCCCCACAAGACCATGAGAGGACACTGCATAGAGCTGTGACGGTGAAGCCTGGGTTGCAGTGAAGATGCCAAGATGCTGAAGATACCAGAGCTGCATGTGTATAAATTTAAATATGTATCTCCCCATCATAGCCTCATACATTTGAACATTTGATTCCAGTTGGTGATGCTGTTTGGGAGGTTATGGAACTTTTAGAACAAGGAAGTACATCATGGAGGGTGGGCTTCACAAGTTCATAGACTCATCCACTGCTGTTCCCTCTTTTTTTCCTGATGTGCCCGCAAAATGTGATCAGCCAGCCTCCTGTCTGGCCACCTGCTGACATGCTGTCCCTACTATTGTAGCCGCAAAGCCTCTGGAATCATAAACCAAAATAATCCAAATACCATAGTGGTTACTGGGAACACAGAAATTGTAGTTGAGGAGTTGAAGGCTGTGAAAGCAAAGGCCAGCAGGGACGTCTTTCTGAATGTTAAGGGCACTGAGTATGGCTAACCTGCAGCAGAAGGCCTGGTCCGCTGCTCAGGTCCACAAGAATAGAAAGTGCTTAGGGTAGACTGCGAAGGGAGAGACAGGCAGGTGCTGCCTGGAAGGGACCAAAGGAGAGTACCAGGGTATCCGAATCAGAAGCAAGAGAAGAGGTATCGCTCCAACTGGAGAGTTAGAGTACAGTATACAGCAGCTTCTGCCAGGAGGAAGGGGAGACACAGAAAGTAACAAACAAACATGTTCCCAGAACAGATTTTGACTTGAGAAGAAGTGTTTTCTTAATGACTTCCCCTCGCCCTGGAGATCAAAACCAGGACCTCACACATGCTAAGCAAGTGCCCTATCTCTGAACCTTCCAAAGCCATCTAATAATATAGGCTAATAAGAGTCACTATTTCAAGCTGGGTAGTGGTGGCCTGGGCCTTTAATCCCAACACTCCAGAGGCAGAGTCAGGCGGATCTCTGTGAGTTCAAGACCAGCCTGGTCTACAGAGCAATTCCAGGACAACCAAGGCTACACAGAGAAATCCTGTTTCAAAAAAAAAAGAAAGAAAGAAAAGAAAAATCAATTTTTCTAAGCTCGAGACATTTCTGGATGCAGAATGAACTGGGAAGTGGAAAGGCAGTTTAACAATGGACTCCTAAGAACACCAATAGAAAGACTCCTGGGCTGGAGAGATGGCTCAGTGGTTAAGAGCACTGCTTGCTTTTCTAAAGGTCCTGAGTTCAATTCCCAGCAATCACATGGTGGCTTATAACCATCTGTAATGAGATCTGGTGTTTTCTTCTGGCCTGCAGGCATGCGTGCAGACAATACTATATACACAATAAATAAATAAATCTTTTAAAAAAATAGAAAGGCTCCCTTCCTTCACTCCCATTGTAGGCTGGCTCTCTAGAATCTCTACCACATCTCTGGGGAGCATACAGTTCTTCAGTGTTGTTCAGACGAGGGCCGCTGGACAGCTGAGCTGACAGAGAGGGCTGGGATCAAGAGCAGCAAATGGCTCTAAGGGAAAAGAGACGGGATGCTAGACAGCTTTAAGGCTGCCTTCTCTTCCAAGAATACTCTCAGTAATATGACTGAATTTGGCATTTTTTTTCTGTGTGATGTCAAGGAATACTCTTCCTTAAAAACTTTCATGTAAAGCAACTATAAAGCAGACTAGGGCAATGAAATAGAAATCAGACAAGTGAGCATGCATAACTTGGGGCAAGAGATTGCTCCTGGAGCTTTATGATTCCATCCCTGCTATCCCAGCTCCAGTCCTGGGGGTACACTTCATCTGAGACTCGCCACAAAGGGGATTTCAGCACTTCTGTTCAAGGCTGGCCATGCAGGGGATTTCAGATGGGAAAACCCTGGCTTTATTGCCGACTGGGATGAGGGCAGGGAAGCAGCCTTGCTTAGGGACTGTGCCAGCCACCTTCCATGGCTGGCACACACTCTAGTCCTCCTGCCCTATACCTTGTCCTAGTCTGCTCCCAGGCCCTGGCCAACAGGGAAGAGGGCTAGCCTCCCCACTGCCCCACCCAATTTTCATTTCTCTTTTTGGATGTAAGGATGGAATCCAGGCTGTCATGCCTGCTAAGCACACCCCACCACTGAGCTATGCTTCTAAGCCTCACTTTTTTTAATCCTGTATCTGTGCCCTTCTTAGGGTCAGGGATTATGTCCTAAGGAACAGTGCTTATTGAACAGGTACTTTATTTTATTTGTTTATTTGTTTGCTTTGGTCTTTCAAGACAGCGTTTTTCTGTGTAACAGTCCTGGCTGTCTAGGAACTTGCTTTGTAGACCGGGCTGGCCTCCAACTCACTGAGAACAGACACTTTATTTAAAAAAAAAATTATATATATATAAAATGTATACAATATTTTGTCTGTGTGTATGCCTGCAGGCCAGAAGAGGGCAACAGACCCCATTACAGATGGTTGTGAGCCACCATGTGGTTGCTGGGAATTGAACTCATGACCTTTGGAAGAGCAGGCAATACTCTTAACCTCTGGGCCATCTCTCCAGCCCGAACAGAGACTTTCTTAAGCTCCCATTTTTCTTGACTGCTCTCCTGTTTTCTGGCTATGCTCCCTGCTACATTTTCCTGATGCTCCTTTTATTTATGTATGTGTTTGTTTGTTTATGATTGAGATGAAAATTATATAACATCAGAGTATAACCATTTTAGGAGCTGGAGAGATGGCTAAGTGATTAAGAGCACTTGCTATTCTGGCCCTGAGTTCAGTTACCAGCACCCACATAGTGACTCATAACCATCCAAAACTCCAGTTCCAGAGGATCCAATACATAAGAAAATAAATGTAAAATATAACTTTGATTAAACATTTTAAAATTTTTATTTGTTATTGAGGGTGGAGCATGCACGTGCAATAGTTTGCATGTGGAGACAAGAGGACAACTTTTATGTGGTATCTGGAGATCAAATTCAGGTTGTCAGTCAAGCATCTTTATCCAGTATCTCGCCAGCCTAAAATTAGCCATTTGAAAGTATACAGTTCAGTGTGACATCTAATACATTTGCAGTGTTATGCAGCCATCACCACTATCCAGTTCCAGGACATTTTATCACTCCCCTAAAGAAAAACAGCTATTAAGCATCCCCTGAAGGCTAGCAGTCTGCTTCCTGTCTCTGGGAACCTTCCTTCTCCAGATACTTCATATAATGGACCCTATAATACACCCTTGTACTTGTCTTTATTCATAATGTTCATAAGGCACATTCATTTTGTAGGCTGAACCAAGCTCTTTCTTTTTGTGGCTAAGTAATATTCCGTTATATAGATATGCCATATTTTGTTTCTCTATTCATTTGTGAATGCCTGGGCATTGAGTTAATACCTCCCTCTAGCTGTTGTAAAGAGTGTTTTTTGATTGTCCATCTACACGTTGTTGTTCAAGGCCCAGTTCTTTGGGGTATGTACTTGGGAGTAAGTTTCAGATCATATGGCAATTATATAGTTTAACTGTTTTGAGATACTGGAGGTCTTTTTTCATGGCTATTCTCCCTAAGTCACCTCTGACAAGGCACAGCAGGAATGTACCCCTCTGCACCCCTAAACACTGGGAGTCAGAACATTACCCTGATTGCTACTTCAGGGAAGAACCTAAAAGAATAAAGGCAAGGTACTCCAGTCTCCTTAGATGAATGAGTAAGAGCTCCAGTGAGATGACAGTAAGCAGAGGGGGAGGCTGAGAAGGTGTAAGGTGACTAGAGAAGGGTTGACTGAGACAGGGAAGGAGCTGAGCAGCAGCCCAGAGACCTGTGAACATACTCCTTTAACAGAGGAGCCATGGAAGGAGGCAGAGTGAGACTCACCAAGGCACAATTTGGTCGGGCAGGGCTGCATTTGTTTGTGGGATGGTTTGGACTTGTTTGGCTTAGGTTTGAGATTAATCAGTTGTTTTTGAGACAGTCTCACATAGTCCTAGTTGACCTTGAACGCCTGGTCCTCTTGCCTCAGCCTCCCAAGTGCAGAGATCACAGGCATGGGCTAGGTCAGGGCTGCTTTGACAGGTCATTCTCAGCAGCAGAAAAGGGAATTGCTTTGAATAAAGGAGGGTGAACTGGAAACCAGGAGGCTGGTGAGAATCCAGCATTGTTTCTAGGGCAAGAGTAGCAAGGATGAAGCAAAGCCGCACCAGTGGGACAGAGCTGGGGCAAATCTGAAAGGGTTCCCAGGGCTTCTGTTGTTGTGACAGAGACCAGGACAAAAGATGAGATGTCACTGGAGGGAAAGAGCTTTGCTTTGGAGAGCCCCAAAGCATAGCACCTGTTAGAGCCCAGCACGCCTGAATGCCAAGACAGGAAGGTGCTGGTGTAGGCCAGGCTGCCCCTTCCAGAGTGATAACTGGACACACAGCGGCTGGCCTACACACATTCCTGAGCAACATCAGTGTGTTTGACCACATCATTGACCCGGAGGACACTGTGACTTTGTTAAAAAAAAAAAAAAATTAATCTGAATTATACAACATAGATTATTTTTTAGGTAATTTCAAGAAATGACTCTCATCATAACTTTGTGATGAGTTTTCCAGAGGCAGACCAAGTCTCATGGTTTCCTTTCTTGAGTAGCAACTCCTCTGTAAATTTAATAGGGGAATATCTTATCTTATCAGGATTTGTAGTCAAGAAAAGCTTTTCCACTCCCACTTGCAGACTGTGTCTGACTTATTTTTTGTGTTTATTTCTACCAAGTCTCAGTGCCCTGGGTTTTCCTATTTGCAGCTTTCGTTGACACTAACAAAATGACTTCTGGTTATTGTGACTGTTGTGTGGTATTGTTATAGTCCGTTTAACTTTGTACTGATGGTTTTTGCTAATGATATTCACAGCAAGGTCAGAAACAACCTGCTTCTTCTAGACAGTGATAGGAGGAAGGGGAACCTTTTACTGGATGCAAAATCGGAACCCTTCTTACAAGCCCATCCTTCAAGTAGGGTGACAACATACACCTGTATTACGAGTACTCAGGAAGCTGAGGCAGGAAGTTGGAGCACTAAGCCTTGGTGACCTTGAGTTAGAACCCACTCCTGGGGAAAGGAGAAACCAACTCCTGCAGCTTGTCCTCTGGCCTACACATGCACACACACGCACAGTTTGTGAAAATTTAAAGATCAGTACATGCATCCATCCTGTACCTTTTTCCTGCTCACTTGACTTCTCTCTGAACTGACTTTTCTTCATGCCTTGTTCTTAAGAGGTTTTTGTATCCTTTTTGCTTCTCTCCCCTCTCCCAGGCCTTCTTCAAGTTCTGCTCCCCATTTCCAGCAGTCTAGGGCCATGTCAGCCTGGGTACCAGGCCTTTGGGAGGGGAATTGTATTTCCAGGGCAGCTGCTGGGGAATAAGGGCGATGTGGAACAGATAAGGCTGCTAAGAGAGGGCTTGAGCATAAATTCAGTTTCAAGATAGAAAATTCCTAGGGCTGAGAATGTGGCTTAGTGGTGTGGTCACTTGGCCAGCATCAGCATCCACAGGCTGGGTTCAGTCCCAAATGGAGAGCAGTAATTCCCAAAAACTTTGAAATCATAGATACTTAACATTTTGAAGAGAGTTTCTAAGTCCTTTTTTTAAACATTTATTTATAGTATATTAGTGTGTGTGTGTGTGTGTGTGTGTGTGTGTGTGTGTATGTATCAGTCAAGGGGACAAGGGCTAGACAGTGACACTGTGGGCTAGAGTGGCTTTGCAAATTCATAAGTGACATTTAATCTTAAAATTTCAGGCTGAGCCTGGCAGTGGTGGTACACACCTTTAATACCAGCACTTGGAAGGCAGAGGCAGGCAGATCTCTGAGTTCAAGGCAATTCTGGTCTACAGAGTGAGTTCCAGGACAGCCAGAGCTATTACATAGAGAAAGTTTGTCTTAGGAAGGATAAAGAAGAGGAAGAGAAGAAACAAAAGAAGAGAGAGAGGGTGACAGTGTTTGAGAAGATAATTTGTTTCTATATCTGTAGTACCAGGTCCTCACCTGCACAGCTCACACTGTGGAGAGGTAAAGACTACAAGAACTTTAGGAGCCTAGGCTGTGTGTTTCCTTTGGAAACAGGTGGAAAAGAAGGCAAAATCAAAATTCTAGTATTTGGAAAGTTTTTTTTTTTCCCAAGTATTTTTTAAATGTCAAATAATGGTGGTATGATGTTCCTTCTGACATAGAACTTTTCCACTTTTGGGCAGAAAGAGCTCACCGGGGCAGGGTCACTAGTTTCTTCTTGGTTTAGAAGATGATTTCCTCTACGCTAACCTCTTCTATCCCCGTCTCCTATGACTCCTGGGATCTGCCCACCTAGTGTGCTGCAGACAGACTGTATTGGATGTGTCTACTTCAGGTGGCAGGTGTTTCTCTCTACTCTTTGGCACTGTGAGCAAGGCCATTATGAATGCTCATCAGATGCTTGTTGGAACACAGGCTCTTTCTTAATTTCTCTTGGATAGGCCCAGGAGTAGACAGGGTCTTGTGCTCAGTCCTGTGAGAAACTGAAAGTTTGTTTTCCAGTGGAACTGCACCATTCAACAGTCCTACCAGCAAACTGGAGGGGGTCCTTTCTTTTTTTTTTTTTTTCTCTATACCTTGACTAAAAATATACCTGTCTTTTTATTATTCTCCGTACACACCCTGGTCATTTAGAAGTAATCTCTGTGGGGTTTATTGGTTTTGTTTGATTTGGTAATATGTCTTTTGTTTTTAAAGTGTGTGTGTGTGTGTGTGTGTGTGTGTGTGTGTGTGTGTGTGTACCTGCAGGTACTTTCAGAGGCCAGAAGGGGACGCTGGATCCCCTGGAGCTTGAGTGACAGGTGGTTGTCCCCTGCCCAACATGAGTCTGGGAACTGAACTGAAATCAGATCCTCTGAAAAAGCACCAAGTGTCAACTGTTGAGTCGTCACTCAAGCCCTCTCGTTTTGGGGTGTTTTGTTTTTTGGCAGCATCTTGGTTAACCAGCTAGCCTTGAACTTACCATAAATTCCTAATCTTCCTACCATCATCTCCAAAGTGCTGGTATTACAGACATGCACCTGGTTTATAAAGTACTAGGGATTAAATTCAGGACTCGACATAGTAGGCAGCCCTATATCAGCTGGCCTACATCCCCAGACCCTGATTCTGCACTTGAGTTTCACTAATTCATGTGTCTGACATTTTGTCCGAAACACACTATCAAGCTAGAGCTGTAGTTCACTGATGGTGATTGCTTAACATGCATGAAGCCTCGAGTTCCGTGCCCAGCAGTAGCACAGGTACACACACTCTGCATTGCCCCCCCCCCCGCATTGCCTTGATTCCCATAGCTTTGTTTTAAGTTTTGAAACCCAAAGAGGAGAGTTCTTGGATTAGTCTTTAGTTTCTGTTTTTTTCAAGCTCCTTTGGGTCTGCTGAGTTCAGAGCAGACTCCTGACCACACTTGTTGCTTGGCTGCCGGCTTTCTCGTTTCCTTGATTGACTTGAGTGCTAAGTGGAAAATCCCCTTCGCTCTTCCCCAGCCTCCCTTTGAGAGGCAGCCTGGCCAGCAGAGATCTGGGCTCATCTGGCTAAGTTTAGTCTAGGACCAGGTAAGTCAGCCAGCCAGGGAATGTGTAGGCTGTACCTGGCTCAGAAGCAGGAGACCCACTCCATCTAATCCCAACCTCCCGCCTTCCTGGCTTCCTACGTAGTGCACAGGGTTGTGATAATCTCCAATCACACCACACACATTCTTTTTGTGCCTGTCATCCTGGCGTTCTCCGACCCCTTCCTAAGGATGATTAATGGCACAGAGGGAAGTCATTTTGTTGTCAGGTGGGACCAGTGTGGCAACCTGGCCCTCCTGGTGGCATGTCCAGTCACACCCAA
Source organism: Microtus ochrogaster (assembly GCF_000317375.1). Lineage (NCBI taxonomy): Eukaryota > Metazoa > Chordata > Mammalia > Rodentia > Cricetidae > Microtus > Microtus ochrogaster. The sequence goes on from NC_022029.1 coordinate 32,093,717, forward strand.
CAGATGTGTCTGTCATCTGTGCTGCAGGCACTGATTTTACTGTTAAGCGAATTTTGTTTAGTGTGTCCCTGGCTGACCTGGACCACTATATAGGTAGACCAGGCTGGCCTTAAACTTGTGGAGCTCTGCTTCCAAAGTGCTGCAATTAAAGGTGTGTTCCAGCACACCTGGCCTGGTGGAAGAACTTTTTACCTTTCCTGTAGTGTTTTCAGTCCTTGCCTTAAGATTAAAAAAAAAAAAAAAGGAGCCGGGCGGTGGTGGCGCATGCCTTTAATCCCAGCACTCGGGAGGCAGAGGCAGGCGGATCTCTGTGAGTTTGAGACCAGCCTGGTCTACAAGAGCTAGTTCCAGGACAGGCTCCAAAGCCACAGAGAAACTCTGTCTCAAAAAACCACAAAAAAAAAAAAAAAAAAGGAGGAAGCTCAGGCAGAAGGTAAATTTTTCTGGAAGGTCTCAGGATCCGCCAGCCTGATGCTGACCCCATAATACAGTCTCACACCTGTGCCTTTTTACATGAGTGAGAGTGCGAAGGCCAGCATGGCAGAAGTGTGGAGAACATCTGAGAGCAAGGGAATCAGTGTCTGCTCCACTGGACAGTCGCTGACTGCTTGTCTCACATAAAAACACTCCTGCTCCTGGAATGTGCCTGGTGCTCTCCACTGCTTCACACGAACATGAAATTATTGGCAATTCTGCATTCTTGAGAGCCACTTGGAGTTATATGTGAAGCAGAAATAGTGACACCCAGTCCTCAAACTTCGGGGACTGAGGGTGTCGCTGAGAGGAAAAAAAAAAAGCATAGCTCCTGAAAAGATTGGAGACCAAACTCTGGATAGGCCTAGATGTGCCGTAGACCTTCCATGCTGGCCCCCATGGCAACACCCTGGGGGCTCGGTCTTCTATTCCAGACTTGAACCTCCTTCTTGTGTACTGAGCAGATGGCCAGGGATATCTGGGCTGGAGCTGGGACTGTAGATTTGGGAAATAGGAGGGTTCAATAGAAATGCATCATTAAATGGCAGAGGGGAGGGGGTGCCAGTACAGGAGGGTTCCAAAAAGACCTACTCTCTGAGTTGAGAAACTTAAGTCTTGAGGTTCAGGCTGCCTGCTGTTGGAGTGAGAAGGGTTGAATTAGTGGTAGAAGTGTCAATACCCCGAACCTGCTTGCAACTCCACATTTAGGTCTAAGGCTACACAGTCAAGTGAGCAGGGTTTCCTTCCCCAGGACACCTACTTCCTCTTCCTGCACTTGCTCTTTCAGCATCTCACCCTCAAGAAGTCAGAGGGCAGAGAGGGAATTACTATCCATAAAAAGGCAACAAAATGTCAGCAAGACCCTAAGCTGAGGCCATTGCTCAGTGGTAGACAACTTGTAAAGCACAAAAAATTAGGACCAAAACCCAGTGCACCACCTCCTGGGTGGCCTGTGAGGCACATAGGGTTTTACGTTCCTAAATGGTTGAGAGCTGGGGATTAGCTCAGTTGGTAGAATGCTTGCTAGAGCACTTAGCCCCAGTATCACGTAACACTGGATGGACATAGTAGCACACACCCGCGGTCCCAATGCTTGGGAGGTGAAGGCAGAAAAGATCAAAAGTTCAAGGAGATCCTTGACTATAAACCAGATATGGTGCACATGTTTGGAATCCTAGCACTGGGCCATGTATTGAGGAGGAAGAAAGTTGGAAGGGGGAAAGACTATGTTTTTACATATGGAATTTGAATGGCAGCTTGTATAGATAACACTTTATTGGCACACAACCACTGTCTCTAATGCATGGACCATGTAAAACAGGTGAGGGGCGTGTGATGCCACTCTTAAAATGACAGCTCCTTCTCCTTCCACTTGTGCTGGAGGGGCTAAGACAAAAGTCTAGTCCTATGGATGGGGCTGCTCTAGAATAGGATAGGGTGCTGGGATTCAGGCTTAGGACTCATTCTAGCAGTATAGAGAGAAGGACCCAGAAGAGGATTAGGAGCCTTCAGTGATCAGTGCCACCACCACCACCACTCCCAGTGTGGTGACCGGGATTTGATCTGAGACTCTTCATGCCCCGAGTCCTCCAGGCTTCCTGAGCTACATTCATTGATTCCCTTCCTCCTTTCTCTACAGAATTTGCCTTCTGCCAAGTGAATGCCTCCATTGCTCTGGCCTTGGCCTTAGCTGTTCTGTGTGACTTGCTCCAGCAGTGGGACCAGCTGGTACCAGCACTGCCCATTCTCCTGGGATGGCTGCTAGGAGAGGATGATGACCCACAGGACCTTGTGCAGAGCCCACATCAGGTAACCCCACCTACTCAGGGAGCTGGGAGGCAGGCAATGTCCTGGGCCTCTGGATGTAGCACCAACAGTCTCTGATGGTAAAAGTGTTCGGGCCGCTCTAATTCAGAGTAGAAACTGACTAGGAGAAAACCTCCTGGGGGAGGCACACAGCACACACTCACTGAGAAAACCTCCTGGGGGAGGCACACAGCACACACTCACTGAG
>NC_022029.1:32096304-32126049 GCF_000317375.1 Microtus ochrogaster
GAGAAAACCTCCTGGGGGAGGCACACAGCACACACTCACTGAGAAAACCTCCTGGGGGAGGCACACAGCACACACTCACTGAGGCTTACTTTGGAGGTTTCCATGACAAGCTTTCAGATAGTGGGGAAGGGCACTTTAAAAAAATACACCTTCAATATTGAAAAGTAAAACTGAAAAATGTGCATCATTTGATCTTAGCATGGGCAACAGTCCTCACAGCTCTGGGTGTAAGCATTTCCCAAGAATTAGGGTCCTTCCAGGAAACATGGTGCTTGACTCCTCTTCCCGCGTGACAGGGAACTCATCTGGAAACTGAAGACCAGCAGAGGCATCACGGGCATTGGGAGACAGAAATCTGTGCCCACTCATGTGATTCTGCTCACTCCCTCAGCATCCTTAGCAGACAGAGTTCAAACCCCAGTCTGTTTATAGGAAATGTGGCCATGTAGTGAAGTGGTTTTGAGACAATGACCTTGAAAACCCTGGAAATTTGCTCTCAGAAGACTGGTGTCATGCATGTTCTCAGTATGTCTTTGGTCTGCTGCCGAGATTTCCCTTGCTCCCTCCTCTGATTTCTCAGTACACCTTAAAATCTAAGATCCGCTTCCTTGGAAAGGTCCTCTTTTCACCATTAGTTCCCCAAAATATGTTGGCTTCGAGCTACTTACACATCTTTATCAAAGGTCATGTTACGTCTGGAGTGAGACATTCCTCTCTGGTAGAGAAGTACAAAGAATGAAAGTGGAAGGGTGACCTTGAGAGCTCAGGCAGTGGGCAGTGTTGACAGGCTCGAGTGGGCCCTCTGTCAGCTTTGGAGGAGACACAGATCTCACATCTAGCAAGGCTTTATGTGGTGTGCCTGGGGCTTGGCAGCACTCCCTGTAAGGCTCACTGTGGGTGCTTTTCATTTGATGTAGGGAGAAGATGACTACATATTCGAAAAATCAGAAGTCAACTTTTGGGCTGAGACTCTGACCTTTGTGAAATACCTATGTAGGCAACTCTTCCATCTCCTCTGTCAGTCTGGCTGGCCGGCCCCTCACTCCCAGAAGCTCTGTCACCTGCAAACTATAGCATCAGAGCAGCGTCACCTTGTCTCTCAGCTCTTCAGAGAACTTCCACTCTCGGCTGAATTTTTGAAGACAGTGGAGTACACAAGGCTGCGCATTCAGGAGGAAAGGACTTCAGCTGTCCTGAGGCTGCTGGCCTTCCTGGAAGGAAAGGAAGTTCTCAGAGCCGAAGACTGTCCTAGGGAATGGAGACAGTTGATGGCCCCAAGAACAGAAGCAGCATGCTGAAAGACGGCTGGCTGGGAGTGGATTCTCTCCCAGCTCTGCTCTACAAAAAACGTGTTGGACAGAAATTGAAACTCTTTCCTTTTGTGCCTCCCCCACTTGTGGGAGCCTAAGCTTCTTCCTGCAGAGTTCTTTGTCTTTACACTCACCAGGGCAGCCCAGTTTACAGCTCCTCTAGGAAGTGAGGCTGCTGTGTTGAATATTTACTCTGTTCCCAGGTGCAGGCCACCTGCAGGCCTGAATTAACCTTTTCTATCATGAAGAACTGCCAGTCCAGCCAGAGTATATTTTCCATACACTGACTATGAGTTTTAGCACACACAAGTTACCCCACCCCACGTACAGACAGACAGACAGACACACACACACACACTGCTCTTTTGTCTGTTTTGGTTTGGGCTCTGTATAGGAGCTGGAATACTTACCAAACAGTGTATTTGGCCATATTTCTAAACTTTCTTCCATTTTAGCAATGGAGAAATATTGGGTTCTGGGAGAACTAAGAATCCACCCCAGGCAAATACTTGTGCTTTATTATCTACATGCACAAGTCCCTCCTGTCTTTCCCAGAAACGCCTGTGAATGCTAGGAAACCTGGTTGTTGCCATCAGCTATTTGAAGGAGTTTGGGCGAAAGAGAAGCCTGAACAATTGCTTGATTAGTTTGACGCCTACACTGTTTACTGTGCTGTGATTGGTGGACGCAATGAAATGACTCTTATTTCAGATGTTAATAAACACATTTAATCCACTTCAGTGATTCCATCTAAAAACCTTAAGGGTTTTCTCCTCAGTTCCAAGCCCAGCCAACAGTCTTCCCCAGATACCCAGCAGGTGGCACCCTTGCACACATTATGCAGCTAGTGTACTTCTTTAGCTTACTATCTTAAAACTTATTTTAAACTATTATCAGCACTGTGCATGATGGTCGGGCACCCATGCCACAGCATGCATGTCTGTGGAAGTCAGAGTCAGTTCTCTCCTTCCACCTTTACATGGGTTCCAGAAATCCAACTCAGGTTCAGGCTTGCATAGCAAGAGCCTTTATCCACTGAGCCATAGCATTGCTGGCCTGGCTTACCACTGGTAATGCATACTTTCACCACAGACAGGTCCCATCAAATTGGATGTGCTATAGCCTGATCCACATTCCTAGTTACCTACAAAGACCATGCCAGCAATAGTTAGAAACTTGTAGGGGCTATAAATCCGCTCCCAGATGAATGGTCACTTAGGGTTATGGGGAAAGGGAATCCAATGCAGACTAGAGAGGCATTTACTAGGCCCTTTCCTTCTGCAGAAAAGCTGAGATTTCGAATGGAATTGCTCCTTGAAAAGAATACCATCCAGCACCATTTAAAAAAAAAAAAAAAGGTAGAGAACTTGTCTTTAGGAAGAGGAAAGACAGGGCAGTGTCTCTAGCATCTCTGAGGAAGACCAGAAACCCCCTAGGTGGTTTTGCAAACATTCAGCACCAGGTATTTGTATGACCCTGTAGTAATTACCTAGTTAGGCACCAGTCTAGCCAGCCTTGAGAAATTAAACACCTAATGTTTTTTAGTTTGTTTTGGATTTTGCTTTTCAGAGCCAGGGGTTAGCTGTTTACCCCAAGCTGGCCTCAACACTTGTGTTAACCCTCCTGCCTCTGCCTTCCGAGTGCCAAGATTACAGACACACACCACCACGCCCAGCTTTATACTACTTTTTTTACTATAAGATCTACTTGGTGAGAGGGGCTGGTGGTGTCATGGGATGATAACTATGGGACATTAATTCTGATCAGAGCCCAACAAAGGCCAACTCACTGGCGAAACCAACCGTCCCTCTCCCCGCCCATCTCGAATGAAATAAAAGCAGTTACATAACAATAAATCTATCTCACACCAGCAGGCACGCTGCACCAAAGCATGTACCAGAACATGGTTACCTTATCTCCAAGTGCATCCTACCAAGTCTACAGTGGGTGTTCTCGCTGCTGCTGGCTGGGAATTACCCCAGATTTGGATCTTGACTGGCTATGACCAGCCTTGGGGGTGGAAGGGTTGGGGGGAGGGGGACAGGAGGGATGGATGTTTCCACGGGTTTGTATCTGAAATCCTTCTAGCAGCAGCTAGGGGTATGGTTGCTCCATGCTTTCTTAAGAGGAACCTGGAAAACCTTAGTCACAGAGAACATGTTTGGGGTCATTTAGGCCACAAGTGCCCAGCCCTGTCTAGGGGACCAAGCAACACTGATGGGAACAGTGAAGCAGCCATCTTTCTTGAAGTCACTACTTACTTTTGACTCCAAGCTCTAGGGTCCTAAGATTTGGGTGACCCTCAGTCCCTCTGCTCAGGACACAGCCAAAAGCCAGTTTGCTTGACTATGTAAGATGGTGTGGGCTTTATCTACCTTTTGGACACCTTCTTGGGTATTTTGTGCCTGGGCAGAAGTGACAGAGGGATGTGTAAAGGATGAATTTTATCTTCGTGTTAGAAGTAAGAAAACCCAAGTACCAAACAGACCGTGTGATTTGCCCAGACCACGTGACTTACCGGGGTTAGAACCTCAGCTCCGATCCATATTTTTTTGTTTGCCCTTTATTGAGGTACGGTCTCCCATTGAGCTGTGCTAGGCTGGCCTAAAATGCAACTCAGCCTCCCAGGTGCTGGGCTTATAGGAGCTATACCCACTCGGCACTAATTTTTGACCCTGAAGCCCTCCAGCTTTGCCCTGGGCTGTAACTACAGGTGCAGCAGGCGCCTCCATATTGACAAATGCACACTGAACTCGGGAGCCTGTTGAGTGACAGGTCCTACCTCCTTCCCTTGCAGGTTAACTGATACAGCCCAGGTGCATACTGGACAGAGTGCTAGCAGACAGCAAGAGCAACGTGGGAAGGGTGTAGATCAAGCGTCCTTCCCTGGCAGCTGCTGGGCCTTCCACCCAGGGCAGCCTGAGCTGCCAGCTGGGTGAAATCATGGGCCCAGCTCCAGCTATTGGCAGCCAGTATGGAGTCAGTGTAGAGAAAAAAGACCTGACTCCAGATCGGTCGGCCGAGAAAAGCTGTGGGTGGCTTTAGCCTCACTGGGCGCTAGGTGGGGGTGTCTGCCCCCTCTCAGAAAGAGCCGGGCGACTTTTGGGAAAGCTCATTTTTCTACTGAAAGCTAGTGGGGGTTACACCAAACTAGGATCCTCCTCCCCCGGCCCGCGCGCGCGCACGCACGCGCGCACATACACACACACACACACACACACACACACACACACACACACACACAAACCCTAGTGGCGGTTCAGCAACCTCCTGCAGCCAGCACAGAGCTTAGATTTGATGCGGTGCCTCCCACAGCCCAAGAGAGAAGGTTGCAGGACTCGACAGGCTAAGGCTGTGCAGGGCGGGAAGCCTTGGCCAGCAGCCGCACCCCCACCCGAGAGGATTGGGGAGGCCAAGCCAACCGGCAGACAAAGGTGAAGGAAGTGACTTCCTCCATGTCCATACTGTTCCCCCGACTTCCCTCTAGTTCCCCGAGCGGGTTCTCCCGCCCCGGACACACCGCGCCACTCCGCGCCTTTGGCCCAGGCTCAAGGTCTTGTGATGTGATTAGCAAAGCCAGCGCCTCGTCCTTAGACACTCAACCCTGCCCCGCAGGCCCCAGCGCTCAAGTCCTGTTTACTAAGCCTGGGCGGGGAGAGGGGCGGAGAAACAGGCCAGTGCTCCTCCAGGCTGGCCGTTCCCGCCCCCACCCCTACTGTGTCTCCACGTGCAGCTGGGTTGGAGCTGCCACCTACGGGACAGGCCGGGAGCCCGTGTCGTCCTCCCCCCCCCCGCCCTCCAGTCCCAAGCACCCTTTGCCAATCAGTCTGGCAACACGCATCATTGCAATACTGTTATATTTTGCAATTCCCGCGCGCGTGCAAAACCAAGGGTGGGAAAGAAAAAGCTGTCCCAGTCGGCCTAGCAGGATCCGGCGGGAAAAGGTACGTCCAGGATAGGACTGGCGGTCACAGACAGAACGTGAAAGCGCTTTCAAACGTTATAGACCCAGAGGCGGTGGAAAGCGGGATCTTCCCGCCAGCGCCACCCCAGCAGCACCCAAAGGGGGCCGCGTTCTTAACACCGCCCGGACGCCCGGGCTGCCAGCTCCGCCCCCTACCCCCCCAGGGGGGGAAAATTGGCGGCGACCAATGAGAGGCCGAGAAGGCGCCTGACGCCCGCAAGCCGGCGGGCGGCGTTGCCTGGAGACCCCGGCGGGTCAGCGTTCAGTCCCCTCCCCCGGTGCGCTTTGCTCCGCCGCCTCGCGGATCCCGGGCTCTATATAGGGCGCGCGCTCACAGCTCTCGGAGTTCCACCAGTCCGCGAGCTGCCGTCGGCTCGTGCGGGGGGCGGGCCGGGGCGCCGAGCTGCGCTCTCGCTTCTCCTCTGCCCCCCCACTCCGCACCGCGGCCTCCTCCCTCCTTCTGCACGGCCCCGCAAGCAAACTTTCCGTCTCTCCCTGCCCCTCGCCCGTTAATCGTCTCCGTTCGAGCCGGGCCGCACCGCACCGAGGGCTCCTCCCATCCCTCCCCGCTTGCAGTTTCCGACCATTACAGGACCCAGAAAAAATGTCGACCACACTCCTGTCCGCTTTCTACGATATCGACTTCTTATGCAAGGTAAGACAGCGGGGAAGGATGACGGGTTGCCTGGAACCCTTAGAGTTCCGAGACTTGGCTGCCGGGCCCGGTTGGGGCGGAAGAACCCTTCCAAGTTGACTTTTCGGGTGGAGGGAAGTCCTGGAGTTAGCAGCCCTGTGTGCTTGCGACTGTGGGCGTGGAGAGCTGGGAGGGAAGGAGTAGCGGCTGGAGCTGCGGCGCTCCTCCCGAGCCGACTGCGGCCACGCTCCCGGGACTTCCCGGACAGTGTTTGCGCCGCCCACCCCGTGGCCACGGGCCCAGGATCACATGGCTAGACCCAGCGCAGCCCGGGTGGGCGTCCTCCGCTCTCGCCGGCCTGCTTTTTGCAAGTGTAACGGTGGAGGCTGAATTGAAATCGGCAGGAGAAAAGAAGGTGGGCACTTGGGACTAGGTGCTCACCCTGTAGTCCTCCCCAACTCTTCCCTTCCGATCTTCATCCCTTCCCCACTCCCTTCCCTTTGGCAGACGGAAAAATCCCTGGCCAACCTCAATCTGAACAACATGCTGGACAAGAAGGCAGTGGGGACGCCCGTGGCTGCTGCCAACAGCTCGAGCTTCACGCCGGGCTTCCTGCGACGCCACTCGGCCAGCAACCTACACGCGCTCGCCCACCCCGCTCCCAGCCCTGGCAGCTGCTCGCCCAAGTTCCCAGGCGCCCCTAACGGCGGCAGCTGCGGTTCCGCAGGCGCGGGTGGCCCAGCCTCCTATGGCCAGCTCAAGGAGCCTTCAGGGGGCAGCGGCGGCACGGCGCTGGTGAACAAGGAGAGCAAATTCCGGGACCGCTCGTTCAGCGAGAACGGCGATCGCAGCCAGCACCTCCTGCACCTGCAGCAGCAGCAGAAGGGGGGTAGTGGCTCCCAGATCAACTCTACTCGCTACAAGACCGAGCTGTGTCGCCCCTTCGAGGAGAGCGGCACGTGCAAGTACGGCGAGAAGTGCCAGTTCGCGCACGGCTTCCACGAGCTCCGCAGCCTCACTCGGCACCCCAAGTATAAGACGGAGCTGTGCCGCACCTTCCACACCATCGGCTTCTGCCCCTACGGCCCGCGCTGCCATTTCATCCACAACGCGGACGAGCGGCGGCCCGCGCCATCGGGGGGCGCCTCTGGGGACCTGCGAGCGTTTGGCGCGCGCGATGCCCTGCACCTGGGCTTTGCCCGGGAGCCGCGGCCCAAGCTGCATCACAGCCTCAGTTTCTCGGGCTTCCCTTCTGGTCACCACCAGCCACCGGGAGGTCTGGAGTCGCCGCTGCTGCTCGACAGCCCTACATCGCGCACTCCGCCGCCGCCCTCCTGTTCCTCGGCCTCATCCTGTTCCTCCTCTGCCTCTTCCTGCTCCTCCACGTCGGCGGCATCCACGCCCTCTGGCGCCCCGACCTGCTGCGCCTCGGCGGCGGCTGCTGCAGCAGCCGCGCTGCTCTACGGGCCCGGGAACGCCGAGGACCTGCTGCCCCCCGGAGCCCCGTGCGCCACCTGTTCGGCCAGCTCGTGTGCCAACAACGCCTTCGCCTTCGGCCCGGAGCTGAGCAGCCTCATCACGCCGCTTGCCATCCAGACCCACAACTTCGCCGCCGCAGCCGCCGCCTACTACCGCAGCCAGCAGCAGGGCCTGGCGGGGCCCGCGCAGCCCCCTGCGCAACCCCCCGCGGCCCCCGCTCCGCCCTCGCCGCCCTTTGGCTTCCAGCTGCCGCGCCGTCTGTCCGAGTCGCCCGTGTTTGACGCGCCCCCCAGCCCCCCGGACTCGCTGTCGGACCGCGACAGCTACCTGAGCGGCTCGCTGAGCTCCGGCAGTCTCAGCGGCTCCGAGTCCCCCAGCCTGGACCCCGGCCGCCGCCTGCCCATCTTCAGCCGCCTCTCCATCTCCGACGATTGAGGCAAGGGGGCGCCCGCGAGGGGTTGGGAGAGGCGCTGCAGGGAGCCCCGGGTAGGGGTGACACTGCAGCAGGCCCGACTTGCAGGTCCCGGCTGAGCACTTGGACTCGAACTCTGCTGGGAGGGGCCCTGCCCCCTCCGCTTTCGGTTTTCTTGTTTGGGTTTTTTTTATTTTATTATTATTATTACAAAGTTTCGTTCTTGTTGAAAGAGAAGCCAACGAACTTTTTGTATGGATGAACAAAATATTCACAACAGGCGGTTGTGATGCTATAGAACAAAAGATACCAAACGCTTGTTTAGGTCTCAGATTCTGAGTTTGAAACTCTAGTGACAAAAAAACAAAACATCAGCCCAGCACCAGCAGCTAAAACCACATTCCATCTCTTCTTTCACTTGAAAGCCTTAGTTACAGTCCAGATGTGAGGACTCTTACCTTGGAAGGGGTTCCTAATGTTTGTCTCAGACCAGTGCGAGCCAGCCCACTGCCACCTCCCTCAACTCTTAAGAGTCTAGACTCAGTGTGTAATGCCAGGAACATGCCTTGAAACGAGTAGCCTTCAGCCCCGTTTGTCGCGGTTGTTTTTCTTGTTTGTTTTTTAAAGTTATGTGTTTGGGGGTTGGGGGGGACCCTTGCATTCCAAAGTTTGATACTGGTCTCATTGCCACCACTTGGTGGGTGTTTCGCTTAGAACCATTTCCTCTGCTCTCTGGAAGCCTCGAGCAGAGCTCAGTTCATAATTGTTGGGAAGTAAGTGCTTCATTTTTTACCTGTCTTGAGTTGATTCGCACCACTGCACCACAACTCAATATGAAAAAAACTATTTAACTTATTTATTATCTTGTGAAAAGTATACATTGAGGGTGTTGTTCATACTGTATTTATCGAGTATGATGAAAAGCAATAGATATATATTCTTTTATTATGTTAAATTATAATTGCCATTATTAATCGGCAAAATGTGGAGTGTATGTTCTTTTCACAGTAATATATGCCTTTTGTAACTTCACTTGGTTATTTTATTGTAAATGAGTAAGAAAATCTTAATTTAAGAGATTGTATGTAATATTTATTTCATTAATTTCTTTCCTTGTTTACGTAAATTTCAAAAGATTGCATGATTTCTTTACGGAAATCTATCTATCTTGATGCTGTGGAAGTAGTTTGAGAACATTTTGAGTTTTTCTTAGAATGTATAATGGTTGTGGCCCATCCAGCTTTACAGAGAAAGAATGACCACATAGTCGGCAGCCAGGCTCACATGTGGCATGCTTTGCCAGTCCCGCTTTCTACACCAGTGAGGATTCCACCAGTTCTACTGTGACATTGAGTATGAAGACATGTAGCAATAATGGGGAAATGGTCTCAGTGCCTTCGTAGGGCCCGAACTTGCCTTAAATCTTCCTCAACCAAATAAGTATTTCGTTAGTGTTTGAGAGAATTTGAATGTCGGATGGGTTCACCTGCACAAAAGGAAAAGTTTTTTACCACTCTTTATCTAGCTATAAAGTGAAGAGGGTCATCCTAGCGGTGAAATGGTCTGCAGAACATGAATATGCCTTGTTTCACGACAGCCCAAAACTTGTACTATTAGTTTTCAATGTAAAAAGGTAGGAACGTCTCCTAGGCCTTCCTGGATGGCGAAGGAACGAGCAGGCGCTTAGTTCGTATGTAGGTACAGTGGACACCCTGTGCGGACTCTGATCTACTCTGACAGAAGTAGGGTTTTGAATGTAACAAGATGAGTCAACTTGAGTTTGTAATATATTCTGGGGAATCAGTTCACTACAGATTGTGACTGTAAACATTGTACTGTAAATGTTTTGTAGTTTCCCCCAATAAAATTTTTTGGGAAAATATTCCTGTGCATAAAAGGAGTGTTGTCTTTAAACCCTAGTAGGTCTCCTCTCCTGGCTTCCCATGGCCTTGCCAGGTCTGGGGAGGGGTGTGGGGAGAGGATGTGAGGCGCTGGCCCAGCTCCGCAGAGCCTGTAGCCACTTGTACCTGTATTTACTTTATAGCAAAGCCTTTCAGCTGAAAGGCTAATTTGGCTGTCAAGGGCATTTGTTGGCTGTTCCCTCTGGTAATAAGATGCATCCCAGTGTTGGCTGACTGGCTGGTGGCAGGGCCTGGCGGGAGACCGCAAGGGGTGTGGCCGGCCTGTGAGTCACCCAGTGGGTCACATGGCTGCTCTGGCAGCTAAAAGGTCCGATTTTTTCTCCGCAATGCCTGACCAGGGCCTGTAGCCTTGATAGGAGCTGGACATGGAGATTTGGACCAGGTTGGGAATCCGGGGTTTTGCTTGGACTTTGGAAAGCTGGGTTACGTCCTTGTTCAGAGAGGGAGAACAGAAGATGAAGCGGGTTAAACTTCGATCTGGGTGATGCCTTGTTTACACAGACAACTTCCTCTGGGAATGAGCGTGTTCAGGCTATTTATGCAAAAGGAAGATTGAGGAGGCCAGAAAGCAAAGTCACCCAGGCTTCTACCGAAGGGAAACAAGGGAAACAGGGCTGTCTTCATTTGCCTGGTTCTCAAAAGTCACTTGTGGTTTTGGGCTTTTGTTTTTGTTTTTACCCCGTTCATTTTAAAACAATCACTTTTTAAACTAAAACGATTGGGTTTTTCTCCCCCTCCTGCATACACACAGTTTGGACAACTTTCCCGAAGGAGCCGGGAGATCCAGCCATAGTTGCTTTCTTATCGATAACAGCTGGTCTATATCAGTCGATCCTTGCCTTGCTCTGGCTGCCCCTGCCTTGGCCAGGGTCTCCTGCGACTCAGCTGAGCAGGAGTGGTGGGGGGTGTCTGAGGGATGCACCGTGCTGGCAGATGTTTCCAGTTAAGGAAGATGGAGTTGGTGTTCACTGGAGCGATTTTTTTTTTTTTTTTGGTTCTTGCTGCCTGAGTGGGGAACAGTTCAAAGTTCTCCCTGATGTTGGGCCTTGGGGGCGGAGGGAGCAGGAGGCGAAGAAGGCCTGGGGTTGAGTGAAGCCCCTGCAGCTCTTTGGCCTCTTGGCCGTAAAGAATGTGCACTGGGGAGGAAAGGGCCCCACTGTGGAGCTATGTAGGCCCGCTGCATTTCAAAGACTGTGTTCCCACTTCATTCCCAAACTTAGTTTTCTAGACAAGTACTTTTGATCAGCTGGAATGTTGGACTTCTCTTTGGGGTAAGCCACAGTCATTTTTTAAAAGGGCTCTGTTTGACAACCCAACTGCTAGGCCCTGAAGTTTTTTGTGTTTTCGATGCATCCAGAGCGTGGAAAGCTTGGGAGGTAGGTGGTCATTGAGAGTTTTTCTCGCCCACACATCAATGGAGGCTCTGGATCACTGTCCTGCAGCAACCAGAATAAACAGCAAATAGCCTCTCCTCCATCACACTTAGGACAGTTTGTTGGGTTTTGTTGTTTTGTACATCCAGGATCTAAAAGTAAAACTTGCAAGTGAGGGCGAAGTAGGAACGAGCCACCACGGGGGGGGGGGGGGAGCTGCATGGCATGGCTGCACTGTGGAGCTGGGAGAGTGGAGGCTCCCGGGTGAGTCTAATTAGAATCCGTCCAGGCAGCTGTGGGCTCAGAACCGACTGCTTCAAGGAGGCCTTACAACTGACTGGAGACGGGGAGGGAGGGGGGGATTTGGAACGATCCAACTAGTGTGCCCCATCTTACAAACTGAGAAGATTGTGTGCAAGCACAGGTCCCGCTGCCTGGGTCTCCTGCCAGACGTGTAAAAGACAGAGCACAGCTGAGGAGCCCTGCACTCAATGACCTGTGTGAGGAGGTGGAGGACTGGGAGCAGGCCTGAAAGCCCTTGTTGCAGGAAAGATGGTGGGCCAGGCTCTTGACTGCCGGGCCTGCTCCTGAGGGAGGGTACTTGCAGTTAGAGCCTGCTTCAGGGTCTTAGGAAAGCCCTCGGGTGGGTGTCTACTGAAAGCTTGCTGGGAGGAAAACCACCTGCAGACACAACTGCTGTCCTCCAGCTTTGGGTGACAAATGAAGGCGGATGTGACTCGCCCCGAGTTTTTTTAAAACCGGAAGTTGGGTCTCTGCAGCCCTTTCAGGCTGACCCGTTGTTGGACCAGGGCCAGTCAAGCTCTTTTTGTTTGCTTGCTTGTTTGTTTGTCTTTGTAACTGCAGATCCTCCTGCCTCAGCCTCCAGCTGATTCAGGACTACAGATATGCCCCACAACGCCCAGCTGTAATCTCCTTTCATTGTATTTACTATTCTGGAGGATGTAGTGAGCTCTAGACGTTCGCAGGGTTTTTGTTGTTGTTTTTTGTCTTGTCTTGTTTTGTTCTTAATGTTGTTTTTCCAGAGAAGGTTTCTCCATGTAACCCTAGCTGTCCTAGAACTCACTCTGTAGGCCAGGCTAGCATCCAACTCACAGAGTCCCTCCTGCCTCTGCTGGGATTTAAGACAATGCAGTTTGCAATCTGAGCTACTAGCAAGCCGGAGAGGGAGGGAAAGAAGGCAAAAGGAAGTTGAGGCCGAGTGGGAAGATGGCGCCCGAGCAGGCAGTGAGGTACCCTGTTTCTAATTTGCGACGAAAGGAGCTGGGACGTGAAAGAGCGTTCATGGGTGTGCTTGGCAAGGCATCTGTGAAGGGAGGTGTGTGAAGTTGTGCCCATGTGGGAGGTGGGTTTGTGTCTGTTAGCCCCGGGTGTCTGTATCAGTATACAGGTGGTTATGGATGTTGTTCTGTGTCTGTGTGTGTAATGGGTTCAGAAAGGGCTGGTGGGTGTGTGGTTCTGCACAAAGCTGATGCAAGCAAGGGATTCTGACTCTTACAGAGTCTAAGAGTCTGTGGGTGTTGGTGAGTATGGGTGCATCTTGTGATGTACCGGTTGCATGTAGTAGGGGAGTGTGGGTTTGGGTTTATGTTGTGTATTTAGGGTTTGAGAGTGTGGGAGTTTGTGGGTGTGTGTTTCTGTGTTAGGGTCACGGCTGTGCGTGTGAACAGGTGGGTGCATGCGAGTGTGAGTGGCCCTGGTGGGTGTGTCCTTGTGCCCTGCTGTGTGAGTGAATGTGGGTTTGGGCGTGTACGGTGTGTGGCTGTAGCTGTGGGGGTGGGGTGGGGGCCTCCAGTGTGTGAGGAGGTACGCACAGCTTGTGTTTGGGTACGGTTGTGTCCACAGGGGTATGGGGTGTGTCTGTACAGGGTGTGTGTGGGGCAGGGGGGGGGGGTTACCAACACCTATAAAGAAAAAGCAGGCCTTCTTAGCAAACCTCTTTCAATTTTAAAACTGCTTTCAAAACCCGGAAATAACTGCCAGGCTGCTATCCACTTCCTGCTGGGCGGGGGCAAGAGCAGGCCGGGTGGGAGAGTGACCACAGCCTCCCAGGCTGCAGGGATCCCAGAGCCACCTTCACTGTTGGGCACACCTGCCAAGGGCAGGCCTCATGGGCCCCTTGCTGTCTGCAGGGACATTTTTAGCAACAGTTCATTCTCGGGGGCTGAGGGAGGGGCCTCCGATTTTCATCTGGGCAGAAATAACTTCTGTCAGATCTTCATTCTTCACCCGGGGAAGTCGCCCCGAAATAGAGAGAAGATGTAAGGACCCGAGAAGGATGGGGAAGGAAACTCCTGAGATCATTGAAACCGAGTTTAAAATATTTCTCTAAAAATAAGCTTTGTTTTTCTTGTGGATTTGTCTGGCACTTGGGGTCCCCCGGTCAGGGTGCTTTAGCTGGCCTGGGAAGCTGGACGGAATTTTTTTTTTTTTTTTAAAGTGAGTGTTTCCCAGCTGTGGCCTTGGAAAGTTCTCTGTTTTCCATTTATTAAACTCCTAGTTTCCGGCTAATTAAAATTATTTTCAAATAAAACTCTGTAGCCCAGCAATATTTGATGAAACACAGAATTCCCAGTGACCCTCTGCAGGAGGCCAAGCCAGCTGTGGGCAGCCTGTGTCCCCTCTTCTGGGCTCAAGGCCTGTTTATAGAGAGGAGAACTGGGCCTGGTCCGAGTAAATTCCAGCAGCCATGGCAGGGTAGGTCACCTTCAAGTCTCCAAAAGAGACTCAGAATAACTTACTTTGCTGTTGTTGCTTGGCTGTATTGGTGCTGAACCCCAGGGTCTGGTCGGTGTTAGGCCAGTGCTCCCCACATGCTAAGACTCCCACACTTACGGCTCGAGGTAACTGGAAAGCTGCTGCCCTACCCATGGCCACCATCTAACACCGTGGGCAGAGTGTCCACTTCAAGGGAGACACGCAGGCTAGATGGGGTTGGCTTTCAGTTTTAATCCCAACACTCAACACTGAGGAGGCAGGCAGGCACAGGCTTTCAGTTTGAGACCAGACTGGTCTATATACTGAGATTCAGGACATAGAGAGAGACCTTGTCTCAAAAAGAAGAAAAACAGGGAAGGGCATAAGTACATTGATATTCCTATCTGGTATGTCTCTCCCTGACCTAGAACTCCCTGGAGACCTCAGGATAGTGAGGTCGCTGTCCCAGGACTTTACACCTACCTTAAGCTCAGATCAGCATGCCTGCCCCAGAGGTGGGTGGAACCCAACAGAAATCCAAAGCCACCTGTTGTTAATAGATGCGAGATACTGCTGTAGGTGACCCCACTGAGGGTGAGGCCAAGCCTGCCGTGATTCACCAGCTGGCAGAGTCCCCATTGGGCGGACCGACAGAGGGGCAGGACATCGCCTTTGTCCCACAGAGAGTTCGCACTGTCTGGTGAAGGGTAAACTGATTACTGCTGCCTGCAGGGAGTGGACAGATGAGGTTTCAGGGTTTGCCCGTGGTGTATCAGCCATCCACACTTCATTCCTTTTTATGGTCGAGACGTAGTCCATTGTATGGATATACCACAGTCTGTTTAACTAGAGTTGGTGGACGCCTGGCGGTGTTAAAAGGCACTGCTAGGGAATAATCAGGTCCAAGTCTGGTGGTAATGTATGATTTCAGCCCCGGGGAGTAGGCACCTATGACTAGAATTACTGGCCCATAGGTGATCAAACCCGGAGCCTCCTACAGGCTAGGCCTCAGGCTCTACCACTGAGCCACACCCCAGACCCACGTTTAGGGGAACGACCACACCATTTTCAAAGTAATATATCAGAATTTTTTCTTTTTGTTTGTTGTCTGTTTCGGCTGTTTGGTGGAAGTTGCTGAGGTCTAGGACATGTAAGGCTAGCATTCCACCCTAAGTTCCATCCCTAGCCAAAATAGATACTTTATGAATTGTTTTATTGAGCAGGTTCTCCTGACTAGCCAGGAACTCACTTCAGCTGGTCTTAAGAAGGAGCGACAGGAGGCCAGGGACTCGAGGGCATCCCCAGCCACACAGCAAGTTCAGGGCCAGACCGAGCTGGGAGACACCCTGTCTTGAAACACCAAAAGAAAAGCCAGGCATGGTGGTACTTAGCCTAATCCTTGCACTCAGGAAACTAAGGCAAAAGGATTGCCCTAAGTTCAAGGCTAGTCTTGGCCGTAAAGTGAGTCCCAGGCCAAGCAAGACCCAGTTTAAGAAAGAGAGGGAGGCAAGAAAGAACTATTTTTAATTATTTATTTTTATTTTATGTACGTTGGTGTTTTGTTTGCATGTATGTCTGTGTAAGGGGGTTCAATCCCCTGGAACTGGAGTGACAGACAGTTGTGAGCTGCCATGTGGGTACTGGGACTTGAAGCCAGTGCTCTTGACCACTGAGCCATCTCTCCAACCCCAGAAAGAACTTTTTTAAAAAATAATTTATTTAACTTTATTTTATGTGCATTGGTGTGAGGGTGTCAGATCCCTGGAACTGGAGTCACAAACAGTTGTGAGCTGCCATGTGGGTCCTGGGAATTGAACCAGGATCCTCTAGAAGAGCAGCCAGTGCTCTTAACTGCTGAGCCATCTCTCCAGCCCCAAAAGGGAACTTTTGAAATTTATTCCTAATAGCCAAAAGATAGAATCAGGGGCCTAAGAATGTAGTTCACATGGTAGAGTGCTTGTCTAGCCCTGGGTTTGATCCCCAGCACCACTGGTATGGTGGCTGGCACTTACCTCTGCAAGGCAGGGACAGGGCAATCAGATACTTAAGGTGATCATCCTAAACTACATAGTGAGTTTGGCTACATGAGATCCTGTCCTTTTTTTTTGAAAGAAAGAAAGAAAGAAAGAAAGAAAGAAAGAAAGAAAGAAAAAAAAGAAAGAAAGAAAAAAAGAAAGAAAAAAAGAAAGGAAAAGAAAGAAACACTTCAAAAATCTATGAACTAATGAGTTCCAGTTCCAGGGAATCTGATGACCCCCCCTCTTCTGGCCTCCATAAACACAGAGAGATACATGATGTACATATATGCATGCAGGCAAAATATTCACACACATAAATGACTTAGAATAATAGTAGTAGTAATAATTTTCTTAAATGACCATAGGCTAACCCAGGTGTGGTGGCGCACACTTTTAATCCCAGCACTCAGGAGGCAGAGGCAGGCAGATCTCTGTGAGTTCAAGGCCAGCCTGGTCTACAGAGCTAATGCCAGGACAGCCAGGGCTACGTAGAGAAACCCTGTCTTGAAGGGGGAAAAAAAAAAGTGTACATGCACATGCAAGCTGACGGACTTTGCTTTCCATCTCACAGCCCCAGAAAAACATACTCAAGCCAGGTGTGGCACAAGCTGGTAGTCCTGTCTCCCTGCTGGACAGCAGAACCAAAACTAATCAGGCATGGTGGCTCACACCTGTCAGACCAGCCTGGCCAACAGCAAAAAATCTCAAAGCAAAAGGATTAACTAGTCAATTTTAAACAAATACAGGGCTGGAGAGATGGCTCAGTGGTCAAGAGGACAGGCCGCACTTCCAGAGGACCGGGGTTCAACTCCCAGCAACCACATGGCAGCTTGCCACCACCTGAAATTCTCCAGTTCCAGGGGGCCCAAAGCTCCTTCTGGCTTCCAAGGGCCCATCTACGTGTGGTGCACAGACACACATGCACATAAACACTTACATATAAAAATAATAAATTTTCAAAACACAAATACAGAAATTGCCCTCAGTTCCCCGCCTCTGTATGCAATGCCTCCTTTGGACCTTATCATCCCAGAGCCCAGAATGTTTCTCCAGGTTGAAACAGCTGGGACTCTACTGCCACAAGGGAAAAGGGTCCCAGGTGCTGCCAATGACTCCTTGGGTCGAGGACTCAAACTGAGCATCAGTTTTTCCAGCTGAGAATTGTGCTACTCCATAGTTGCTCTAAGGATTAGTGAATAGGTGCTTAGGGGTGTCTGTGGTCCGGAAGGATAAGCCAACTGCTCTTAGTGTGTCAGCTCTGCTCCCCACTACCCCCTACCTCCTCCCTACCCCACCCCCACGGGGCCTCAAGCCCAGGGTCTCCAGGAAGGCCTTGGAAATTCTAGTAGCACCCCTTTATAGCGATTCTGTACCACAACCCTCAATCGAGGCTTTACAGATGTTAATGGCTCTCCCGGCAGCCAGAACTGGGCCTGGGTCACTATTCCATTTCAAAGGGTAGGGAATGTTCTGAGGAGCCTTCTTCAGGACCCCTGCTTTGTCCTCAAAAGTCAGCTGACCCAACTCTGCCTCTTTTGGCTCTCCTGGAAGACCCTCCGCCCCCAGGTGTCAGTCCCAAGCGTGCTGTGACCTGCTTCACTAGGAGTTTCTTTTCTTTGTTGAGAAAGGGGAGCACAGGCTGAACTCGATTATAGCAGAGATGACCTTGAATTCCAGGTGTCTCTCTGCCCACCCCGCAGGCTGCTCAGCTCAAGGGGTGGCTCCTCAGTGTTCCTATTTTTGGAGGCAGGTTCTCACTATATAGCCCCAGCTGTTGCTATGGAGGTCAGGCTGGCCCCCAGCTTGTACCGCTCCACCTGGAATTAAAGACGTGTGTCGCCACCGCTGGCAAGGAATTCATTTGAAGACAAGTCTTTCACATACATGTATTTTACAGCTTACTAAAGACAAATTTAAATGCTGCGGATGTGTTTGTGTTTTGACAAATACTGGCCGAATAATAGATAGTGCAGGACACAAACATTGAAGATATTTGGATTTTATCGTCATTAATTCTGAGAGCAGCACTTTGATGACAAAGAGTGACAGAAACACATTTAAGGCTCTTCAGAAATTTTAGAAATTCTATCCTAACCCCAGTCCAGAATTCATTTAATGTTTGTTCTTTTAGGAAACTCTCACAACTCAAAACGGTCATTGTCAATTTTTATTCTTTGAACATTTCATGCGTGTGTACAATATATCTCAGTCACACCCATCCCTCGCTCCACCCAGGATCCCCCGTCACATCTCTCTTCTAACTAGTTTCTGTGTCCTGACCAGGGGGTTACAGGGCTCGGGGAGGTTGACTGAAGTGATCAGTGAGCCCGTGGGCGGAGCGTGCGCTGTGCCCTGTGACAGCTCCCTGCCCGTTCCTCTGCCCCTCAGCTGCTGCAGAACTGGAGTAGACCCCAGCAATGCTGTGGAGAGGCCTCGGCTCACAGCAGACCTGTGGAACTTCCAACCTCGGCGTCCTCATAATGAACAGGGGAGGGAATGCAGTCCCAATGGTTCCAAATCCCCTTGAGGGTCAAAACTGGATTTTAAGTGTGACATGTTTAGCCAAGTTCCCTTCTCAGCCAACTAAGCAGTGTGCTTAGCGATGTGTCCTGGGCCAAGTCTGTTTCTGGCGACTGTGTGAGTCTCCTGTCCTGTCCATCCAAGCAGGAAAGTTCTGCCTTTGCTGCCTCAAGTTTATAACTGTAAACGTCAGGGCCTGTGTTGGCTGGTTTTATTTCAACTTGACACATCTGGGAGAAGAAAATGCTTCCATAAAAATGAGGTAACAGGCAAACCTGTAGGGTATTTTCTTAATTAGTGATTGATGGGGGAAGGCCCAACTGACTGTGGGTGGTGCCATCCCTGGGCTGGTGGTCCTGGGTTCTATAAGAGAGCAGGCTGAGCAAGCCATGGGGAACAAGCCAGTAAGCAGCACCCTCATGGCCTCTACACCAGCTCCGTCCTGACTTCCTTCAGTGATGAACAGCGCTGTGGAAGTGTAAGCTGAGCAAACCCTTTCCGCCCCTACTTGTTTTGGTTATGGTGTTTCATGGCAGCAATAGAAACCCTAACCAAGACGTGGCCTTTCTCAAAAGAGTGTCAGCTCAAGCACTGCCCAGGGAACCAACTTACAGAAAAGGAGCCTTGGGTTGTTTTATTCTTATTTTGCAACCTCCAATTTGAGGGGTGTCACGAAGGACCCATGATATGTCCCCCAAACTCATGTACCTGA
Organism: Microtus ochrogaster; assembly: GCF_000317375.1. Lineage (NCBI taxonomy): Eukaryota > Metazoa > Chordata > Mammalia > Rodentia > Cricetidae > Microtus > Microtus ochrogaster. The sequence goes on from NC_022029.1 coordinate 32,115,364, forward strand.
TTACTTATTTATTTTTAATTTTTTCAAATTATGTTTTTAAGTTATTTTTTCAAATTATGTTTTTTCAAATTACACACACACACACACACACACAGCACTTTCTTTTGCAGGTGAGCATGCATATGTGCCAGAGACTTGACACCAAAGGTCACTCCTTGCAGGGCTTTCCTGAGTTAAGTACAATTAAACCAAATGTGGGCTATGGCAGTGACGCAGGATGGTGAATAGTTCAATGTCAGCCTTGACTACGTAGCCAATTCAACACCTGCCTAATCGGCATGCGAACCTGCCTAGAAACATAACAAAACATGCACTCACCGTGGAGGCTGGGGCGTGGGCTGGTGGAAGAGAGCTGGCCTGGCATGTCTGACACCCTGATTTCAAGCCCAGCACTGCAAACATAAAAAAATAAAATAGACACAAACAGCAAGACGGAGGGTAGCCTGTTACCCTACCCTTAGACACTGTCCTTTGTCACAGCATGCCCTGGGACATGTGACAGGGGGCTGACATAAGGCCTCTGGCTTCTCCCACTGTCCGGGAGCATTCCAGCCTTCCCTCCTCCGTCATAGAGAATTCAGAATACCCGTGTGCCACCATTTCATCCCAAAGACCATGCTGTCTGGTGAAGGGGCTAGCCTGGGCTCTACCTGGCCCACACCTCTACCCAGCAGCCTTGGACCTTCCTCCCCCACAGCTCCTCACACTAACTCCTCCACCCAACTCCGGCTCCAAATGTGTAACACCCATGATGGAGGCATCCTCAGAGGCCCCCGGAACTCTCCTCCATCTTTTCCCTCTAGTCCTTTTCTTCCTGTCTGCTCTCCAACTCCAGCCCCTCTCCTCTGCAGGGCAGGCCTCCCTGCATTGGCCTGGACAGCTGCAGGTGCCCTCTGAGGCTAGAAGAGGGTTTGGATACCCCTGGAGTTGGAGTTAGAGGTAGGTATGAACCTCTCGTAATGGCTGCTAGGAACTGAAGTCCTCTGCAAGAGCGAGCGGTAAGTACTCTTAACCATCTCTGCAGCCCCCGTTTTCTCATACTTCACATACACACACACATACACACACATTTACACACACGTACACATACAAACATGTATATGCACATACACACATACATAAACACATAGTACACACACACGCACATACACACCATATACACATACATACACACACGTTCAGGGCCACAAATGAGCTCTCTGTCAGCCCCCTGTCACTGCTGTACCATGGCTAGAGTGATAACCCTGGTGATGGAGGCTCACTGCCCCTGCTCCAGTGGTTTTTCCTTTCTAAGTGGTATAGCCTGAGCAGCTGAATCTCAGGTCCTGGGGCAAGCCCTTCATATCACAAGTCCTGGCTATGCAATGCCAGTTCTCATGGTGCTTCTTACGTGTCTGTGGAGTGGCACAGGCATGTGCATTTGAAAGCTCAAAGCCTGGTCTGGGTATGGAGTGCAATAGCAGAGTGATCTCCACACACAAGGCCCACGCCTGTCAGCCCAGCTCGCTGAAGGCAAGCAGGAGAACCAGAAGTTCACATTCGTTCTCAACTACATAGCAAGTTCTAGACCAGCCTGGACTGTATGAGACCATGTCTCAAAAAAGTTAAACACAAGCATACATACGCACACACATACATACATGCATATACACACATACATACACATATACATACACACACATACATACACATATACATACACATATACATACATACACACATACATGCATATACACACATACACACATACATATACATACATACACACATACATATACATATACATACACACATACACACACATACATACACACATACACACATATACACACATACATACATACACACATACATACATACACACATATACACACATATACACATACACACATAACACATATATACACATAATACACATACATATACATGCATACACACATATACACACATGCACACATAACATACACATACATATACACATATACACACACACACACACACACACACACACACCATACAAAGTCCCTGCCATCATAGCAATCCTCCTGTTCTCTGTCCCTCCACACTCCTCCTCCATATTCCCTCCCCCTTCATCTCCCTGTTGGCCTGGCCTATATATTCTGAAGTCTACAGGACAAGGTCTCCACCCTGGAGTCTCTTGCTCTTTCCCTACCTCCCTGACTCGGGAGCACCAGGACAGGCCTGGGTCAGTCCCACTGGGCTCAGGGCTCCTGGAGCCTGGGAGACAAAAGACTAGGAAGATGCCTCACTGATCTTTCAGGGGCGGCCCTTCCAGCGTGACCTAGGGTCTGTGGAGACACATACATGAGTGTGTAGTGGTGGCATGTGTGAGTCAAGTGACAGGGTCTTGTGGTTGTGTGTGAGAATGTTCACATTTTCGGAGCGGTTGTGTCCGGCGTTATGTAACGCAAATGCTCCCTGGGGCCAACAAACCACAGTGGTGTAACTGCCAGTCGCCTGGGGAGGAAAAGGAGGGGAGATGTTGAGTCTTTTCTGTCCCTTGCTGCCCTCCAGCAGGCAGCCCCGGATAGCCAGGCGCTTCCTGTTCTCTTGTTCCCACAGCCCAAGGACCCGCGGGCTGGGCTGGGCACGCAGGCCCAGGCCAGGGGTCACAGGAACTCTGCAGTCCTTGCTTGGATTACAGCTCTTGACACTGGCCTGAGGACTGTGATCACTGTTGCCTTCTCTTGGCCTGCTGTGGGCCATGCATCTCCAACAATTGCTGCCCACTACCTGCCTCATCCCACAGTGGTCCTCCCTTTAAAGCCCCTGAGGTTCCCTTGTCCCAACATTGGAGCCCACCATCTCATTGGCCTTCCTGGAGCAGTGGGAACCTCATCTGTTTGCACCTGTGTTGTTGACCTCAGGGCCAACTCTCCCTTTCTCTCTCAAACTCTGTGTTCCTCCTCCCCGCCCCGCACTACACACCCCACACCCCCACACCCATTCTGTATGTGGGCTACAGCAGCCCTGGAGGTCTGCTCTCTGCTCTGAACCCCTCAGGCACCTCTGAATGCCCGGCTTGACATCTGGCCTTGCACAATTGTCCCTTGTTCTCCAGCTGTGCCTTTTAATAATAATGGCCACAGTTTATAATAATGGCCAGGCTCTGCCAAGCCCAGTCCCTGGAGGTGTCCTCATACGGGCATGTCATCTTCACACCAACCCTAATAATGCATTTCCTGCTATTACGTGCAAGATCCCCACGGAGAGGGGTTAACCATGGCCATGGTTGTGCAAGCAGCTAGCAGCCTCCGTGCCCAAGCCCTGTGTCCTCACACCTCCAGGCCCATGAAGGCAGGAAGTCCCACCCAGGCCTGCCTTCCCTGATGCTTACCCACCTGGTTGGCTGACTGGCTGGCTGGCTTCTATACACTCAGAGCCTGTGGCTATCTCTGTGACTTTGAACTACTAACTAAATCTAATAACAGATTGGATAGAATTAACTGAGATCTCTTATTCACAACAAGAGCGGGAGAGTGGTTATACAGCTCCAAATGGTAGAGCTAGCATTTGGCTGCCATACACAAGGTCTAGGTTTGACTGATCCCCTGCACTGGGGGTGAGGGGGGGGGATGGGACAGAACACACCTGAGTGGCATGTAAAGAGAAGTCTCATTTTAAGCAGTTCCTGGGCATCGCTGAGCCTGTCTCCTCAAGTGCAAAATGAGACTAGCCAGTGTCCTTCCTCACAGTTTCCAAGAGCATTATGGGCCCTGTTGTGTGTGGGGACCACTCATCATAAAATTATTTCCTTGCTACTTGATTGCTATAATTTGCTTGCTACTTCATTTGCTATAATTTTGCTACTGTTATGAATCACAACATAAATGTTTGATATGCGATCCTGTGGGGGTTGCGACCCATAGGTTGAGAACCGCTGGTCTAGGCGCTACTGGGAATACCCAGTTAAGGTGATTTGCCCAGCAGACCACCCTGGAAAGGTCTGTAAGCCACAGACTGTTGCTCCTGGACAGTCACCCCACCCAGCCCCCCTTCCTTCCCTGCCTAGGGTTGCGGGAGAATCCCCTTAAACTCTGTTTCTGTCATCTCTCCCGTGCTGCTTAGGGGCACGTTCTGTTTCTGCACCTGGCGTCCAAATCAAGCCCCCACCCTTGGCTCTATACACCTCCTGCTACCCCTGCCCTCTCTCACCCTTTCTCCTTCCCACTTTTACTCCCCCTCCAACACCTTCATCCCTAACACATGACATACTTTATATACTTGTCTTTTAAGTCTGCTGCCTCTAAAAGGTCAGCTCTGCAGGAGAATTATGCGCAAGCAGTAGAATGGCGGATCTCCTTTACTGTGTGCTCCGTTCATTCCGCAGTGCTGGGGCTGGAACCCAGGGCCTGGCACATGCTGTACAAGGTGCTCTACCACGCACCTCCGCCCCCAGCCCTCCTCCAAATTCTCCAAACAGCCTGGCGAAAAGTAGATGCTTACCAAGCAGCTAAAGGAATGGTTGCCGCCTCTCCACCCCTCTGCTGTCCGATTCAGGCCAGGTGTTTTCAGTCCGGGGCCAGCATCTCCCACGGCAGCAACCTCCTGGCTCTTACAGGAAGGCTTCTGGGATTCCATCAGCCATAGCCCAGTCTCCTTTCTCTAACATCATCACTAGGCCAATGGCACCCAGCCCCATCCTCTTCCTCTTCTTCAGTCTCAGGAAAAATCCCAGAGGTACAAGGTCAGCCACGTGGACCAGTCCATTCATAGGAGGAGGTCAGGGTTCTTGTTTCCCACCAGCTTGGTCTAAGGGCAAGAGATGAGGACCGTGTATTTTTTCTACCCAGAGAGGCATTTTGCTTGAGTTCAATTTCAGCCATCCTATGGCAGGGCATTGTGGGAGTGAAGTAGGAGATGAAGATGGTCTTCTAGGCCCCAGGAATGCTGGGTTCTGACCCAGACACCTGCAGCCAAGGCTCCATCCTGGGGGCTTTAGGAAGGCCAAAGGTTTCCAGTACCTTGAAGTCCTTCCAGAGACTGCATTAGCACCGTGGCCACGGAGAAGGCTGAGGTTCCTCCTGTGCATAAGAGGGAAGGAGAAAAGATCGAATTCTCTCTGCCACATGAACTCCTAAACCGAGGAGGTAAATGAGTGAAAACCAGACAGCCGGAAAGTGATGAGGAGTTAGGAGACAGCTGTGGCCCCTCTGGACACAGCAGCAGAAACGGGGAAGCTGGGGAGAGGCGTCTGAACCTGGCTTGCTGTGAAGCTCCGGGGAAGCATCCTTCAGCGATGCTAGAGAGGGAGGTCCCGGGGACTCAGGGTCACGCTGTCTTCTTCCTCTGTTCCCTGGCATTCCAGGCCTTTTGGTGGAAGAAGCAGACTATGGTCTGTGAACTAGAATGGCTACCCTCCCTCTGCTTCAAAGATTAGATAAAATGTGTAAAATATACCTAACTGGCACACAATGTTATTCAGTAACGGCAGGACCTTCCCCCAGTCCCATGCAACTCCCACAAGCCTCATGGTCACTTCTCACACATGGTTGGACCCCACAGAACTCCTCCTGGCCTCAGGCTCTGTGGGAGAGAAAGTCTACAGGAACTTGAGAGCTCCTCACTCTGTCTAGTGTCTGGGGAAGCGGGGAAAGCAGGGGCGTTTAGAGGGGTGTTGGGGTACATGCCTTGTTCTAGCGCCTGTTCACCTGCTGTCCTTCTTCCCAATTTGGTCTAGCCCTCCATGGACACTCCTGCATGCTCTGCTTTCCCTGGACTGTCCTTCCAACATTCCAGAATGCAGCCTAGGAGCCCAACTGACTGACTCCTTCCAGCCTGGGTTTCCCAATTACAAGCTGTGTGACCTTGGGCAAGCTTCTCAGTCTCCCTAGGTCCCTGCTTCCCTGGCTTTCATCTCTGTCCCCCAGCCCCCGCCCTCCCACCCCACCCCCGCCTTCACCATTCCCTGGAAACCCAGGTGTGCAGATTTTGTCTCATCAAACAGCCAGTAAGTTCCAGAAAGGTCTAGGTAGCCCATTCATTAAACTATTCTGTGTGAAATCTCATGGCTCACCCCAAAGCTACAAAAGCCAAACCAGAGTTCAGTAAAGCAGGCTCGTTGCCCAAGGCCACTGGGCCTCTGTGCCTTGAGGCCTCTCTGCCTGTCTTGCTTTAATTGTGCTCAGATTTCTGGGCTCTGAGGTGGCCCAACCAGATTCTGGCCTGGTAGTGCCCCAGGGTGATTAGGAAAGAGGTAAAAGAACGTTTAAAACTCTCTCTCAGGTCCCTCAACAGAGGCCTAATTGCAAGGCCCAGCTGCCATTAGCCGGGCTGTGAAATGGTTTCCAGTTGACTAGGAAATGGTGGTAGGGTTGTCTGTGTTGAGTGGAGGTGAAAGAGTGAAGGAAGAACAGCCTGCTCCAGCGGGGCGTTGATGCTCTGGGCCGGGAAACCTGCATCTAACAGACATGTGCACACGCATTTGCTGGGGTGGGCACCTGTCTTCTCCAGCAGGCTACACTAGACACTGTTAACTGGTCCCCTCCAACGTGTGGCTTGGCAAGCAGGAGAGAGCTATTTCCTTTTACTCAAAACCTTTCTCTCTTTTTTCACTCTTTTACCGCGTGCGTATATTATTACTGTTTTTAAACGTCAACAGATGTTATCGGACTCATGCCGCTCTTTGTCTGTAGTCAGAAAGGAAGCGGGTACTGGTACTGGGAGCTGGTGAGGAGGGGGTGTGGTTTCGTCAGATCTTGCTCTTGAAGATGGGGACTTCCTGGGGGCCAGAGGCTGGAGACCTTGGAAGGGGTTTGAAGGAGCTGGCACTCTGGGGAACAGTCCCACCTAGCTGTTGTGCCTTGGTCCTCACTGGGGTGGTCTCTGAGGGACCTAACACAGGTTTTAGGCTCTGGGGCCATCTCCCCTAAGTGAGCTGGATCTCTAGGAGTTTTGATTCCTTTGCTATGGGGCAAGAGCCAGGCTCCCTTCTTCTGCCTCAGATCTGCCCCTGGTCTGAGCCCTGCCCATTGTCTGTGCTTCCTGAGCCCTTGGCCCAGTCGTGCCCAAGGACAGTGGCCAGGTGCCCGATGCCAAGTCCTGTCCTCATAGGAACCTGCCTACATCTCTGTGGCAGATGTTAAGGTCCTTCCACCAGCAAGCTGGGGAGAGCCTGGGGAGCTGAGCCCTTTTCTCTCCTCCGATCTTTCAGTGATTTGTTTGGTTTTGTGTTTTGGGGACAGGATCACACTCTTGTAGCTTGCAAGTCCAGGCTGGCTTCATACTCATTTAGATCCTCCTGCCTCAACCTTCTGAGTGTGTGGAAGATTACAGCCTTCAGCTGCCGCACTCAATTCTCTCCTCAGTTCTGTTTGCCTACACCCCCAGTTGGCAGTCACTGCTGGGCTAGCGTGGTGAAGCAGCCTCTAGGCTCTGGTGTCCGTGGCTGTGGCTGACAACTGTGCCAAGGCACTGCTCTCGTCCCACGTGGACAGACTGCCAACCTCCATGCCACTTCATAAGCTGAGCGTCTGAGGCCCAGGTCAGGAAAGTGACCATCAAGCTGAAGACGAGCTGAGAATGGCACAGGCCTGAGACCTAGAGCGGTCAGCTTCCAGAGAGTTCCAGGAAGGAATGACTCGAGTAACATTAAATGTAGCTCTGGAATCGTCAACTCAGAAATGAAGCACCGGGGCTGGAGGTGTAGCTCGGTCAGTGAGTAGTGCTCCGTGAGTCGACAGGACCCAAAGCCCTGGGTTCCATCCCCAGTGTGACATACTTGATGTGGTGGTGTGCACATCTGTAATTCCAACACTCCTTGGGGTCCATCCCCAGAGCCACATACATGGTGTGGTATGTGCACACCTGTAATTCCCACACTCCTCAGGTTCCGTCCCCAGCACCACATATATGGTGTGGTGGTATGCACACCTGTATTTCCAGCACTCCGAAGGAGCAGGTAGGAGGATGAAAAGTTTAAGGTTATTCTTGGCTACACAGTGTGTTGTACAAGGCCAGTGTGGGCCACATGAGATCCTGGGTCAAAAAATAAATAAATCACTCAATAACAGCAGGGCTGGGATATATGTAGGGTAATATAGCAGGGCTGGGGTACTGTGGGGTAAACCAGCAGGGCTAGAGAGGGGTGAAATAGCAGGGCTGGGGTGTTGCAGGGTAAACCAGAAGGTTTGGGGTGTTGGGGTGTAGCGCAATGGGACTGGGATATGTGTGGGGTATAACCTCAGTATAAAGTGCTTATCTCCAGTGCCTTGGGTTCCAACCCCAGCACCACAAATATTAAGAATAATAAGGTGCTGGGAAGATAGCTCAGCAATTAAGAGGGTATACAGGTAGCTCTTGCAAAGGACGTGAGTTCAAGTCCCGGGACCCATGTCAGGAGCCTAGCAACACTTACAACTCCAGCTCCAGGTGAGCTGATGCCCTCTTCTGGCCTCCTCAGACACTTGCATTCACGTGCACAGACACACACTCAACATAGACACTCATCCATCTATCCATCCACCCATCCATCCACCCATCTCATCTATCTATCTATCTATCTATCTATCTATCTATCTATCTATCTATTTTTGAGACAGGGATTTTACTATGTAGCTCTGACTGGCCTGAAACTTCGCACGTAGACCAGGCTGGCCTTGAACTCAAAGAGATCTGCATGCCTCTGCCTCATGTTAAAGACATGAAACACAGTATCTAGCTACATACACATTTTTTTTTAAGGATTAAAAAAAAAAAAGACACCATGGCAGACACTCCACACCTAATAGAATGGCCCAAATCCAGACCACAGTCACATCAAAGGCTGGCCAGGATATAAAGAAATTCTCATCCTTTGCTAATAGGAACACAAGGCGGATAACTACTTTGGGAGGTAATTTGTCAATTTCTTATACAAGAAAACATGTTCTTGTGGCCCTCTTTGGCATTCTCAAATGGATGGAGAATATACCCATTACCAAACTTTACACATATGCTTAGTTTTTGTTTGTTTGTTTGTAATTTTGTTTTTTGGTTCTTTTTTTTTTTGGCAAATAACTTTTTTGTCAAACTTAGAAACAGCCAAAATGTTCTCCAAGACTTCAAATTCACCGCAGTACATCCATACAATGAACTCTTATTCAGCCATAACTTTGAAAGGACATGAAGTTTTATGCATATTTTTATATTGTTTTATTATTTTATGTGCATGAGTGTTTTGCTTGCACGTCTATAAATATACCACAGGTGCACTTGTTGCCTTCGTAGTTCAGAAGAGAGTGTTGGGTCTCTTGGTACTGGAGTTATAGATGCTTGTGAGCTGCCCTGTGTGTGCTGGGACTAGAACCTGGGTCCTCTGCAGGAGCAACAATTGCCCTCAGCCACTGAGTCACCTCTCCAGCCTCAGCTTCCTGTATATTAACAAGTAAAAGAAGTGGGTTGAAAAAGGCTGCTCACAGTACTGGCTGGAGAGCTTTCTGGAAAAGGACAGTGGAGACCATCAAATATCAGCTGTTGCCTGAGGGCAGGGCCAGGGCCAAGTCAGTGAGGTCAGAGGGTTGTTAGGGCAGGAAACTATCTGTATGGTGGTCCTATAATGACTTCAGAATACACCACATTAACAGTGAGCCCTAATATAAGTTATGAACTGTAGGTGAGAGTGTGTCAATGTGGCCTTATCTGCTGCAACCTGTGGACCACTCTGCAGTGATGCTGATCGCTCAGGAAGCCCTGGGGAATGTGGCATCTCTGCTCTTTTTGCTATTTCTCCAGAACAGAAGAGTCTGGAAAACCCATCTATTTAAATAATAATAACAACACACCGGAATCCCAACACTTGGAAGGTGGAGGCCAGAAGAAAGTTGAAGATGGTCTTCAGCTACACAGTGAGCTCAAGGCCAGCCTGTGCTAGAGAACCAGTCAATGATAATCATGGCTCAGGAGTAGGAGTCCCTCTGGATTTTCTCCTTTAGGGCCCTATCTGGTCTCTGCCACCAGGGAATTGGGGTGGGAATGGCCACTGGGGGAGAATTAAGGAAGTGAGAGAGACTCTGGTGGGCTCCCAGCACTAAGGCAGGAGAGCAGGGCCCATCTTTTTCCCTCCTGTCTCCCACAGTTTCCTGGAGGAGGCTCAAAGATCCCCAGCCGTTGGCCCTCTTCTCCTCAGCTTCCTGTTTGGGTTCCAGAGAGACGGTTAGGCCGTTTCTGCAGCTGAACAGAGCCAGTTGGCTTGATGGTGGTGGTGGGGGCGCTCGGGAGGGAGTGGATTGGGGGGCTGCTAGCGTGACAAGCATGGAAACAAACCCCACGAGTTCTGAACCCCTCAGCCCTGCAGCCTTCGACTGGTCGGTTGGTTGGCACCTGGCTCCCTGAGGGATGTATCTAAGCTAGGCAACTGAGGCCTGGGACATCACCTCCCTCTGTGGGCAGACTTTCCTGCTGGCCACTTATCTAATCTAGCCCCAGCTTGGACTGCAGTGGGCTCTCTGTGCCACCCCCCCCCCATCCCTCACCATTTACCTCAGCCTTGATGTACCCTCCCATCCACAGACTGGATTCCAACTCCAGGCCTTATGACAGGCTCCAGCAGTAGACAGCACTACCTACCCTGAAGGAGTCTTGAGTTAAGGTTGGAGGCAGAGTCTTGGTGCCAAGTACCTATTCAGAGAGCAGAGAGGGGCACTCAGTGTCAGACAGAAATGTCCTAGAGTCAGAATTTCGAGGGTG
>NC_022029.1:32126602-32154093 GCF_000317375.1 Microtus ochrogaster
CATCCCCAGAGAGTAGTCCAGCAGGCCAAGGCCTCCCTCTGTTCCCTGGGATCTATGGGATCAGAGCCCCTGCAGGCCTGGATTCCCTTGCCAGCCTGCAGTCAGCTTCTACAGTCAAGTGTTAGTGGAGAGAGGCTGAAGTAATTGTCCAGGCTGTAGGGGAGGGGAGCACACAGACCATTGACATGATCCCTGGAGACAGCACTCAACCTGGAGCCATGGAAGATGGGGCAGACGGGCATCTTGCAAGATGGAAAGCTATCTTCTCTTCAGTGAGTGTGGAAGAGAGACGCTTCACTTGGGATTACACAAAGGGAGAGGTGCTTTGAGATTAGCATGCTGCAGGTGAGAGTTGGGGTACAGAGGGGCCCAGCTTCTGCTTGTTTGGCCCCAGAGTTAGCTACATGTAGTCTTTCTGGCAAAGGTCCTAAAGCGAGTGAAACTGAGACACAAAATGTGCTTGCCCTTGCTTCTCACAGCGGCCCTGCTTGCCCTGTGGTGAAGACCTTCCTGGCCAGCACTTGGCCTCTTGTTCTGGGCATCCTGGCAGCAGAACCCCTGTCTCCTAAGAAAGCCTGCTTCTCTTCTCCACACCTCTGGCAGTTCTGTGCCTTTGTCCCAAGTGACATAAACCTGGGCCTGTGATGTGCAGGAGGTGGGGGGTGGGGGTGGGAGGTTCTCTGCCACCTGCTGTCAGACTGGCCACCCAGGGCCACATTTCCTGAACGCACCTATGAAGACACCACAGGGGAGGTGTGGCTGAGGAGGAATTCTTGGAGAGAGGATGTGGACTAAATAGAGAACTAAATAGAAAATTAGAAGACACCTTTAATCTCAGCACTCAGGAAACAGAGGCAGGCAGATCTCTGAGAGTTCAAGGCCAGCTTGACCCAGGCTGGTCTACAGAGCGATTACTGGGGCAGCCAGGGCTACAGAATAAGACCCTATCTCAAAATACATAGAAAGAAAGTCAGGAATAAATCTAGCAAGAAATTTATATATATATATATAAAAAAACCCTGTGTAGAAAACAAAAAAAAAATCAACTAAAGAGTTTGAATAAAGATCTATAAAGTAACAGGGGCTTCGCGCACAGGTTTTCAATTTCAGAAGGGGGTGGGGTGTAGCTCAGTGGTAGATCACGTGCTTACCACGTGCAAGGCTGTGGTTTCAGGCTCAGCATCGCAGTAAAGAAACCTTTTAGAATGGCCTCAACCGAGCATTTAACCAACCACTGTGCTTGTCTTATCCTGGGACCCCGTGAGCCTGCACAGGCAGTGTGTCCATGAAGCTGGTCTTGCTGAGGGACAAGGTTCCTACAATGGGGATCTTACTGAAGGAAAAAAAAAAAAGAAGGCAGGAGCAAGGACCCAAGGGACAGGGAAGAGCTGGCCCTGCCAGAATATCCAAACCAGAGACGGATAAGGCCGATTGCTCAGGTGAGGCCAAGCCTAGGATGCTCGGATTTGAGCTTGCAGTACACATGGAATATTCCTGAGCTACAGGGAAGAGAGGCTGGGCCAGGGTGGTACCTGTTTTCTGGCCTGAGAGGGCCTGATTCCCACTTACTAGAGAGGAAACCAAGGCCCAGAAGGGAGGAGTGTGGCCCAGGTTACCCAGTGAGGAGTACATGGCCAGGTCAGAGCTCTGCTTGCCTAGACTCTTATCGTCATTTCTACAGAGAGTAAGCTGAGACTCCATACCTCAGATGGCAGCTAGCACGGGCCCTCCAGTGTCTCCGTTGACCTCATGAGCTCCAGACCGTGGCCTTCTAGGCCCTGGGTCCTTTCTCCTCTGGCTCTGCTATCACCCTCATTTTTACTTCCTGTTCTTGGCCCCCTAGAGCTGGACCTCACCATGCTCTGACCTTTGAAAACTCCATGCCTGCTACTTCTAGTCTGGCCAGGCAGTAGCCTGTAACCAAATGAATGACCAGAACAGGGATCCTTGTCATCAGACGGCAGCCAAGGCCCAAGGTTCCTCCGACCCAGGCTAAACGCTGCTGTTTCTCCCTCATTCCCCACTGACCCACTGAACCAATGTCCTGTTCCTTTTGTTCCTGCATCATCTCAGGCCCGGATCCTGTCATGGGGCCAATGCCTTCATGTCCCCGGGACTCACTAATCTGTTACTTCTTTTAGGGAAATGGGGAACTTTCAATGAAGCCTGTGAGTGTAAATGTACACAAAGTCTGTTTGAACATCTCTGATAAAACAACCGCCACTGCCAGGCAGTGGTGGTGCATGACTTTGATCCCAGCACTTGCGAGGGAGAAGTAGGAGGATCTCTGTGAGTTCGAGGCCAACCTGGTCTACAAAGTGAGTTCCAGCCAGGACTGTTAAACAGAGAAACTCTGTCTCAAAAAAAAACCAAAAAACCGAAAACAAACAAAACAAAAAAGAAAACCCAAAAACACCCCCCCCCCCAAAAAAAAAAACCCATGGAAACCCTCAGGTATTGTGAACCTCACTACTTGACCTTAGCCACCTGGACTTGTGACTTGGTAGAAGTGAGTGGGGAGGAGGTAAGTGAGTGAGGTGGAGGTAGGGTAGGAACCCCGTTTATAGCGGACACATATTTCCTGAGCTCTGGGAAACCTTGGGGTCACTGCCAAGGGTAAGGTAGGTAGGCTGCTGGAGACAGAAGTCCAGGGACTCGCTGTTTTACCTTCCTTACCTCTAGCAGCAGGACTTCTGAGGCCCTAGCCTGGGGGGAGTTCTGTTCCCCCAGACAATGGCTTTGTTGCTGCCCCTAGAGGCAGCTTTCATTGAATCTCTATCATTCTAATAAAACTCAAGATTCAAAGGCTAGTTGAAAACCTGTAAGCTCAGAGTAAGAATAGCAACTGGCTAACTTTCTCTCTTAGTTGGCCTCTCCAGAAGCCTCTCTCCTTCCACACCACCCCAACTAAAAACCCACACTAAACCTGGTGGTGGTGGTGCATGCCTTTAATCCCAGGACTCAGGAGGCAGAGGCAGGCGGATCTCTGTGAGTTTGAGACCAGGCCTGGTCTACAGAGCGAGTTCCAGGACAGGTTCCAGTGCTACACAGAGAAATCTTGTCTCAAAAAAAAAAAAACCCCAAATAATAATAATAATAATACCACCACACTTAGCTCCTCCCCGCTACTTCCTGTCAACTAGTTGATAACTCTGCCTCTCTGAACCCATGTTAATTTTATTTAATAAATGCAAATGCAGCCTATCTTTACAGTTTAAATATCTTTGCCTAGTTAAACAAGTACTTCACAACATATATTCCTCTCCCGGAGCAGAGAGGAGCAACTGGAAGCTGCAAAGATAAACTGGGAGTAGAGTTGGGGTGTCTGAGACAAAAGACCGTGACCCCAAAAGGAGGGCTCATCTGTGCTAACTGGAAACCTCTCTTCAATTCCATCACTGCTTAGAGTGACTCAGGGGTAGGGTTGGGGGCCACTGAGGCATTCCCCACTGCATTGTTGGTCCTGGGCTGCCGTGCTCTTCTTGTAGGAAGGAGACCAAAGGTTCTTTTTGTTTGTTTTTGTTTTGTTTTTCAAAACAGGGTTACCCTGTAGTCCTGGAACTTGCTGTAGACCAGTCAGGCCTCAAACTCAATCCACCTGTCTCTGCCTCCCGAGTGCTGAGATTAAAGGTGTGTGCCACCACTGCCCGGCTCAAAGGTCCTTTTAAAGATGTGTTCTTTTCATTGTTGATTGTGTGCACTGGTGCGTGTGTGTACGTGCCTGCATGCGTTCATGCCTGCGTGAGTGTGCATCTCCACAGAGGCCAGAGGTGTTGTGTAACCTCATCTCCGCAGAGCTACAGGCAGCTGTGAGCCTACCTGAGCATGAGGGCTGGAAACCGAACTCAGATCCTCTGGAATAGTAGGGCCCCTTAACTGCTGAGCCTCTTAACCCACTGAGTCCCAGGGTCCTTTCAGAAGCTTCTCTGAGGAGTTAATGAAGGGTCTGAAAGTCACAAACCTTTCTGCCAAGGAAGTTGGGACCTCCATCTGCAGTCCCCGGGTCTCCACATGGCCTCTCCTGGAATCACATGCTTGGCACTGAGGCCAGGAGCACAACTTCTGAAGAGCTGGTATCTTCCACACAGGGGTGGTCTAGGAAATGAGGGCCTGGGAATAGTCAAGTCTGGTTGTAGCAGCTGTAAGAGAAACAGGTCCTCCATATTTGAAATGTCCTACAGATTTCTAGTCTGACAAACCAGCTTCTGCCCCTTACTGGCTGGACCTGCCTCCGTCACCCCAGCTTTGAACGTCAATAACTAGGTTTGTAGCATAGGGCAATTCACCAAGATGTTGGGGCAGGTGGTTGAGACTGTGTGGTTCCTTTTGGGTTCCCCAGGGAGCAGAAGTAAGAGCTAATCTGTGATATTAGGACTTGAATAAGAAGGCAGTTTTCTAGAAAAAGACTGAGTGCACCCCCTCTCCTGCAGTTCCTGCTGCCAGGAAGCTGAGCCATGGACTGGCCTCAGGTTCAGGGGTTTTTGCTCCTAACTGTGGAGGGTCCCAGGACCACACAGTTGAACTTCAGAGGACCATTCTAACAGATGTGGCTTCCTGGAGCTGAGCAGCCCTGAGTCTCTCAGGCCTGAAAACCTGGAGAAGGAGACCTACAGCACTGATCTGAACTGATCTGAGCTAGCCCTGAGCTGATCTGAAAGGCTTCCTGGAGGCGGCCACTCAGGTCCTAACTTCCAGAAGAAAAGTCAAGAAGGGCTTTTCTGCGATTCTTCAGTGAAATACAAGTCCAGTTGCTAAACGCTGGGGTTGCTGAGGCCTGGGAAGTGAAGCGTCCTTGAGATCAGAGGGGTCAAGAGGAGATAAAGAATGCTGATAAGCAAGGTCCCAGACACAGGAATTTAAGCCCCTAGTCATCCCCTCCCAGGAACAAGTAGCAGCTGGTGCTTCTTCCAGAAAGCCTACTAGAAGTGCCTGTGGTGTTACTATGGAGCTGTAGGGTGTAAACAGGGTGCAGAGAGAGAGCATGGGATGGCCAGGGACCAAAGGCAAGTCCAGGGCCCCAGATGGAGGAGGTGGCCAGGCACAGGGGCTTAGAGGCCCAGTGCGGGGCTGGCCCACAGCTGGGGCAGGTATTTTTAGGTAGGCTCAGGTACAGACTGAGACATTACGCCACAGACCGACAGGTGGTTAATGTTTAATCCCCTCTTTAATCATTAACTCTCTGGCTGGCTGGGGAGGACAGGGCTGTTGTCAAATCAGTAACCACAGGCCAGGGGAACAATGTCCACAGATTTCTTTGCCCCTCCTGGCTAGGCTGGGGGTGTTGGCTGGGTGGGAGGCACCCATGGTCCTAGGGTTCCTGGTGTGGCTCTTTCTGTGGTGATTAAGGGTTTGGAGACAGTAGGAGTCCCCTGGAGACCCTGGATCTTCTAACCCAGGGGCTCTTGCGGTGGCCAGTGACCGGGAGTGATATCCATTCAGGCATGAGGGTTCCAAAGCAGCTATCTCCTTCCAGGCCCTGAGACTTCGGGCAAGTCACACAGCCTCCCCGGCCTCAGTTCCTTCATCTTCACAGTGAGGAAATGTATTCGTAGCTTGAAGGATTGTCAGGAGATTTGAATGAGATGCGAGTGTATAAGGAAGTACTTTCTAGACGGGAGACTGAGATAGCAAGCTGCTTAGAGACAGTATCAGCTCTGAAAGGGCAGTCACTGTGAAAGGCGCAGAGCTGAAAGCAGATCCGTGAGGGCAGAGTCATAAAAGGCGCAAGGATGAAAGAAGAAAGATAGCGATGTTATTTCCATTCAGATGGTGGCCTGCTCTGTGGAGCTAATTTTAATTCGGGTAATCAAATGGTTATTAACAAGTCTGTTTGCTCAGGTCCCAAACTGGGCTGCAGGGTTAATGTGAAGGTTAAAAAAAAAAAAAACAGCTAACCTTTCCCGCCCTGGGGGGTGGGGTGGGAGGAGCAAAGGTGACCAGGTTTCCAAGCCTGAACCTGAACAAGAGAGGCAGTGTTTGTAAGGACGGTCAACAGGTCAGGACCATAGGGTCAGCAGGGTGGGGACGTGGGGAGGTGGACAGTGTAGGCTGAGGGTCAGAGCCCAATCAGTGAAGAGAGAGAGGGTCCTGGGAGATGAGTGGGAATTATATACCTCCTGATAGGTGCTGGGACACACAGAGTCCCCAGACACACACTGTTGCAATCAGCTAGTCCCCATGCAGGTACACACAGTAGTGGGCACAGGACGCAGCAGCACAGCTAGGACTGTGTAATTCCCGAGCCTGATAGGGGTTGCAGGGAGGTGCTTAGCGTGGGCGCTGGGACTCAGAACACTCCTAGATGGGAAAGGATGAGCCAAGCCTTGGAAGGGAGGCAGATGGGGCTCCTTGGAGGAGGTGGGTATAAAACTGGTCTTTAAGAAGGGGGGGTGGGCTCTGGCAGTTCCTGTAGCTTCCCAGACCTTAAGCCCTCAGCCCTGTTCTGGCCACACCCCAAGCTCAGTTCTGGCCCAGATTTACAGAGGCAAAAAGAAGCCAGAGACACCTAAGAAATCAGGCTAAGGATCAAAAGAAACAGAATTCTGCCCTTCCCTGTGCCCCTCCTAGCAAGGCTCTGCAGGGTGTGTGTGGGGGGGAGTGGGGTGGGGAGGGCTACTTGGAGCTATCTGTGAAGCTTGTCTCAAGAAGGATCCTCTGCAGGAAGTCAGGCCTTATGTGGGCTCCCTGCTCAGAGGACTCTTGTCCAGTGTGGACAAGACAGGGAATAAGGAGCTGAAGAGATGGCTCAGCAGCTAAGAGCACTGACTGCTGACTGCTCTTCCAGAGGAACTGGGTTCAATTCCCAGCACCCACATGGCTGCTCACAACTATCTGCAACTCCATTTCCAAGGGACCAAACACCCACCATAGCAAAACATCAATGCTTATAAAATAAAATTAAATAAATTTAAAAAAAGACAGGGAATAAAAGGGCATAGTGACCCAGGGAGGGGCCCAAAGGGAATGGCAGATGCCACCAGGCAAGCTATTGCTATCTAAGAGTTCACACTGAACGCTGAGTCCAGAGCCTAAATCCTGCCTGCCCATTTCCAGCTGTAACCTTGGTCCTGACCCCTCTCTGCCTCTCTTCCTTTCTTTCTTTCTTTCTTTCTTTCTTTCTTTCTTTCTTTCTTTCTTCTTAAAAACACTTTTACTTATTTTACTATGTGTGTTCTGTCTGCATGGATGGACATGCACCATACATGTAGTTGGTGCCCATGTCAGAAGAGGTCCCCTGGAACTGGGGTTACAGATGGTTGTGAACCATCATGTGGGTGCTGGGAACCAGACCTGGTTTCTGCAAGAACAAGCGTTCATAAGCCCTGAACTATGTCTCCATTCCCGTGCCTTGCTAGAGCTGTGTAAGGGGACCAGGAATGACCTGCCTGCCATAAAGTACCAACTGCCTACGATAGCTGAGTTGTATTGATGAGACTTCCTGGAGGAGGAGCCATACACCCCCTTGGAGGGTTAGTAGGATCCCTTCAGCAAGGGAGAAGGGAAGTAACCCTTCCCTGAGGAGAGACAAGCAGAGGCAGGAAGAGACAACATAAGGCTAGGGACAGGGATGGTAAGGAGATCTCTGTGGTGAACGTGGCCGTCTGAGACAGCTAGACAGAAGAAGGGGTAAGAGGGACCCAAAGCTTTGGGCTCCAATGGAGATGGGCAGCTGGTCCAGGATCAGTAGGGTTTGCATTATGGGCTGCCAGGCTGGACCTGGAGCATAACCTCCACAAGGTTCCTCTGGCATGCCCCCTGAGGTCCCTTTTAGAGTCTACCTTCTATGCCTCTGGCCCGATGATCATAGGCCAGTCATTTCCCAGTCTCTGTCTTGTCATCCGCCATGTGGGCACAGAACCCTCACCGCAGTGGTGAACGGTGGCTATGGATTACAGTGGCTACTCTCTGAAGGATGCATGGCCCAGGGTCAAGTGGAGAGGTACAGGGTTGGGAGAGGAGCCAGGCCAAAGCTCATCTCCTTTCTTCCCTGGGCTTGGGTGAAAGGGGGGCCTCAGCTTATCTGTGTCCTGACAGAGCTGGAGTGGGTGAGGAGGGGGTGTTTCTCCAGCAGCCCAGATAGCATAAGGGCGATAAAGAGCACAGGCCACAGCCCTGCAAAGAGGCAGGGACAGCAAGCTGTGCAAAGCTGGAGTTGTTAACACTGTCACTTCCCTGATCCTTCCCCTAACTCCTTTGACCCCTCCAGGCTCCCTGGGTGCAACCCCAGCATTCCCATCCGAAGAGGCATTTAGTGGTGGCCTTTGGCCACTGTTTCAGGGAACCAATAGCAAAGGAGAGGGTCTGGAGCAATCACAAGGTAACTAACTCTCCAGGCTCTGCCTGGGGCTTTCCCACATTTCCTGGGAAATTCCGCAGGCCTTCTTGTCAGGTCTTAAAGCTGAAAGACCTTCATCCAGGAAACCCTCTTCATTTTGGGCATGCAGGGAGAGGTGGTCGCTTCTGGAGTGAACGGATGAATGTAGGGTGGGTGAAGAAGGAAGCAGATGATGGAGGTGGGACAGTAGATTGGGGAGGGGAGGGCTCAGTGGCATCCTGTACCTGCACTAGAGGGACAGGCTTACTTATGGAGGTGACCAATAGAGCTGGATTCCCTGCCAGAGGGCCTCTGTGCCCATGGAGGCTCAGATGGGCAGATTTGCCATAGTTGAGGGGGTCTGTTTCTGGCGTTCTGACAGAGACCTCTCTCCATTAGAGGCTCTGTGCACCCTGCTGTTGCTATTCTAGTTTGAGAGTGGCTGTATATCACACGTGTGAGCAGCTGAGCTGAGACAGCAGTTGCTCAAAATCACGGTCAGGGCACACCCCCACACTCAACCCTGCAAGCATGGTCCAGTCTCTGGACTCCTGGCCCCCAGCCCCTTTTCAATGGGCATCTCACCCTATGCAAAAACCCACAGGGAGACAGGCAAGGGCAGGGCTTGACTGGGGAGCAGACACCCTGAGGGAGAAGAGTTTGGGAGAGCTAGAGGGAAGAGAAAGTGGCAGTTCCTCAGACAGCTCCCGCAGGTCAGATGTGTTTGAGCTCTGGGACAGACACTTGTCCCTGGGCTTACAGAAGGACACTTCTAGACCGAGTGCAAAGTCTCCCCACTCCTCTCTCGGGACCCAGACTTGGTTGAGTGACCAAAGCCTGTTGATGAAGCTGCCTTTGGTACTGCTGTTAATGTCAGGGTCGCCCTGTGATCCCAGCAGAGCTGGTCCTTTTGTGCCTCCAGAAGCCCTGCCCGCCCCTCCACTACCCAGCCCCACTTCCCGCCTCACACCCTAAGGCTTTTGCCTGCCTCTTCTCTGTTATCTCCCTCTGCACGGGTCTGGTCCACCTCTGCTCACTTCTGAGTCATCGGTACCATTCAGTTGCTGTGCTTAGCCGATGTCGTGTCTGGAAGGCTAAGTGCTAGCATTTTGTTATAGATGCGATACCCCCCACCCCAACTCAACAGTGGCCATGAAGTTCCAGACAGTGGGGGAGGGAGGAGGAAAGCGGGGATGGGGGGTAGTAAGAGAGAAGACCGCCAAGGCGTTTTGAGTGGCCTCAACTCCTGTGTATGTCTAGCCTAGCCTTCTCTCCCTCTCTCCCGTTCCAGACCCTGCCACGAGGCCAAACTGTGTGAACAAATGGTGCTGTTGGGCCAGGGGCCAAGACGGAATCCCCTCAGACAGGCTGGCCAAAGGGTCTGTCCACCAACTTGCCAGGTCTGCAGGGAGTCTGGGGGAGGGACAGGCAGGGGCAGACCCAGCTCTGGAGGAGCAGTGGGCACTGAGGACAGGAGAGCCAGGCCTGCCTGGCCTTTGAAGGGCCAGCCTTCCTCAGGAGGACACTTTAAATCGCCCCCAATTAAACCATTGCCGGAAGCTTTTAACAACCCTATAGGCCTTTTAAGGACTGTCCTTTTGTTAGGTGGCCAAGCTGTTAAGCAGGGAGGGAGGGAGGGAGGGAGAGAGAGAGAGAGAGAGAGAGAGAGAGAGAGAGAGAGAATGAATATGTGCATCCTGCGGACAAGCCCTGGCCAGGGCCTCTCACTACCTCTCCTGGGCCCCAAGGCCAGTGGTCTCCAACCATGAAGCACCCTTCTACATTGCTTGTTTGGGAATCAAGGACTGGTGAGCCTGCTTGGATCTGGGGCAGCCCAGGCCTTCTCTGCATATTCCGATAGAGCATACTGCCCTGCTTCCAGAGGGCTCGGGCCTGGGAGATCTGCACTGCCACCCTTTCCAAGGGACCTCTGTGTCCCCGGAAGTGGCCTCTTTCCGGGACTTCCAGAAGTTGTCTTGGGACAGTAGGAGCTTCTGCTCTCCCTGTTCCCACATAGCCCGCACCCCACTTGAACCTGCTTTAGGGGCTTCAGGTAGAGTTCTCAGGTGGTTGTCTTCTGGAAGTTCTTAAAATTTAGGACTCAGCCCTTCCTTAGGAACAGGATTCCTTCTGACAAGCTGCCAGGGAAGGACTGGGGAGCCCTGTATCCTGCCATTCCTTCCTCAGCCTCCTTTCTTGCCCCAAAGCAAAACCAAGGGTAGATTTGATATTTGCTGAGTTAGACTGTGGGCCGTAGGTGCCTTTTAAAGTTACTGCAGCATGTGTACACTTTAAAACAAGAACGCCCGTCTGTAAACCGGAGTTGCTAGAGGACAGCAAACAGCAAGCTTCCGTTGGGTCGTCTGGTTTGACACTAGAATCCTCCATCACTGGTGTGCACATCTGCTCCCTCATTGTATCCTCAGGGAAGCCTGAAGGCCATTGGACAGGCCCCTCCACTGTACAGAAAAGAAACTGAAAGAAGCCTAGGCAGGTTTGTGGAACTGGCTTGAGTCTGCAGCAGGCTAGGAGGGATTCTCGGGAAGCTCCCTTCAAAGTCACCCTCCTCTCAGGTCACACAGAGCTGTCACAGACAGCGCAAGGGCACATTATGGCCCTCATGGCATGTGGGTTGGTGGTACGTTCTTCATTGCCTGGAGGGAGCTACTGGATGCTTTGAAGGAATTCCTCTTTTCCTGA
Organism: Microtus ochrogaster; assembly: GCF_000317375.1. Taxonomy (NCBI): domain Eukaryota; kingdom Metazoa; phylum Chordata; class Mammalia; order Rodentia; family Cricetidae; genus Microtus; species Microtus ochrogaster. The sequence continues at coordinate 32,137,617 of NC_022029.1, forward strand.
GGCAAATTTGAGCTTCTGTCTCTCGTGAGTGAGCTCACCAAATGGACCCTCCCAGCTCCTGGCCTGTACTGCTGGCTTCCTTTGCATCATTTACTATAGCCCCCTCCCACCCCTCATTCCTCCCCCCCCCCCAGGAGGTGTGAGATGACTCAGGACTTGTGTGGGATCCACTGCTAGTCAATGGAGAGGCCCAGACACCATTCTAATCTCTTGGGCTCTAAATTGGCCACTGTTGGGACTGGCAAGATGGCTCAGTAGTTAAGGGTACCTAGTGTTCTCACACGGTCTTAGGTCTCAAGATATGACCACATGGTACTTTGGCTCCAGAGGATCAGATCTCTCTGGCCCTCTCAGGCACACACAGGCGCGCGCACACACACACACACACACACACACACACACACACACACACACACACACACACACGGTATGGCAGTATATACCTTTAATCCCAGAACTGGAAAGGCAGTGGCCAGCAGATCTCTTTGAGTTTAAAAGCCAGCCTAATCTACATAGCAAGTTCCAGAACAGTCAGGGCTACAGAGTAAGACCTTATCTCAAAAATAAAGTTTAAAAATAGGTCTTGGAACAGAAGGGATGGCTCAGCAATTGAGAGCACTGGCTGTTTTTCATAGAGGACCTGGATTTGGTTCTCAACACCTACATGGTGGCTCACAACGGTCTGTAATTCTAGTTTCAGGGAATCTGGTGTTTTCTCTGGCTTCTTAAGATACCAGGCATGCATATGGTGGGTGCAGACATACATTCTGGAGAAACACCATAAAACCAAAATGTAGTAGATATAAATTAAACACCGAAGTGAGCTTTACTAACTTCCGTAGTACAGCACCATGAAGTGGCCAGCACAAAGTGGCTGAGAAGCCGGGCTGTCAGAATGACAAGTTAGGTGGGAACAGCCACTGGGCCACTGGGAATGGAGTCAGGCAATGGTGAGGGGACACAAACACCATGACGGGACCTGTACAAGGCCTGAGGGTAGATGTCTGAGGGACAGAACAGGTTGAGTAAGGCTGGGGATGGGGGCAGGAGAGCCTGCTGAAGCTGACAGAGCCACTTGGCGACGTCTATAGCGCCTTGTTGTTTTGTTCCCAAACGCAAGGCAAGGATTCTTCTCTTGATACTGATAAGGAAACAGATGGTTAGAGATAGGAGCTAACATGCCAGAAACTTCTAGTCCAGAGTATCAAGCCCAATTCAAACCTGCAACTCAAGCCCTAGAAATCAGCTATTTGCTTGATTCCACTAACGGTTCCCCTCCATTTCTTAGATGGTCCTAGGGATCGGACTCAGGGCCTTGGGCATGCGAGGCCAGTGCTCTCCTGTTGAGCTGTATCTCCAGCCCCCCAAATTAGCAATTTGGATCACCAATTCAGATGACCTCACCGTTGGGGGGTTGCAGCCCAGCTACCCTCCCCACCACCACATGATCCCCCACAGGCCCATCGTTTTGACATTTCAAAAGCTCTGGATGGAAACCCAAAGCCTCTTCAGCGATGGCCCAGGTGGGCAGCTTGCCAGCTGGATGCTGGCGCCTAGCTCACTAGAGGATTGCCCAACACAGCTTCCATGAGAAAAGGGGTTTAGGGGCTCTGGGCAGATCCTGCTGGGAACCATCAATGCTCTCACTCAAGGGTGCTGAGGGAAGGAGCTGGGCCTGCTGGGACCTGGGGGGAACCTCTTCATCCAACTCCCACAGCTGAATATCCCTTCTGATCCTGGCCTGGGGTCCTGGGTGTGTTTTATTTAACATAGGCCCCTGCCACACACCTTCTTATTCACATTAACAAAAGTTACATGCAGCTCTTAAAAAAAAAGTGTCATTAAAACTGGGGGCGGTGATGTCTACCCATGTCTACCTGTAAACCCAGCACACTAGGAGGTGGAATCAGGAGGATTAGGAAGTAAAGGCCATTGTCCGCATGAGACCTTGCCTCAAAAAAAAAAAAAAACAAAAAAAACCCCACATCCTTAAAGTCAAGGGTGCAGAGCTCAAGGCTTGATGTGAGCAATACACACATGCCTGCATGCACGCCATACATGCAAAAAAATTCCATGACTGACACAGGCTTTCATAAAGATGAAGTTATTGATTTGAAGTATACCTCTAAGAAACTTACTAGTCCAACATTTCATGGACTGGGAGCCAGGGGCTTGCTGACTTGCCCCGCCCCCATCTTTGAGAGGACTGAGTTTAGTTAGAAAGTGGCTGCTCCGAGGAAACCACCTTGCTCACGTCCCCTCTCTTCTCACGCGTGCGCTTGGGCTTGGTCCCTTGAGGGAACAAGTGGCTGTCGCCATGAAGTGGCCGCAGGCAGAGATAACTCAGTTGCTCTGGGGTCAGGCCCAGCTGTTGTAGTCCAGGACTGCACCCAGCCTACTCCTGGGCTGGTCTTTAAGAAAGAGCCTGGTCCTGAAAAGACCTGCTGTTTGGAGGAAAACAATGAGTCAGCCCTGGAAGGAGAGGGGTGTGAGTCACCCACGGAAGGGAAGGGGGCGTGGTTCTGGGACCCGGCAATCCAGCCTCCAGTTTTTCCCAAGCGGACTCTTCCCATCGCCCAATTTGTCCTGCCCTCCCTCTTCCCCCTCCCCCCAGCCCTTTCCTTTTTCTGTTATTTGGCTGTGATAGGAAAAGCATTGAAAAATAGAAAGTGCCCTAGACAGGAAAACACTCTTGAGAGCTGAAACCTGAAACCCAGTAGCCTGCGCCAACTCCCCAGTTGGAGGTGTACGGCTAGCCAGGAATCGTTCTGGGCCCCAGTCCCAGGCTCTGCTTAGGGTGGTGCCCGAAGCCCCTTTCGTGGAGGTGAGGACTTGAGGGGGGCAGTGGGTGACCACATGGATGAGGGAGAGAGGCAGATAATGGGAGGTTTGGACAGATTTCCTTTTTATATTTATTTTATTTTATATTTATTCATGTATTTATTTCTTATTACTTATTTGTTTGCTTGTTGCTGGTGGTGGAACCTAGGATCTCATGCATGCGAGGCAAGGGCCCTACCTCTGAAATATAGCCCTACTGCAGACTTAAAAACATTTCCATTGTCGCAGGGAGGTGGTGGCACATGCCTTTAATCCCAGCAGCCAGGAGGCAGGGGCAGGCAAACTCTGTGAGTTTGAGGCCAGCCTGTTCCACAGAGCAAGTTCCAGGACAGGTTCCAAAGCTGCACAGAGAAACCCTGTCTCAAAAAACAAAACAAGAACGACAATAAAACATTACCATTGTCAAGGCCCCATGCATTTTCATGCAGTCCCAGGATCTCCACGAGAGCCACAAGAGGGGACAGGACCATGACTTAGCACACAATTTACTAATGAGTCGTTGTGGGTACTCCTGGTGACTCCTATTAGACCCTAGCGGGTGTCACAAACACCCCAGTTCTCTATTTCTTTCCCACTGATCCAGAAAGAATCTGCTTTTGGTAAAAGGGCAGAGAGAATTGGCTAGAAGTTACAGACCAAATTCATTCATCAAAAGCTTACTGGGGTAGGCTGAGCCAGACTCCAGAGATGGGGCGGTTGGGAGGCTCAGGCTCCAGAGAGCCAGCTGTGAGAATAGATAACTACTCTACAATAGAGCATGGGCGAGCCTTATCTGCCCTGTGTGCAGGGAGGACGTTGAGGGGCCTGAGGGGTCGGGAGGTTTTCTAGAGGTCTTAGCCAGGCCTGGGCTACCTGGGAGGCCGAGGCAGGAGGATTCAAGACCAGCCTGGGAAATTTAGTGTGAACCTGTCTCAAAGTAAAGTCAGGCTCAGTGGGTAGTGAACACCTTTAATCCCAGGAAGAGGCAGATGGATCTCTGTGAGCTGGAGGCCAGCTTGGGCTATTGTAAGTCTAAGGCTAGGGCTGAAGAGGAGATTATCAGCTTTTGGGATGGTTTGCTGTGTATACGCACAGTTCTAGAGTCACAATTCTCAGGGAGGAGAAAAGAGAAAGGCGTAAGTCCCTACAGTGACCATTGGAACCGGGCCTTTGGGGAAGCAGCAATGTGCTGGGTAAACTTTCCCAACGCTTCTGCCTTCCAGCCACTGTGCTCATTCCAGATGCAGGGCAGGGGTTGAGATCCAAGAAAGGAACAGTTACGCTCTTCATCCCTTGGGCCAAGGAAGGAGCCAGAATTTTACCCGCTGAGCAATGGGAAGCCAGCAAAAACTTTGGAGGGAGGGCTCTGGTTCAGAGGAAGATGACCCTTAAATATTAAATGAGAACTGATGGCAATGTAGTCAGGCGATGGGGAGGCCACGGGAGAAATGTGCAGGAGCTCAGAAGACCCAGCCTTAGTTCTGCTCTGGCCTGGTCCCCAGAGAGCAGCCCCTCTTGGCCTCCCCCCACCATCTGCTACCAGTCAAGCTCAGACAGCATTCACTCAGCTGACATCAGTCCAGCCACACTAAGTGCCGGACTGGGATAAGAACAAGCCAGTCCCTGCCTGGGAGGCCGGAGGGAAGAGCAATTGCTCAACAGTAGCAACATCACAGGGCGGCTCTCCCTGGTCCAGCTTCTGCCTCTGTGTTCCCCTCTAGACTGCTCCCTCCACACCGCCAGGGCTCTCAGAGCCTGGGAGACACCTGACAGTTCTCAGAAGAGCAGGTGCAGGCCCAAGCGCATAATGCAGGACTCACCTAGTGTTTTCTGAGATTATTAACCCCAGTGGAGAATAACCGTTCTCCCAGCTCCCGACTCACAGAGAACCCAGACCACAGACAAATTGTTCAACTGAACCAAAGCTTTCGGCGTGTGCAAATGGCCTGAAAGCACAGGCTGACCCAGTGAACCTGTCGGGTGGAAACGCTGCCACTGTGGGTTTAGCAGTGGCGACACTGCTGGCCTTTAAGGCCTCAGCCCTGTGTCCTAAGGGGCAGAGATTATTTTGGCTACCCGTTGTCTTAGACAACCAATTATCACAAGCTATCTGGGACTAAAAGACACCAGTAGGAGAGATCTAGGTAAGATGGGGTATTTTACATTACCAGGATTCCCCCCCCCACCCATGGCTATTCTAGACTTTGTTGACAAGATCACCAAGGCAACATATAGGCAAGTCCAGGACAGGTAGATTGGGAGGTGATTCCCCTCTCCTGACTTCATTAAGTGTCGGTAGTTCAGGCGTGAGAAATGAGGTGGGGCCGGGTGCCCTGAGTGATAACTGGGGATTATTTGCAAAGCGGTTGCTTTCAGATCTTGGACTTGTATATTTCCGTTTCCTCCTGGCCCCTGGACATACAAAGTTGCCGGCTGTGTGTTTGTGTCCTCTCTTGGATATAAACTACGACTCAGTATGCAGGGGACACTGGAGCCCTGGGGTTGACTGTGGGTGCTGGATTAGCAGCCTCTGTCCCAGCGTGAGGTAGCACAGGTCGTGGGCAGCAGGAGTCCTTCCTTTTATTTCTGGCAAAGACTGCAGGAGGGGAGTTCCCCTTCTCTGTTTGTTTTGATTCTGTTGTTTTCTTAAAGACAGGAAGGAAAGCTCTCATCACTTTTTCGGTTCTGTGAACAATAAAGGCAGGCAGGAGGATGTTCCCCCGCCAAGCCCACACCTTCTCCTCTCCCCTCCCCACTGCGAGCCCCCCCCCATCAGGTCCTACTGATTAGAGGCTGCTTCACCTCTGAATTGCGTCGACTTCTCTTGAGTAAAAATGGGAGCCCTCAGATTCCCTTGAGAAGGTTCTCAAGGCTATAAATATATAAATAAATGAAAGCTCCGAACTTGGAAAGACAAAGGACTGCTCAGAACACGCAGAGGGTGGTCCAGAAGGGTCCCTCCTTTGCCTCCTTCCCTTAGGAGCAAAAACGTTTGGCTCAGGACACAGTCAGGGAAGCAAAATGGGGCTCCTCTTATCTTTCCGTACAAAGCTGGTTCCGTCCACAGCAGACTTGCAAATATTGGCCTGACCCTGTTTGACTTCTAAGCAGCTTGAGAAACAAGGAATGGCTGGCAGGTGAATCCAGGGGCTGCTTGGTTCCTGGAATTGTCCTTGCTCTGTTGGCAGACCAGCTGAGTTTCTCCCAGAACATCTCCTGGCTTCTTAGTCTCTGGCGCTCCAAGCCTCAACCCACTCCCACCAGACAGAGGCCTTCTCTTCCCCATCCCCCTTCTCTCTTGTATCCTCTTTTCTCTTCTACCTTTTTGAGAAGGGTCTTGCTATTTTGCCTGACTGGCCTTGAACTTTATATGTAGACTATAAAGTCCTCCTGCCTCAGCTTCTGCCAAGACCTTCCTCTTCTCCCCACTTCTGCTTCTCACTACCTAGCCTTGGCTATCCAGCCTGGGTTTAAGCTCCTGTGGCTCCTCCTACCAGGTACCACCGCAACGGGGGAGGGGGACTGCTTCCTGGGACTAAGGGACTGCCCTGACCTATCAAACAAGGAGCCCCAGGGGCTCTGGTTGTTCCTACTGTTCACATTTTACTCTGAAACTTGGCCCAAATGTTACCTCAGCATCTTTGTCTGCAAAGTCGTCCCTGAACTCTTGAAATAAAAATGCTCTTTTACAGTGAGCATGGTTTACAGTCCTGGTCCCTCAGGTAGCCACTAGACTTGTAATCCTGACAGAGCAATGTTCACATGACTAAGTAAGTAACATATGTAGAGTATGGTTGGTTTATCTATTTATTTTTGAGACAGTGTCTCCTATAGAGCCCAGGCTAGCCTCAAACTTGCTATGTAGTTGAAGCTGGCTTTGAACTTTTTGTCCTGTCTCCACCTTCAGAGTGCTGGGATTTCAGGCATGCACCACCAAGCCTGGTTTATATGATACTGAGGATCAAACCCAGGGCTAGGCATCCTACTAACTGAGCTACATTCCCAGCCCTAGAGTGCATATTCTATTCAGTGACTTCTATGCCCGTTGAACATGTGGTATACCCTGTGTGGGAGACATTAGTTTATGGAAGATGTGGATACTTGAGAGGCTAACGGCTCCCAGGGACCCTGGAGCCTGGGGTATCACAGATACCCCAGATAGTTCTGGGATAAATGAGCTTTTATCAACCTTCCTAGAACACTAAGCCAGAAGTCAGTGGCCCAGATGTGAACACTCTGCGGTGCCTGGCAGGAATGAACACTGTGGGGGCTTTTCTCCAGCACTGTGCAGCTTTCTCAGCCATCTGCCCAGGCCTGAGAGCTTGTTCTACCACCAACCAGTTCTACCATGAGCATGGCCTGCCTCACTTTTCTGGGTCCTAGTATTTTTTATTTTTATTTTATTTGTTTTATTTGTGGAAACGAGATAAGGAATTCATGAGACAGTCAGTACTTAACAAATATGACATTTCAAAAGAAACCGAAGGGCTGAAGATACAGTTCTTCAGCCTTCGGGTGGAGTCTTGTGTTTGATTCCCAGCACCCAATAAAAGCAGGCATGGTGGTCCATGCCTATAATTCCAGTGCTTGGGAGATGGAGGCAGTAGGGTCAGAAGTTCAAGGTGATCATCAGCTATACTAGTGAGTTCCAGGACGGGAGGGGTGGCTCAGTGGTTAGGATCACTTGTTGCTCTTCCAGAGGACCAGGGTTTGGTTTCCCAGCACACACATGGTGGCTATCAACCATCCATACTTTAGCTCAGCAGATTCATCAACTTCTTCTGACCTCCATGGGCACTAGGGGCGCATGCCTTGCACATATAAATGTCCATGTAGGCAAAACACTCTATGCATAAGAGAAGTAAATAGCTAAAACTAAAAAAATAAAATAAAAAATAAATAAAAGTGAATGCCTGCACAACCTGGAATATGTGAGTTCCTGTCTCAAAGTAAGCAAACAAACCAACCCGTGGCGGCCCCAGCTTCACGTCTTGCTACTTGTTGTCCCTTCCAGAATGTGCTCCTGTGTCCTCTCTACCCTTCTGGGATCCCCACCTGGCCACCCCCCCAACCCCCACCCTCCCTTCCTTGCACACAGCTTGGCCCAGCAAATGTGCCTCTCCACATTGTCTCCTGGCCCTCTTCTCCTTCTGGCTTCCTGACCAGGTCCAGCCCCCATTCCTAGCCCAGACTCCTCCACCCTGCCAGGACCACAGCACCAGTTCCCAACCACATGAAGGAAGGCGTGCGGAAAAGCCATAAACCCAGGGGTTGAGTGGGATGTTTGTCAAAGGAGGACAGATCTGCAGCCAGGGACATGGAGGGAGCGTGCTGGGGCTTGGAGGAAGAGGCATTTCTGGGGAGAAGGGATGAACCTGGAGGAGCTGGCTCAGTGTGTGAGGGAAGGAGGCCCGTTAACACTTCTGCCCGAGCCGTGCTTCCTCTGCACCTCAGCCAGGCGCACACAGGCACGTCTGTCTGCCTCTCACTGCCACGCTGTGTTAGCAGCAGCCCCAGGTGGGAGGGTGTCGCCTGGGCACAAATGCCCTTTATGGATGGGCAGTACAGGGGAAGACAGCGCCTCCCTAGGTAAGACCACTCCCAGAATTCATAATTCAGACTTGACCCTGGAGTTACCACCTTCCGGGCAAAGTTGGCACCCAGGGATACTTGAACCTAGGGAGTGGCTGGCTTTGTTCCAAGGACCCCGGGTACCAGGGGTACCTTCTTCCCAGGAGAAGGCAGCCAGCCATATTTGGAAGGCTAGAGCACCCTGGGGAGAGCTCCCTCCAGAGTTCATGATGGAGGGTGACTCAGTTGTTGCCAGTCCCTGGGACTGAGGCGAAAGATGACCCTCTGAGGGGCACTGACAGATAGGAGGCCAGCACTGGAGAGGGAAAGAAGACAGACCCAATTTCTACCCCACACCTCTTGAGTGGAGCTCCCAGAAACAAAGTGATGCTGTAGTCTGGTCCCTTGTTACCCTGGGCCTTTATCTTTAGAGGGCTTCTTGTGTTCTCCCTCGGGCCAAGGGGTGAAAGAAATCACACAGACAGACACTGTCAGGCCCCCACTGAACTTCCTTAAACCCCTCTCTGGCTCCTCCAGGCCTGCTATGGGTTTTTAGAATTTCCATTTCATCTGTAGACGGGTTCAAGCTTGGGTTGGCTGCCTGTCAGTACCTCCTGGAGATAATCCAAGGACTTCAAGGGGGGTGTTGTAAGGACCTCAGGATATGAGATGAGCTTCCCTATCCACTGCAGTTCCCTGGGAAAGTGACATATCTTCCAACCTTAGCGAACGGATACTCTGGCCCTGCTGAGGGAAATGAATTGGAGGGCGTAATGGTGGGCTCATTCCAAGAACAGCCCGCTCACATCCTGTGTTATCAAAGGCCAAGGCAGGCTGTCCAGCTACAGACCCCCATCCCTGCTTCTCCAACCCCTTCCCTTCCCAGGGACACTCTACCATACATGGTAACCTCCTCCATACCACACGTAAGTGCTCAGATGTTCATGACGACACACCTGGGGCCCATATACACACGCCACTCACACAGCCCTCTTCAGTAGCAGAGCGCTTGATAAATGCCCAAAAGTGCCCCCAGAAGCTCCACCTCACCCACAACCTCCCAGACAGGCATGGCTCAGGCTCCTACTGTCTTAGCAAGCTCACAGGTCAGCTGCCTGCTGTGTCCCAAACTGCCTACCCACATATGCAGTCCCCACATCCAGGGCCCTTGCCAAGCTCCTCAGTATCCCCAGCCTGGATTGGGACATTTATGCTGCTGGCCTCTTATACATAAGTTTATGGATTTTAAAAGATGGGGTGTTTGGTTGAGAGAATGGAAATGTAGGGGTATCTGCAAGCAAAGCAGAGAGGAAGAGCAGGAAGGAAGAACAGTATGACTCATTTCCAGTTTTACAGTTCAGTTCCAGGGGGGAGGAAGGGCTTCTTTGTCAACACCATCAGGGCCTGGGAGTGGTGGAGGGGAACTGTCACTGGCGTGTTGGTTGGAGGAGCTAGGACCTTCTTGAGAGGCAGCGTTTGTGTGCACTTGGGTGGCGGGAGTGCCGTGAAATCAGCATTCTGAATCCCCAGTGTTTGTCTTACATCCTAGCCTGCAAAACTACCTGGGTGCTCTAACTGTCCCGCCCACGGCCGACCAGACACGGCCCCCTGGCACTTCTGTTTATCCTTATCACGTTTCCCCAGCCGCGAGCAGCTCAGCCACTGTTCCTTTCCATAGCTTCGTCACTGCTGCTCACCTGCTTCGCAGTCAGCCTTCCAGGCCTCTGCTCTAGTGTGTGGTACCCCACCCCAACTCTACAGAGTGCAGGCTCCTGTTCCTTCCTGCCTCCACTTACTCCTTATTCTCCAACCCACTGCTTTCTCTTGTTTTCTGACTAGTGAGCCAGTTAACCTGTGGGCTCCTAAAGGGTTTTGTTTGCTTTTTGTTTTTGTTTTTGCTTCTCTTCTTGTGCAGAAAGTCCCGAGAGCCTGGCAGCAGGAGAGTGAAACCAGGAAGGCCGGACAGGCTCTTCTTGTACTCTACTGTCTGGGAGCAGATCTCCTGGGCCAGTCTGCCCCCATTAGATCACAGAGGCTAAGGCAGTAAAGCTTGCTCACAGGCTACACCCCACCCCAGGGCCAGGGGAAGCCCAGCCACTGGCTTAGCCGCCAGGGTAGGGCTCTGTCTACACAGTACCTTGGGGTCAAGCCTGTACTAGCTTCCCTCACAAGCTCACTCCTGCCTACAGCAGCCTTGTGACTTTCGGGCTCTCATTAACCCCTTTAAACCCGAGGGAAACTGAGCGCAAATGGGTAAGCAGGAGACTCCGGTCTATATCCCTTCTTCTCACTGGCGCTCAGCCCCTCCCCTCATTGACAGTGTCTGCCCCCTCAGTTTGCCTGAGTCTTCCTGGTCCCTCTCCAACTTCCTGTTTGAACCTCTGCCTGTTTCTTTCTCCATCACCCCCTAACCCTTTGCTTGATGGCATCCAAGGTCCTCTCCTTCCTCACCCTGAGCAGAGAGCCAAACGAAGAATGCCCTGGCTGAGGCCATTCCAGTGTGCTGGCATTCCCAGGGAGCTGGGCTAAGCACACATTTGTGGAGTGGTGAGCCCTCTGTTTTCTTTGTCATTGTGCGTTTGTCTCTGTATGCTGTGCGTGTGTGCACGCATGATGCCAAGTTTGGAGGCTGGAAGACAAGCTTAGAGTTCATTCTCTCTACCTTTACCTAGGGCCCCAGTGTGAAACTCAGGTAGCCGGATTGACCTGAGCTTGATTGGCAGAGCAGACAATGACAGTGAATTTTAGCCTCCCTCGTGCTGGGGTCACAGGTGAGCACCATCCTTCCTGGCTTACTCGGTGCTGAGACTGAACACAAGGCTTTGTTTAGTTACATAAGCTCTCTCTCAGCCCGGCTACGTTCCCAGCCCCGTGGAAGGCTTTTTTTAGACTTGGAATCCTAGACTAGACAGAGCTCTGTCCTTGGTGACAACAGGGGCTGCTCTCTCAAGTGCCACTCCTAGTTTGTCTGTACCTCTCTCTGGTGTGCTCCACTCCTCACCCCACCCCCAGACATAGCCATTGACTCCCTTAGAGCCTGCAAAATCCCCATTACAGATGAAGATGGAAAAATCAGGTAGAATACCTAAGGAATACACACCACATGTATACTCTCCCTGTGACAAACTCAGGTGTGTGATCCCAGCGCTGAGAGCGTGGACTTACCTAGCAATAAGTCCCATTCCAACCCGGAGCCAGCGATTCCTGATTCTTTCACACATTCACACACCCCTCCCCCCCATTTCACTCATCATGGTAAGGCCTGTAATGTCTCAGTGTCGGATGCAAAATCTGGCTGTGATCTTTGTGCCTCCCCAGGGTCAAGGCTGGAGTCCTCTACACGTTCAGGTTTTCTGGAAAAGGACTGGCCCAGACTCTGAGGTGGGACACATTTCTAGATATAGGAGATGGGTGTCCCTTGGAAGGGTGGAGCCAACTCTTTGCCACAAAGAAGGTTTTGAGGTCCCAGTGGGAATAGCTAGCTGGAGGTGGTGGTCTTCATGCCGACAGCTGCACTTGACTGGAGTCTTGAGGTAAGCATGGTCACATGGTTTGAGCCAGAGAACTTGAGTTGAATGGATGCTTGCCACCTGCAGGAAGTAGCAGCCGGAAGGGCTAAGGCATGGGTATTCCTTTCACTTTGCTGCCATGGCAGTCATGAGCAGAGATGCCACTGTGTTTCTCACCAGTGTCTCCTAGTGAGGACAGTAGAGTTCAGAATCTTCCAGGGATTTGCAATGCTCTGTTCTTTGTTATGGGGTTTTGTTTCTTTGTTTTGAGACAGGGTTTCTCTGTGTAGCTCTGACTGTCCTGGAACTCATTCTGTAGACCAGGCTGGCCTCGAACTCAGAGATCTGCCTGCCTCTTCCTCCCAAGTACTGGGATTAAACATGTGTGCCACCACAGCCTGGGGACTTACTCTGTTTTGTCTTGTCTTGCTATGTATCCCTTGTTAGCCTGGAACTCACTGTGTAACATAGACTGGGCCCATACAGATTTTCCTGCCTCTGGCTCCCAAATGCAAGGATTACAGGTATGCACCATGGCATCGGTTTCTCTGCTGTTTTAAGCCTCTAGAATATTTGGGATTTTTTTATTATAAATGTTTTGCAGAGCTGGGGATGGAACCCAGGGCCTTAAGTATGCTAAGCAAGCACCCTACCATTGAGTTGAACTGCATCCCACCCCTGAAATGTTTGTAGCTCTACTGTAAACTTCCTCCTCCTGTCTGCCACCCATCCCTCATGGGGTGATGGGAGTTTGAGAACTTTTGCACGTGACAAGTGACGGGGCTAGCTGTCTTCCGATGCTATGTCGTTTGTTAGGTCTCTTTAAGCCAAGACACAACATTTTACCCAGACCTAGTGTGTGGAATGGAGGCACACAGGTGATGGGGGCGACAGATACCTGGGCAAGCCCCTGTCACACGGTGTGCTAAGTTCTTAGTGCCTGCGGGAATCCAGGCCTCAGCAAGCCCAGAGGAGGAAGCAGTGAGAGTATTGGGCTCAGAATGAATACGAAGGGTTGGGCTGAGCCTTCAAGCAGAGCAAAGACCGTGGTGTCTCTTAGCAGGTAGGAAGGCCACCACTACTCGGTGTCTGCTGTGTGCTGGATGCTGAGGCAGGCACTTCTCCCTTCTTATAGGAGGCCGGGTAGCTGTAGGCTATGGACTATTGTCACTTTCATTTATGAATGAGATACCCAGGCCACCGAGGTGACAGAACCCACCCAGGGTTGGGCAGTTGATAAACACAGTGTGGGTGCTTAGATCCAGAGGGGAAATGACCCCAACTGACCCTCTGTCCCATGTGCCTCTCCCCACAGGGTCTGCTTTACAAAGCTTGGGAAAGACTAAGATTGCAAACCCCACTCTTCTCTGTGGTTAGAGAGAAGTTTCTGAAACTTGGCTCTGGTTAAGCCATGCTCCTGCTCATGAACCCTCTATGACTCCCAGCTACCATCTAGATAAAGGCCTAGCACTATCGGGTGGGTAACTTTAGCCTCTGCTGAAAGTGTCTGACTACACCAGTATCCGGGGCTGAACCTGTGCCAAGCATTCCCTGCCATTTTGTGCCTGTTGTGATTGCTTCAGTTGCTTCTTCTGTGGGCATGGGGTTTCCTAACACGTTACCTGCTGCTCTTCCCTTCCAAGCTTAGCCCAGAGGCCCCCGTTTGGTCTGAGACTTGGTAAGAGTGTTGAGTTGGTTTGGGTGTTGACATTGACTGCTATGAGACACGCGGACTTCTGATCACAGGACATGAGCTTTACGAGTACAGGTAAACATAGTAAAGTACATGCTAAGAGTTGTTTTTCATGGGCTGGAGAGATGGCTCAGTGGTTAAGAGCACTGACTGCACTTGCAGAAGACCTGGGTTCAATTCCCAGCACCCACATGGCAGCTTACAACTGTCTATAACTCTAAAATTTGATAACTTCATGCAGACATACATACAGACAAAACACCAATGCACATAAAATAAAAAAATTAAAAAAAAGTTGTTTTTCAATGACAGCAATTCTCATAGATGAGTCTGGAGACCATGCTGTTGTTGGGGTTGACTCTTTCGAAGCTGTGTGGGTGGGGGCAAGACAGTTGACCTCTCTGATCCCAGGCTTTTCTGTCTGTGAAATGGGCAGTTATGTTGGTGCCTGCCACACAGGTTAGCAAGGACTCTAGTAGACACACCATGTGAAGAAAACCACCCTTGTAAGCTCTGCCCAAGCTCTAGGGTGGGGAGGGCCCTGCTGAGTGGGTCTGGGCTTCTGGAGGGTCCTAACGGAAGAAGCAGGTGGTGGACAAATGTAGACAGGCTGTTTGGCTCAGTGGGCTGTGCAGAGAAAATCCCAGGGTTTTATAAAAGGCATGGGTTTCCTCTATGGTCAAGTAAATATAAGAAGAGGTTGTCTCCAGGGAACTGCTCCCCACTTGAGGGCCAAAGTCCTTAGGGAACAGTCTGGAGGCTCCTTTTATGTGACTGTAAAGTAATCCAGGGCCTGGCAGGGTCGAGGTTGGGTGGTTGTGACGCGCAGGGCAGCATTCGTGTGGTCAATGATTACCTTTTATGCTTGGCCATAAAGGCAACCGCCTGGCCTACAGACAGTGTCGTTCTATACGATGGATGTCTCAGGAGGGTATCGTGGGCACGGGCACACATACATCTGTGCACATGCACACATAAGCACACTCGACACACACTTACACTGCTATCAAGTAGGAGCCTGCCTTCGCTGAGGTTTTTAGGACAGCCCTGTGAGGCACCCCTACCTCCCCAGGTGGTCTCTGTACCAGATGCCCAGGGGTGTGGTGGGGGCCCAGTGAATGTGAAACACAAAAGAGTTCTGTCCTGGGTCGGGATCCTGTCCTAGGTCGGGTTCCTGTCCTAGGTAGATCACTTGGCCCAGGAGCCAAGTCTCAGAGGAATAAGGGTCTCACCACAGTTCAAAGTTCAAGTAACCTGTGGGTGGTGCAGCTGAGATCTGGTGTGCAGGGACTTGCCATAGGTTTGATGCTGGAGACCACGGCTGAGCAAGGAGGATTCGGTATTCTCTGTTTTACAAACTCAGGGGCTACTCCCCCAAGAGACCAAACAGGAATCTGAGAGGACAGTACTTCATTCAGGACAATCTCCTTCCTACCTCACCTCTGGTCAGGCATAGAATCCTGTCCCCAGGAAAGTAGTGGCCATCGGGGGGTCAGGGCTAGAACAGAGATGGTCAGGTCAATGTTTTCCCTCTCGGTTGATAAGACCCAGAACCTTTGTCCCAGTGAGAGAGGCTGTAGAGCAAACACGGAGGGGTAGTTTGTAAGTCTCTGGTAGGTCCCTGGCTGAGGGCACAGTTGTGGGGTGCTGAGAGTGGCCATCAGGAGCCTTGCCCCAGTCAGCTTAACCTAGATCCTGCAGTTCTCCAGGGACCAGATAAGAAAGAGTGGTGTGACTGGGCAGTGGTGGCACACGTTTTAATCCCAGCACTGGGGAGGGAGGTAGAGGCAGGTGGATCTCTGTGAGTTCGAGGCCAGCCTGATCTACAGAGTGAGTTCCTGGACTGGATCCATACATGGCTACTGAGAAACCCTATTTTGAAAAACAAAAAACAAAAATAACAACAACAAACAGAGAACAGAGAGAGAGAGAGAGAGAGAGAGAGAGAGGTGTTGTCCTCTCAGGGAGTGATCACAGAGGCCTCTGGGAGGGAGCTGCGTCTGGGGAAAGAGATTCATTCACCGCAGTTATAAATGCTCTGCTCTGTAGAACCAGAGTTGTTTTGAGGCCTGGCCAGGGCCTCCAGTCAACCTTTGGTTCTGATAAAGATAAGAGGCTCCAGGTGATAACACACAAACCAGAATCTGTCACCAGGAGCTAATTAGGGCACTGGGTGCTGAGCCTGGCCACACCCGCTACACCTGACCGGATTTTTCATGGGAGGAGGGGAGGACTGGGCTCCCTGCCCGTGCCTCAGCCTTCCTGGATTTTTGTCGCCACCCTCTTTCCACTCCTTATTCCTAGCCACTCCCCTCCCCACTGCTGCTGTAACAGCAAGAAATAAAACATATTCCAGCCTGTGACATCTCATCCCATTGACACAACATAGCACAATGTGTAGAGCCCATGGTGTCCTAGCTATCTCTGCGAGACCTTGAGCCAGACACATCTCCCCGAACCTCAGTCCCTCACTCTGGACATTGGTGTGGCGATGAGACAGATACTCAGTCATCCTCTGCTGGATTCTGATGGGGTCTAAAGTCCGCTCTTCGTGCTATGACACACTACAGGCTGTGACGCACAAAACCTCTTACTAGGGCCACCCAGGAACGTAGGGTGAGTGTGTGACGCTTGACCGAATCCCCAACCCATCTCTCTTGGGAAGATGGGAGTCGGGAGGAGGCTCTGCTGTCCCCAGGGCTTCCAGAATGCTCCTTCGTCTGTTGCCTGTTCTCGGCCACTATTTTTAACTCCATGGTCATTAAATCATGTGTTGCTGGAGAAGGATCCCGATTGGCTCTTCTCCTGTTCCTCCTCTGTGTGCCTCCTCTGTCACACACACACACACACACACACACACACACACACACACACACACACACAC
>NC_022029.1:32154403-32159669 GCF_000317375.1 Microtus ochrogaster
AAAGGAAGAAGGCTCTTCCGTCCTGCCCTCCCCCCTTCGAGTTACTTGTGGACTCAGCTTGCTAGCTCAGAGCTGGGTCCAGGGTGGTTGGTGACAGTGGCTGGAAGAAAAAAGGTTATGCCTGCTTACAGTGTGTGTGTGTGTGTGTGTGTGTGTGTGTGTGTGTGTGTGTGTGTGTGTGTGTTGGGAGCAGGTGTTAGAAGGGGAGTCCTTGGGAAGGAATGCCCAAAGTGACCCTGGGAAAGTAGCAGATGGTAGAACAGCTTCCCTCAGTTTCGGTTTCCATCAAAACAGCGGGTGTCATTGGTACGCTTCCTTCATGTATCCGTGCGTATAAAGTACGGCACTCAGGGCCTGGCTGGTGACCGGTGATGGGTGCCAATGTGTGGATAGCTGATGTTATGGTGGTGGGGGAGTGGGCGTGGGTTGTCTAGGGCAGAGTCAACAGCACGGGGGTAAAAACGAGGAAACTCAAAGGCGGACGAGTCTGCCACCCTGGAAATAGTGACGGGAATTGACTGCTCAAGGTGTGTGGAGCTGTATATACAAAGAGAGCCATGCAGCAGCGAGCACTGACCCAGCATGCATCGTGGTGGTGGGGTGGTGTCGGGCTTCCCAGGCCGGAGAGACTCTGAGACTGACTGCCAGGTCCTGTCCAGACTACAGAGCTGAGTGAAGGTCCGAGACTGGGAACCTTGGATAGCCTTATTGTTGTTGTTGTTGTTATAATTATTAATCTGTTGTTTGTTTGTGTGGATGCATAAGTGCCACGTCATGCACATGAAAGTCAGTGACAACTTTTGGGGGTCACTTGTGTTCTTCTACCGTGTGGGTCTTGGAGACCACAGCCAGGCCGTCAGGCTTGGTGGCGAACACCCTTACCCGGGGTGCCATCTTGCTAGCCTAGATGCTCTTTCTCCAGGACTTGGGTGAAGAGGAGTCTGGGAGTGTGTGTTGGGAGGTAGATGGGAGATCACTGTCTGTTCTGGGGAGGGGTCCATAGCTCTCTCTCTCTCAGCCATTGATCCTCGAGCATAGAACAGCATAGTTGAGTGGGTGACCCGGAAGGCTGAATTCCACACACCCTGTTCTCACCCAGCCCCATTCTTCTTCCTCACTGCCCCAGCCCCATGCGGGGACGTTTCATGTCGTCAGAACACAGCTGGGTGTGAGCTTGTGAGAGTGTGTGTGGGCGCACATGTCCCGGTGTGGGTGTGGAGGTCAGAGGGCAGCTTGAGGGAGTCAGTTCTCTCCCTCCAGCTTGTGGGTCCGAGGGATCCAACCCAGGGCGTCAGGCTCTGCACCGAGTTTCCCTTACCTAGTGAACCCTCTCCCCAGGCCAAACATACATGGTGTTTCTAGTTCAGATTGCTAAGGCCGGGTCAGTCCCCTGTCCTTAGACCCTACACGGCTCCTTCCTCCCAGAGCTCACCGGAACTTGGGCAAAGCAGTAGTCTGCTTAATTCTGAGTTAAGCAGAGTGAGGAGGAGGGGCTGGCAGGCCCTGCCAAGAAGGAGCCCTGAAGTTTTCCTGCTGAGTCTTGGAATCCTAAGCCCTGAAGAGGGAGATCTATGGGGAGTTTGTACAGCATCCTTTGGCCGACATTACAGGCAGGTCTGCGGCTTGCCGGCCAGTGAGTCCTACCAAAGCAGCAAGCCCCAGGATCGACCTGCCTCAAAAAATAAGGCAGAGATAGATCTGTCTCAGTCAGGGTCACTACTGCCATTGAGGAAACACCATGACCAAAAGCAGCTTAGGGAGGAAAGGGTTTGTTTGGCTTACACTTCCCTATCACGGTTCATCACTGAAGGAAGTCAAGACAGGAACTCACACAGGGCAGGGTCCTGGAGGCAGGAGCTGATGCAGAGGCCATGAGGGAGCTGCTTACTGGCTTGCTCAGCCTGTTTTCTTATAGAACCCAGGACCATCAGCCCAGGGATGGCACCACCCACAATGGGCCTTCCCCCATCATTCATTAATTAAGAAAATACCCTATAGGCTTGCCAACATCTGGATCTTATGGAGACAGTTTCTCAGCTGAGGGTTCCTCCTTTCCTTGACTCCAGCTTGTGTCAAGTTGACGTAAACTAGCCAGGACAAGGTCCATAGAAGAAAACAATGTTGACTTCTGACCTCTACATGAGTACACATAGGTGACCTCTACATGAATACACATAGGTGACCTCTACATGAGTACACATAGGTGAGCATACTCACACATACACCCCACCCTACACACATACACCACATACACATACATTATAAACGTATCACACACACATACAGTTCACTCTAACATATATACCATACACACATACTACACAACACACACATATCACACACATACTATTACACATCACACATTCACACCACACACATACACACCTACCCTGTACACATGTAACATACACATAAACTACACATCACACACAATATACACACCTCCCGTGCCCCCCCCACATCACACGTAGTTCCCACGCTCGCTGTATGTGACACACATATACCATGTAACATACATTTCACACAATACACTATCCATACATAGATAGCAACACACATATGCACATCACACACACCACACACACTGGAACATGACAGGTAGATGTACATGCCTGCAATCCCCACACTCAGGAGGCTAAGGCAGGGCCCAGAATAAGTGTCAGGTCAGACTGGGCTACGCAGTAAGGCCTCGGAGGAGCGGGGAGAGGAGGAGCGGGAGACAGGAAGAGGAGGGAAAGGAGGAAAAAGAGAGGTATATAGTATAAGAGCTGAGAGTGGGAACATGGCCTGCAGCAGGCAGCCTGGGCTTGAAGCCTGACTACCCACTGAGGGACTTAGCTCATCTGTCTTTGAGTCTCAGTTTCCAAAACTATAAAATGGGCACAGGAACACTGTTTCTCTCATAGGCTCATGACAATAATCAAACGGGAAAAAAATTGTTTAGGAAAGGTTTTTTTGTTTTTTTTTTTGTGTTTTTTTTTTCTTCACAGAGTAAATATGATATAGGTGTGTTGGTCCTCGTTGGACAAATGCTATAACTACCTGTCCTGTTATGCCCAGGCTGGTACACAGCTCTCGCAGAGGGTGTGGTAGGGTGACCACTGCTGCCAGTATATCCAAAGTCCCCTGCTGAGTTGGCAGAAGGCCTGTCCTGGCACTTCTTAGCCCCCAAGTCTAGAAAAGTAATTGTTTCCCCAAGGTGTGGCAAGTGGGGAGCAGTGGCCCGGGAGCCCCCAGCATGGGCTGAAATCCCCCACTCACACTCCACAACCCTCACCATTGCTGTCAGGTGTCAGTCTTGCCTTAGTGCTGGAGCAAGCACAGGGGTGTGGGGACTCCCTGCCCTGACTGGAACCTCAGTCTCTGGTGGTGACACGTGAGAGAAAGATGATGCTAGCTGTGCAAGAGAGCTCAGGTGGAGAGGTTTTTTATTGGGGGAAAGTGAATGGGAAAAGAGGGAAAGGGAGAGGGTAGGCTAGCCTCTAGGGACAGGAGCGGCTGGAGAGAAGAGAGAGCGAGAGAGACAGATGGAGACAGAGGGAGAAAGAGAGAGATGGGAAGTGGGCAAGGCCCCTTTAAAAGGGAACATAGTGAATGTGTGCACAGGAGGGGCTCCTAGTGGCTGCAGCTTAGGACATATACCCAAGTTCAGGCCAATACAGATGCCTGAATTCTAACATCTGGGCCATGCCAACCTCTCAAGCTGGTTCTTACCTGCCTTACGGCTCTGTTTTCACCTAGTCAACAAACATTTCCGGAGGCCCAGTTGTGTGTCATACAGATAAACCCGAGGTACATTTTACCTCTTCCTGTCTTGGCCAGAGTTCCCTTGCTTTGACAAATGCATGAAAAAAACAAAACGAAAAACAGCATCAGGGAGGAAGGATTTGTTTCAGCTCATGGTCTCAGAGATTTCAGTCTGTCATGGTGGGGAGAACTTGGCAGAACAGACATGTTCACCTCATGCTGGCCAGGAGGCAAGCGGGGAGGGCAGAAGAGATGGCTCAGTGAGTTAAAGCATTTGCCATGCAATCCTGACTCTGAGCTTTGATCCTCAGAACCCACATCAAGCTGAGCATAGCCTCCCAGGGGTCTGTAATCCCAGAAGGCCTCTGTGGAGATGGGAGAGTCACTGGGAGTCGCCATACTGGCTAGCCTTGAGGTGAGGATGGACAGCTGGGGCTGTCCTCTGGCTTCTACACACACGCTATGGCATGCTCACACGCTATGGCATGCTTGTGCCTGTCCTCACGCATACGCACAAGTGCACATATACCTACGTATATCACACACAAACACCAAACACGCTGTGCCGGAGAGCTTTGACACAAGCTGGAGTTGTCACAGAAGAGGGACCCTCAGTAGAGGAAATACCTCCGTCAGACTGGCCTGTATTCAAGTCTGTTGGGAATTTTCTTGATTAATGATTGATACAGGAGAGCTCCCCCTATATAGATGGTTGTGGGTTTTTGTATGAGGAAGCGAGCTGAGGGAGCCCTGAAGAGCAAGCCAGTAGGCAGCATCCATCCATGGTCTCTGCTTTAGCTCCTGCCTCCAGGTTCCTGTCCTGCTTGAGTTCCTGCCTCGGCTTCCCTTAATGATGTACTGTGAGTGGGATGTTTAAGCTGCTTTGGTAAGGCGAGTGGCTGCCTGCTGGCTCCCTCCCCAGGTCACCATTCTCAAGGCGTCCAGTCAGGATGGGATTGGGGCCTGACCTGTTGATTGGTTCCCTTGTCATGGCATACCCTCCTCATTCCTGATGCCCAGTCCTCCCCTCTGCCCCTTAGTGGGTTTCATGAGGTCCCATCACAGATATGGCCCCTTTGCCAGTCCTGAAATTAAAAACAACAGAAAAATGAAACAAAACAGAAAACAACGTATTTGGCTGTGCCTCCATGTCTCCGTTCCCTTTCCAGCAGGTTCTGTGGCCTTTGGCGTTTGCAGTTCCTCTCTTCCAAGGTGTCTTCCTGGCCACCCCTGCCCATGGGCCATGAGCTCAGGTGTCCCTAGGTTCCCACTGTTGCAGCCACCGGCAAGCTAGGAAAAAGCTTGTCGGGGTGACTTGTGACCTCTTATTCCCAGCACAGTGCTTCTGGCTCAGGGGGTTTTCCTGTCAAAAATGGGGGTGCCAGGGATGGAGAGATGGCTCAGCAATTAAGGGCACTGGCTGATCTTCCAGAGGACCCAGGTTCAATTTCCATATGGCAGCTCAGAACTGTCTGTAACTCCAATTCCAGAGGATCTGATACCCTCACACAGACAGACA
>NC_022029.1:32159839-32160739 GCF_000317375.1 Microtus ochrogaster
GCTGAGGCAGGCTGATCTTCAGCTTCCAGCCTGAGCTTTCTCTCTTTTCTGTCTTCCTCTGGAGAGGCAACTTCTGCCTCTCTACCAACTTCTCCCCCTCCCCCGCTTCTGTCCCTCTCTTCTCTCCCCCCCCTCTCTTTCTTTCTCTCTCTCTCTCTCCCCCCTTCTCCCCTTTTCCTTCCCCTCCATAACCTCCTGAATAAATATTTAACCTCACTCTGCATGTTGTCCCTATCCATGTCTGTCTCTTGCCCACCTGCCACGTGTCTCCCTGCCTGCAACTAGCCACCACTCGAGGATGGGCAGCCATCTCTGTCTGGGACTGGCTGCTCTCAGGGTCTGCTGCCTGCTGCCACATGGCCGGCTACCACCGCTTGGGGACCTACAGCATTTCTGCTGCCTACTGCCACTGGGGATCCTGCAGCATTTTTTAATTTTTCCATTATACCCTCTTACCTCCCACAAGGCTCAGAGCTGCTGCTCCCCACAACCTGCTTCCTGGGTATTCCCCCCTCCCTGAGCTGTTTGCATGCTGGGTTTGAGGGGCAGCCCAGTGCCCTCGGTAGGGCTTCATAGAGTTCTGAGCACTGCATGGGGATGTAGAACACAGATCATGTGCCAGGGTTGTGGTGCTCAGATTCTAATTCACTTTTTTTTTTCTTGAGCTGTACTTTGTGCTTGCTGCATGAACCCAACTGTTGATTCCTTACTGAATCACAGGGCATCCCTGGACTTGCAATACAGTAGGAGCAGAGACCCAGGAGCACTCTTTGTTGTGCATATGCATGATTGCCTGTGTGTAGGTATGTGCACATGAATGCCAATACCCATGGAGGCCAGAAGGTGGCGTCAGATCCCTTGGAGCTCAAGTTACAGGAGGTTGTGAGCCATCTAGTGTGG
>NC_022029.1:32161234-32167813 GCF_000317375.1 Microtus ochrogaster
AGCTGAGGATGACCTTGCCTTGTGCTCCCTCCGTCTTCTTCACCTCTCCAGTTCTGGGGTTACAGTTGTTGCCGACATACTCCGTGTCTCAGGAGCCGCTCCATGGGGAATGAGGACATTGGGATCCAGGCACTTGCCATGTACGTAGATGTCAGACATGGACAAACATTGTTTTTTTAATTTTTATTTTATTTTGAACACACTTTTGGAGAGCCGACACTTTACAAATGTAGCATTTTCATGAACATATGAGATAATTTTTGAAAATTTTATTTCTTTGCTGTGTGTTTGTGTACCGGTGCCACCGCGGCATGTAGGGGGCAGAGGACAGCTTCCAGGAGTTGGTTCTCCTGGGTCAGGTTTCAGAGCCAGTGCCTTTGCCAGCCTCCATGACATGCTTTTTAAATATACCTACATACTGTTGTTGATTAAGTCTATTTTGATTTCTTGAGATGGAGTTTCACGTATTCCAAGCAGGCCTCAACTTCTCCATGTAGCCAAGGATAACGCTGAATTTCTGTTCCTCCTGCTCCTACCTTCCAAGTTCTGGGATGACAGACATGAGCTGCTGCACCCGGCTTTGTGTAGTGCCGGGGATCGAACCCAGGGCTTTGTGCCTGTTAGGCAAGAGCTCTACCAACTGAGCTACAGCCACAGCTCCTGCTAGTTAAACTTTACCAGCAGAGATTCTCGCACTCATTACTTGCACGGCTTGAGAAAGCAGTCATGATAGGAACACTCACTTCCTGAGCATTCCACAGGCCAGGACTTAGGTAGAAAAGGAAGACACAGTGGCAAAGGAAGCCATTAAGCTTGACCTCGGGAGGCTGGTGTCCCAGACCAGAGGTCTTAAGAGACTTTGGGGCTGTTTATGGGAGTTTGGATGGGGGGGGGCTAACCATCAGCAGGGCCTAGTCAGTGTCCACTGGACCTGTCTGGCTTTTTTTGTGCTGGGGAGGTTGCGAGGCAGACACACCTGACTGACTCCCAGGCTGTGGGGCTGTATTTTTAGAAGGGTCAGCCTCCACACCTGCTCAGGTACCCAGCTGCTGGAGAGAGCCCAGCGAGCCTACCTGTAGAGGTCCGACTTTCTATTTGTCCAGTGGGAGCAGGGCAGAGAGCGAGAGCGAGAGAGCGAGAGAGCGAGAGAGCGAGAGAGCGAGAGCGAGAGAGAGAGAGAGAGAGAGAGAGAGAGATGAGCTCCAGGTAGCCATGCCTTAACTAGGTGATTGGTTGACAGAGCTTCCTATCATGCATAGATCTTGACTGTATGACTTTGGGCTAAACCCTATGAGAAGGACTAAGACAGAGGCAGACTTTTGGAAGGACACTAACACACATGCTTGCACACACGTGTGTGCATATACATGAGCAGGGTTCTGATACCCCCACCAAGTAGTAGGGAGATGGGACAGTCCTCTGGGCT
Source organism: Microtus ochrogaster (assembly GCF_000317375.1). Lineage (NCBI taxonomy): Eukaryota > Metazoa > Chordata > Mammalia > Rodentia > Cricetidae > Microtus > Microtus ochrogaster. Next base: position 32,162,661 of record NC_022029.1, read on the forward strand.
GGGGAGCGGGGAGAGAAGGCAGATGGGGCGGAAGTACAGATGCCTGGAATTCTCATGGCCCCCAGTCTTGACCCCTCAATGCTCACTCGACTGCTCCCTAACCTGACCCCTTCCAACAACGAGCTCCATTTCCTTTGAAAATGAGAGCAGGAAGGAGAAAACACCATCTGCTTGACAGTTTCACTGTGTCTTTGAGGACAGTTTGGTCCCTTCCTATCTCTGGCTCTGCCTCCTTCATGCTACCCATGGCATCATCACATGAACCGCATCTTACCCTGGACTGACTCCACATCCTAAAGATCTCCATGCTTTCCCCGGGGAGGCAGGCTGCTCTGTGGCTGAAAGACACAGGAGGACAGGGACCTGGTGCTGGGGATGGAACCCAGGGCTCCCAGCATGCTAGGCAAGCAATGATCAACTGCTCTCTCCCCTAACTCATTTTTCTCGGGAGGAAACTGAGATGCAGCAAAGTCCTAGGACTCACCCGGGATCATACTGAAGCTCTGAACCCAAGTCTAGGAACAGAGAACCATCCCATCGGCCTAAAGTCATCTCAAGCCCAGGCTAGAAAGAAGCAAAGGATGGGCATTAGGAACCAGAGAATAAAGTTGGGAAGAGCCCCTGGTGTTGGGTGGGGCACCACCATCCCCAAGCTCTGAAGAGGAAGAAACAATGTTTGGAAAAGCATCACATGACCCACATCAGGAGGCACTGGTCACATGACCGCAGATGGTGGTGGGCATCAGGCAGCCTGCACAGCCGTGCATGACAGTCTGTAGAGTTATCTGTTGAGTTGGAGGAAGGTGTCTGGGGAGAAGACAGGAGTGACTAATACTTTTATCAAGGATTAAGTGGTGACGGAGTCCATCCATCCCATCAACCAGTGCTTTGCTTTGGATTTGTTTTCTTTCTTTGATTTTTTAAGTCAGGGTTTCTCTGTGTAGCTGCGTCCTGAAACTCACTTTATAGACCAGACTGACCTTGAACTCAGAGATCTGCCTGCTTCTGCATCTTGAGTGCTGGGATTAAAGGCATGCACCACCACCTCCCAGCCTGTTTTTCTTTCTTTCTTTCTTTCTCTCTCTCTCTCTCTCTCTCTCTCTCTCTCTCTCTCTCTCTCTCTCTCTCTCTCTCTCTCTCTTTCTTTCTTTCTTTCTTTCTTTCTTTCTTTCTTTCTTTCTTTCTTTCTTTCTTTCTTTTCTATAGTACACCAAGTATCAGACTGGGAATTGGGAATTTCCAGGTTTGAAATCTACTCTAGGGAGGCGCTTCAGTGGGGACAGGACAGACAGCCTTTCTGGGACAGAACTCTATCAACAGACCTTTCCCTCTGCTGGGCCTTCTCTGTGCTCCAGGCTTCCTGAAAGAGCCACACACTCCCATAGATCCTGTCTCTGTCCTTCTGTCTCCTTCAAAGTCCTTTCCTACAGATTGTACCAGGCTTTTTCTTTTGGGCCACCAACCAGTTCCCAAATCATGACATGGAGACTTATTATTAGTTTTGAATGTTTGACCTTAGTTTAGCTCTTTTCTGGCAATCTCTTTTAACTTAACCTGTTTCTCTTTATCCACCTTTCGCCTTGGGGCCTTATTACCTTTCTTACTTTCTATATACCTTACCTTCCCTGCTTCTCACGTCTGACTGGTTGGCATCTGCCTGGCTTCTGGCTCTGGCCAGTTCCCTCTTTCTCTCCTTCTTTCCTTCATCTCTGAGATTTCTCCTCTTATTTATTTGTTCTCTTTGTCTGTCAGTCCCACCCATTCCTTTCCTGCCTAGCTATTGGCCATTCAGCTTTTTATTAGACCAATCAGGTACCTTAGGCAGGCAAGGTGAAACAGATGCAACACATCTTTACATAGTTAAACAAATGCAGCATAAACAAATACAGCACACCTTTACACAGTTAAAGCAATATTCTGCAGCATAAACAAATATAACACATCTTCCCCCACTTAAAATAATATTCCACAACAACAGATGGCACCTGTCATCCATCATCCCTCCCTCCATCCTTCCTTCCCTCCATCTTTTCTGCTTTATTTTTCTATTACATATATATTTATACCAGATTTATACATATATATATATATGGTTTATAAAAGAGAGAGATGTATATTTAAAAGAATAGAGAGATCTGCATTTAGGATACATAAACATAGTCTGACACTGGATGTGGTGGTACAGATGTGAGGCACCAGCACTTGGCAGGCTAATGCAGGGGAGTTTGAGCTCCAGTGGGTGTGGGCTACTCAGTAAGACCCGTCTCAAAACAGGGAGGGAGGGAAGGAGAAAGGAAAGGGAAGGAAGAGAGAGAGAGAGGGAAGGAGGGAGGAAGGGGGAGGGAGAAGGGAGGATGGGAATGAAAGCAACTTCTACTCTGTGTTGGGGCCAGAATCCAGGCCTGCGACGTTCTAGGTAACTGCTCTCCCACCCCTAGCCGCAGGGACCAATTCTTGGCCCTGTTTGCTGGCTTTAATGGACTTTCTGGAATGAGAGTTGAAGGAATACACCCTTGGGGGATCAGGCAGAGGTACCCAGGCCCAGTCCCTTGTCCAGGCCTGCCTGGCCCTCCCTATCTCTCCTCAGGACTTCAGCTTCTGGGGACAGAATGGTGATGTAGAAGGACCTGGGCCCGGAGCAAGAAGCCTGTTGGATCCTGACTGATAATTCCACAATGGGTGTAAGCAGATCGCCAGCCCTGCCCCAGGCCACTCATTCCTGCTCTGTAGGTTGGGAAACTGAGCTGGGAAACAAGCCTCAAATGCTAGACTGAGTTGGTCTTAGCCTTTTCCTTCCTTCCTTCCTTCCTTCCTCCCTCCCTCCCTCCTTCCCTCCTTCCCTCCCTCCCTTCCTCCCTCCCCTACTCCCTAATCCCCTCCCTTCTCTAGTTTCTCCTTCCCTCCCCCTTCTTTCCTTCTGTCTCACGTCCCCCCCCCATCCTAAGACAGGGTCTCTGTACGTAGCCCTAGCTGTTTTAACTCACTCTGTAGATCAGGTTGGCCTTGAACTCACAGAGATCCGCCTGCCTCTGCTCCCGAGTGCTGGGATTAAAGGTGTGCGCCACCACCACTGGACATTAGTTGAGTATTTTAAACATTTTGTTTGATACAAAGAAAGGGTGGTAGGGAATAAAGAATTTTTTGTAATGCCAGCACTCAAGACACAGAGATGAACAGATCTTGAACTCAAGGCTAACTTGGATTCCAAAACAAGACGCCATCTCTAAAAAGAGCAGAAAGGAATAGTGCCAGAATTCACATCTGGGCAAAGTCAGGCACAATAACGAATTCCCAAAACCCCAGCATGTAGAAGGCTGAGGCAGGAAAATTGTGACGTTCCAGGCCGGCCTGAGCTACATAGTGAATTCTGGGCCATTCTGGGCGACAGAGTGAAGTCCAGCTACAAAGTGAGACAGACAGACCTTGTTTCAAAGCGAAACAAAACAGCAACAAATCTGTAAACAAATCTTCCAACACCTATGCTCCTAAGAACCAAGTCCACGGTCAGAGAGAGAGAGAGAGAGAGAGAGAGAGAGAGAGAGAGAGAGAGAGAGAGAGAGAGCCATCTCTGCTTCAGTTGCAGGTTTTATGTATTTCTGGGGTGTACTTCTCTCCGAAGAGTACCATCCCTGCGAGTAGGCTGTTTGGAAGCAAATGGACCAGGGCTCACTGTGCGAGAGCCTGTCTTCTGTGCGGCTCTCTGATCTGCAAAGCACACTGCCAGGGGCTTCCCCCAGTGCCCGGCTCCTGCCCACTGGCTTCTCCTGTGCCTCCATGTATCCTCGTCATCGTTCCAGGTGTCTGTCCCCCTCCCCAGCTGACGGTCATTGCTGAAGCAGTCACAGTACCAGAGATGTGGCACCATTCTAGCCAACGTCTAGTCAGGTCAGTTTCGTGGGTGCTTCTGGGAAAAAAAAAAAATTCCTTCATCTTACAGTGAGACAGATGGCGAGATCCCTCCTGCTGTTTGTTTGTTTTGCTTGTGAACATTGCTGTACTGTGGTGTGATGTCTGGGGTGGCGGCAGCCATCTTGCAGCCACGGATAATACAGCCACCTGAGGGAAGAGAAAGAGGAAATGACCTGGATCCTTGATGATGCTCAGCCCCAGAGTCAACCTGTCTTGAAGCAGCCCTTGCTCTGAACTTACTATTCTCTGAGAAAATATGCTGTCTTTATTATCCAAGGACTCTCATGGAGATCTCCCGTTTCTTGTCTTGTTAAGACCTCTGAGGCCTGAGATGGAAACAGGAGGACCACCACCCAAACTCATAGCTGCCCACAGGAGCAGAGCCACGTTAGGTGAGGACAATCAGATTCCCTCACCGAGGGAGGCCTTGAGCAGCCTTCCCCTGTTGGTTCAGAGGGGAAGAGAGCACCCCAGCTTGGTTCTATACCCAGAATCCCCTTCATTCCATCAAAAGGGCCCACACTCTGTCTGACTCCTATCACCTGTGGGGTCAGCAGAGGAGAAGCCTGGGGGCTGACTGGCTTCATTCACTGAGTCAGGGTAGAAAACAGATGCTCAGGAACCCTGCTGGGCCAAGGCTCAGCCTGGACAGAGGTGGACCTATCCTCAGCTCTGATCCACCCATATCAAGGTCCAGATGTGGCTGCTTCAATGTATTAATGATTCTTTGGATTTGTCAAAGTCCAGCCACAGTTAGCCTTAGCTCATCCTCAGACTTACCAAGTCCCCAGGGGAAGAACTCAGTCATGAGCAGACCTGGGGGCTGGTGAAAGGGATGTGGGAGCTGGACCAGAGAGCTTCAGATGAGGCCTGCTCCGTCACCCATGCTGAGTTCCTAAGGCCTGTGTCAGCCATCACCTGCTGTATAACTTAGCTGCCACAGACCTAGTAGCTAGAGGGCTAGGGAGGTAGTTCAGTTGGTGAAGAGTTTGCCTACCATGCCATAAAGACTGGGTTCAAACCCCAGAGTCAGTTAAACCAGGGATAGTGGCACATGTGTGCTCTTGGGACTGTGGAGGCAAACGGTCAGTTCAAGGCCGTGACTGCAGAGATGGCTCAGTGAGTAAAAGCATTCGCTGCCAAGCCTGATAATCTGAGCTTGCTCCCTGGAACTCACGTGGTAGAAGGAGCCAAGTCTTGCAAATCGATCTCTTCTCTCTCTCTCTCTCTCTCTCTCTCTCTCT